>NC_133521.1:42457500-42765000 GCF_049354715.1 Callithrix jacchus | reverse complement strand
CCTGTGTTCTGGAAGCCAGAAAGCTGAGAGCGAGTTGTCAGCAGCGCTGGTTCCTTCTGGGGGCTTGGAGGGAGCACCTGTCCCAGGCCCCTCTCCAGCTTCCGGCGGCTCCTGTCCTTGGCGCGCCTGGGTGTACAGCCACATCCACCGGCTTCCGCCTTTGTCTTCACATGCGTTCTCCCGGTGTGCCCTTGAGTCTGTGTCAAACCTCCCCATCCTGTAAGGACGCCCATCATCAGAGGCCCACCTTCCTCCATGATGGCGTCATCCTGACTAATTATATGAGCCATGACCCCGTTTCCAAATAAGGTCACATTCTGAGGTATGGGGGCAGGTAGGACTTCAACATAGAGCTTTGGGGGCAAAATTCAGCTCATAACACGGGAGGTGATATGCAGGGATATTCTTGGGACCAAGATTGTCACAGAAGTCCACAGAGGCTAAAGTGGGGTGGAGGCATAGGAAGGCCGGGGCATGTGGACTTGAGGGGGCTGTCTGTTGGGGCCCCTGGTGCGCAGCCGAGGAGTGACTCCTCCGACCATCTCTGAGGGCAGCCGGGGTGAGCCCACTCCTCCCGGTGACACTGAGGCTTGGTGGAGACATTTGTGTCGAGTGTGGCTATCTGCTTCTCAAGGCCACAGACCGCCCAAACGTCCCAGGTTAGAAAGTGCACCTGGAGCCTGCAGGTACAGGCTGGCTCCATAGATTCCAGCACCCCCCACAGACCACCCCCCGGCCAGGGGTCCCAGCAGCTCAAAGCCGGAAAGCACCTTGTCTCTGTAGAGACGATGGAAGCCAAATTTTCAGATGAGGAGATGAAACAGCACAGAAGCTTCTTTCTACCAACTAGGTAGGATCACAAACCTTCCACCCCCCGGGGGCCTGTTCCAGCTGCAGAATCCCCTCAAGGGCCCGGGGTAGGGCATCCATGCTGTCCAGGGCTCATCCCTGGCTAGCCTCCTGCCTTCTGAAGACCTCAGCTGGGAATGTCCACTGGTGGCCTCTCTCACTGGCCTGGTGGATACCTGCTGAGCTCTAGAGCCACACAGCCCTGGTATCACATGCCCACGTGGAGTGCCCTGGTTATTTTCATCAGCAAAGTCGGGGACACACATTTTCCTCACAAGATCAAGGTAGGGTTGGCGTCTTCATCACCGTGATTTTTTTTGAGACAGTCTTGCTCTGTCACCCACACTGGAATGAAGTGGTGCAATCTGGGCTCACTGTAACCTCTGCCACCCAGGTTCGAGCGACTCTCATCATGGTCCACACATGAAGGAGCTGAGGTGCAAAGAACGATCCAACAAAGGCATAGAGTCAGTTGGCAGGAGGTGGAGCTGGATCCGGGCCCTTCCTGGTCCTGCCTCGAGTTGCCCAAGCTCTTTGGGGTCTTTGCTGCCTTTCAGAGGAGTTTCTCCCCTCCCCAGAGTTTACCTCCGAGTCTAGCCCCTCACCTCCTGCGGGAGGAATCCCTCAGCACCAGAGATAAGCCCAGATGCGACACCCCAGGGCTGTGCACCCACCAGCCATGCCCGCCCTCTGTGTGTGGCTAAGAGAGGGCAGAGAGAGATCTGGGGACATGGAGGCTGCCCCATTATTCCTCTGCCTGGGTGGCAGAGAGTGTCCTCGGTCCACGCAGGCAGCTAGGGGAGGGGGACCCTGCATTCCACCCCTGAGGTCTGGGGTGTGCCCATGTCCTGCTCCTTCCCCGGGCATGAAGGGGACCCTGCACCTCACACCTGGGGTCTGGGGGGTGCCCCTGTGTCCTACTCCTTCCCAGGGCTCATTGCCCATCTGTTTAGGCCAGAGTATCAGAACATGGGTGTGGACTTCTTACAATCACAGAAAAGGAACCCCCTCCCAGTCCCAATTTTTGAAATACTTTTGTGGAACGGAGTTGGAAAGAACCAATGCAGGTGCCCTGCTTGTCAGGTAGGAGGCAGCGGTCAGGAACCGCTGGCCCCCACATGCCCCATTGTAAGAGGTAAGGTGGTTTTGGCTCCGAGGAGCAGGGTCAGGAGTCCAGGTGAAGGGGTTCAAGGCGCTTGTGTAGCCTGGGCTGAGAACTGGTCCAGAGTGGGGGGTCCTCATTCACAAATACAGACCCCCAGTGGCCAGGCAGACTGACATGGCCAACGTGGTTGCTCAATCTACAGAGGAAGGCTCCTTTTTCTAGTGTCTCCCACACACCTGCCCATCTGACAAGACCTGGCTGCTCAGCCTACATAGGAAAAATGTCTCTTTGGTCTTAGAAAAAAAAAAAAAATGGTTTTCACTGGGCACAGCGGTTCATGTTTGAGGTCGGGTGTTTGAGACCAGCCTGGCTAATGTGATGAAACCCTGTCTCTACTAAAAATACAGAATTAGCCAGGCATGGTGGCACATGCCTGTAATCCCAGCTACTCAGAAGGCTGAGGCAGGAGAATTGCTTGAACCCGGGAGGTGGAGGTTGCGGTGAGCCAAGATCGCACCATTGCACTCCAGCCTGGGTAACGAGCGAAACTCCGTCTCAAAAACAAAAGAGAAAGAAAAAATGGTTTTCTTCTGAAAGGCTGCGATGTTACTGAGATTACAGATCCTGTAGAACGTCCCCACGGATGTTATTAAAGAGTTACTATGTTTTTAAAAGAGTTTATTTCAGTTTCCACCTTCTGATCACTTAAGGTGTGACATATATACATATTTTTTTCTTCACAGCAAACACCCTTGATTTTAGCGCTGTTTTGAGATCTTCACCCTTGAAACTTTCTCAACCTCAAAACAGTTTGTAGAACATCACTGAGTGGGGCACAAAACTGCAGAAATGGAAGAGATAAGATACTGGTGTCACTGCACTCCACTTGGGGGCTACCAACAAGGCAATGTCTGGATGTGACCACGGCGAGTCTAGGAAAGAGAAAGCAGAGGGTGCGCACGTGGGAGATGCCACCGATAGTCCCGACGGGCTGCCAGGTCCACGGCGCAGGTCAATCGTGTTGTGATGCATTTACACGTTTTAAGGGATCCATGTGTGTTGTTGAGTTTCTAGCATTTCCTAGTGTTGACATGCTTGCCTTATCTTTCTCCGAGTGTCCACCCAGAAGAGCCTAAGCGACAGCCCCAGGTTCGCCGGAGACCGCATGAGCTCCTCCCTGCAGCTGAACCCATGTGGAGCTGAACTCTGTCTCTCACTGGGAGATCTGGAATCCACGCCTTAGGGCTGCACCTCCCTGTGGGCATGCCTCCTCCCCCACCTCTATTTCATGGAGAAACCATCTGGGATCAAGCACGGAGCGGGTACAGCCGCCCAGTTCTAGTCAATGCACAGTTCTAGTCAATTACCGACAGGCATCCTCCTTTCAGTTAAAGTGCAAAGTCCCTTAGAGCGCAGCTCAAGGGAGCTCCAGGCTACAGCGGGCTCAGGCTCTGACTGTTTTGTCAGGTCCCAGAGTCCACAGATAAAGTGGGGAGCTAGGTTCTTCCCAAATCGCACATTGTCCTGTGGGAGGGGTGTAGAAGGGAACTCGGGATGAACAAAACCAGCCCATCCTTGCTCCCAGTGGACATGGTGAGTTTTTCCCTTTCCAACAGTAACTAAGAAACCCTGTGCCCACCCTCAGTCCCTGTGGAGCACTGTCCCATTGAAATCCTTTGGCCACATGCGTCCCCAGGTGCAGCTGAGGCAAGGCTGCGCTCCCACTGGCTCTCACTCATTGCACTCTGTAGGCTAAACCCAATCCCTTGCCAGCACCAGGAGGCGGGGCTCCCCCGGCAGCACCCATTCTTGTGAACCTGTTGGTCACATGATTGATTCTGTCCCCTTCCTGGAGAGTATGTGACACCCAAGCCCATGGACGCATGGGGGACTGAGGTGCAGAAGGCAGGCTCCCTGAGAGCCTGTGTGGAAGGTGGCTTTGCGGCCAGTATTGGCCACAGGAGAACATTCTGGACGTGGGTCTTCCATTGGGTGTTTCAGGCACCAACACATTCCTGCTCCTGGCCTGCGGAGGGTCCTGGGGTGTGTGGCCCGTGTGGCTCCAGGAAGCCCTGCTCTGTCTTTAGCCTTAGCCCGTGCGAGCCAAGCAGGGTGCAGCTGGCATCCGACCGCCCTTTCCTGCGGGACACAGCTGGGAACTTTTGAAGCAAAACCTATCTCCAAGAATCATCGACGTGAATACACGATTTATAGGACAAGGGAGTGAAACGGCCTTGTCCTAAGAAAAATGGTTCAGCAGAAGTGAATGGCTCACCGGGACTGGAAACGGGACAGGGAAAAGAGTGAGAACGATCCTTGAGAGAGAACCTGGCAGCTCTGCCTTGTGGCTGCGGAAACTGGGGAGACCAGCCTCAGAACACCTGCCCACCAGGTCCAGAGGGGCTCTCCCTCTCCTCTCTCTGAGGCTGGGGCTGGGCCATTGCCACCCTGTGAGCATCCTTTCCTCTGTGACAAGGGACTCTCTAATTTGTTAAAGTCCCCTTTCTCAAGCTCCACCCTGTTCTTGGAAACATATTGGGCTTCCTGGTTGTGCTGTGGTCTGGTTTTAGGTGATTCAGTAACAAAGCTGATCTAATCACACAGGCCCACCTGCCTCCTTCCTAATTAAAAAGCCAACAGAGGCCGGCACAGGGGCTCGCGCCTGTAATCCCAGCACTTCAGGAGGCTGAGGCGGGCGGATCACCTGAGGTCAGGAGTTCGAGACCAGGCTGACCAACATGGAGAAACCCCGTCTCTACTAAAAATACGAAATTACCCAGGTGTGGTGGCGCATGTCTGTATTCCCAGCTACTCGGGAGGCTGTGGCAGAACTGCTTGAACCCGGGAGGCAGAGGAGTCAAGATTGTATCACTGGAGTGAAACTCCATCTCAAAAAAAAAAAAAAAAAAAAATAGCCAACTCATTGTGGGAGCCAGGAAGGTCAGGCCTGCAGCTTACAGCCCCGGTTCCAGCTAAGGAACCCCAGTTAGACTGAAACCTCTCACAGACTCTTCATGGTGTGAAGCTGCATTCCTCAGGTCAGGGGTCTGGAATAGCAGTGCTCCCGAGTGATACGGTAACCCATGCAGAACAGCCCAGGAAAAGATGAATCTCACAGCTCTAGCCTTCTTTCCTCATAACTGAACCCCACGGCGTTACTGGGCTTGGAGGAGGGAATGAGAGGCCCGTTTGATTTTAACTCACAGGAGGAGAGGAGGAGGAGGATCAGCGGTGTCTGTGATTCCCACACTAGGCCTCAGTGCTGGTTCTAAACCTCACATGTGTTCCTTGCATTAACCTGAACATTCGGATTTTGATTTGGGTACAGGCTCAGAAACCAGACCCTCCCTCTAGCCCGTTTTTGGAAATGTCAGAGCTCTCTGGCCCACTTTTCTTTCGGCAATAGGAAAAGCATAGCATCGACCCCAGTTCAGTTACAGATACCTGATGACATCAGAATTCAGTCCTCTGGCCTCTGGTTGAACGCGCGTGTGCACAGTACATGCAGGCAGCAGGTGCAATCTATGCACGGGGTCCCTCTTAAACACCTGTTAGTGTTGCTAACATTGTAACCAAGGCTAAAAACATACAGTGCCTCATCTCAACACGTCCTGTTTTCAAAGCAGGGAGCTTTGCATTTGAGCAAGTGGTGTGCATTTTGGTTCACTAGGATTCACACAGCCCTCGAGGTTGGGGGGCAGAGTGCCTGCAATGCCCCTGTAGGCGACAGCCCTTCGTGCTCCTGGCTTTGGGCACTCTGCCCGCTGGGACTGGGAACCTCTCCCAAGGAATCACCTGACACTTCCTGAGTTTACAGAGGGCCATCAGAGCTCCTACACCAGGTGGCCCTGGGTGTGCCACCTTCCCATGCAGGGACCTTTGAGCCACGTGGCTGGGTCTGCCTGTTCCACACCAGAGCCCAGCTCATGCCTGCTCTGCTCAGGCCCTGGGGGAAGAGAGGAAACCTGATGGCAGGCAGTCAGCCCTGTCCCAGGCACACTGGGCCTCCTCCAGGAGACCCCGGCCAGAGCCACAGTCGGCAGGAGACCGGAGGCTGCCTCCCGAGTCCGATTGCTCTGCTCACAGCATGGGAGGCTGTCTCTTGGGTGGCGTCCTGTGTGGGGGAGTACAGAGGGGACCCTTCCCTGTCAGCCTTCCTCCAACTCTGAGCAGCTAGATCTGTAAGAACAGGTAGTGAGGGGGAAAGACAAAACAGAACCCTTTCCTCTCCCCGAAATGGCTATTTCAAGAGGTCTATGTAGACAAAAAAGTGTGGAGATCATTTTCAAAGTTAAAGTGCTTGGGAAAAAGCCCGAAGAAGTCAGCGCCGCTTTCCTTGCAGAGGCTGTGCACGCGCTCCAGCACCCCCAGGAGAGCCTCGAAATCAGTCTACCCAGAAACCAAACAAATCAAAACTTCCATATAAAAATCCTATCCTCACAGTGCAAGTCTTAGCCCATTTCAGCTAACGTGAATCATAAAGACCAAGAACGCCGACGATGAGACGGCTGAAGGGAGCGCCCGACGGTCAGCCCTGAGTGTGGCTTGAGTTTCACCGGGGCAGGGAGGAGGGTGCATGCCCTGGAACCATGGCTGGACACGGTGGGAGGCGTGTAGTATCTGCAGTTGGCATCAGAGCAATGGGCATCCACACAGCCCTCTCTCTGGTGTTTCTCTGAATGGATTTGCTGGCGAGGCGGCCGTCAGGGCCCAACCATGGGAGGGGGCAGCCCAGCCGGCACAAGCCCCCGCCCCTGCCCAGCACATGGCTACGCTCCGGCCAGCAGCATCACTAGGCTGAAATCGCTCACATGCCATGCAGTCAAGGGCCTGAGCCCCAGCTCCCCGGTTCTGGAGACTGGCAGCATGGGGCCCAAATGCATCAGATGACACCACGTTTCCAGTAATGCCCCAGACACACGTCTGTGATGCAACCAATCTGTGCTTGTCTCTGGAACATTATGGGGAGCATTCCCCAGAGGAAAACCTTCCAAGCAGTGGCCAGGTGACTCTCAGACGCTTCTGTGGTGCTGACAGACAAGACGGGACTTATGTGACCCAATGTCAGAGGAGGTAGCCAGGAAGGACAGGAGGGGAGGATGGCAGGTGGAGGGAGAGCCCCAAGGGCCTATTTCACAGTCAGTGACCACAGCGGTGACGGGCAAAAGGCAGGGAACCCCAGGCAGGCTGGCAGCATCCACGCATGGGGAACAGGAGGCTCTGGAGCCAGCCTGCAGTTGCTGGGAGTCAGGCCCCGGGCCCACAGGCTGGCCTGCAGTGTGTGGTACAGACCCACAGAAGAGAAGGGGCATGGCTCCCAGGCAGCAGGTGTAGGGTGTATCTGCAGAGGCTGGAGGAAGGAGCTACAAAGCTCTGGTGGGAAGAAAAAGCGCCTTCAGGAGCCCCTGGGGGCAGGGACACAATGCTCAGCACTTGGAGGCGGAGTTCGTGCCACTGGCTTGCCCTGCGTGTCGTTGCCCAGAACGAGTCTCTCCAGCAGCTGTGACTCCCGACTCAGACTTTCCTGCCTTGTCTGGAATAAAGAGCAGCACTGTTTGCCTTTAGAAAGGGGCGTTGTCTAGCAGCTATTAAAGAAGCTTCTTTCCTGCACTTCTTGTGTGGGACACACGGCACAACGCTGGTCATGACTGTGTGGGACACACGGCACAATGCTGCTTCATGACCGGAGAGCCTTCTCTGCTTCAGAAGGGAGCTGTCGGCCAGGCGGGCGCATTTCACATGGTTTGCGTGGTCTGCTGCAGACACCTCGGCACTGCTGTGACTGACAGACACACAGATCCCAGGCCGTCTGCAGGGCACACACACATCCCTCTGGTGGTGCCAGGTCTTGCTCTAGCCAGTCAAGAGCGTCCTCTACACCGCACCTGCCCTCTCCCTGAAACAGGCATTTCCTCCTCAAGGTTGGAGAGGGCCGGACGGGAGCCCTGTTGCAGGAACATGGCCCAGGGCCACCCACTGTGAGCAGCAGTGCCAGTCCTCTGCCACTGGAGGGCTGCAGCCCCCCCCCCCCCGCTAACCTGCCTGTGTCCCTTGCCCGCCCCTACCCTCACCAGTCCTTGGCCCTCAATGGCCCATGGCGTCCTTCCCCTCCTCCCTCTTGGTCTCTTCTCACAAGCCTGGCACTCGGAGTACAGCTGGTCACCTCAGCTTTAGCCGTGTGCCCCAAGGGACACTTGGCACATGGATGGGGGGCACAGACACAGGCAGAGGAGAGGAGGGAGGAGCAGTGGATTCTTCTAACCGCTAGTTCTAGGGCAGCGGGAGCGGCTCTGGGTGCTGCTGGTTTCATGCAGGTCATCGGGTGGGGTGGCAGCCGGGCGTCAGGCCCGGGAGAACAGCACGTGGCCTCGGTCCTCCTGCAGAGTGCAACCTCTGGAGCCTACTCGGTGGCCATTTGCTCAATGTGGTCACTAAGTAGCTTGTATTGCTCTGGAAGAGAAAATGATGTGATTTCTCAGATGAAGGATGGTGACAGGGACAGGTATGTCCTGCTCTTGTCACTCAGGCAGGGACAAATCAGTGCCTCCCTGGGAGCAGGGCTGCGACTTCCAAACCACACTGCAATCCTCAGGCCACACTGCTTGTGTGCTTCAGGGCCGGGCTGTGCCATGAGGGCACGGTGCATACACAGCCTCTTGACCAGCATGCCACCTGTCGGGCACAGCAGGTGCCTGGAAGGGGCCCTTAGAACTGGGAATGTACATTCTTAGGAAAATGGTATCATGGGGTGCAACCCCTGCAGCCTGTGAAAGGCACAGGGCGATCAGTCTAGCCAGCCTGGGGACCAGGGGACACACATCCTCCTCTGCCCTTTGCTAGTGAGGTGGGGCCGCTGGCAACATTTTCAGATGGTCCAGTAGCCACTGGCACTGTCACACCTCCTGTGGCCACTCCACCGCAGATCCCTTGAATTACATGGAGAAGGGGATTCCCTAAGGAATACATGTCAATCCGTATCCACGCCTGAGCGTGAGGCCTTTTCCATGAAGAGGAAGCAGTGCTTGTGGCAGATGGGGTGGCACACAGGGACCGGCCCCGCACAGGAGGGCACCAGTGTTGCAGAAGCTCGCTGCTGTTATGGAGGCCAGAGATTCCAGAGAAACCTCAAAACTCCCTCCCCACCTCCCCTGCCCCTCGATACTTGTCATGGCAGTGAGGTCTGAGAAAGAAAAGGAAGCCACGTGGCCGCCGTTCAGCAGGGAGCAACTCGGGGTTGGAGTCTGGCTCCCTGCAAGCTCTGGGCCCAGGTGCTGTGTCCCCCTCCTTTGCCCCGACTGTGAACACCAAGGCTGTAGCCCCAACCCCGGCAATCCCATCTAGTAGAAATGGATTCCAAATGGAATGAGAGGTGTCCTGTGTGTGTGTCTGCACAGACCAGGGAGACAGGAGGGCCGACCGCCCAGAGAGCTCAGCAGCACATTCCTGATGGCCACACGACATACCTCCTGGCAGTGCAGAAGCACCAGCGGGCACAGCCCTGCCTCCGGACCCCAGCCCTGCCTCCGGACCCAGCCCTGCCTCCCGACCCAGCCCTGCCTCCCGACCCAGCCCTGCCTCCGGACCCCAGCCCTGCCTCCGGACCCAGCCCTGCCTCCCGACCCAGCCCTGCCTCCCGACCCAGCCCTGCCTCCGGACCCCAGCCCTGCCTCCCGACCCAGCCCTGCCTCCCGACCCAGCCCTGCCTCCCGACCCAGCCCTGCCCTGCCTCCGGACCCCAGCCCTGCCTCCGGACCCAGCCCTGCCTCCCGACCCAGCCCTGCCCTGCCTCCGGACCCCAGCCCTGCCTCCGGACCCAGCCCTGCCTCCGGACCCAGCCCTGCCTCCCGACCCAGCCCTGCCTCCGGACCCAGCCCTGCCTCCGGACCCCAGCCCTGCCTCCGGACCCAGCCCTGCCTCCCGACCCAGCCCTGCCTCCGGACCCAGCCCTGCCTCCCGACCCAGCCCTGCCTCCCGACCCAGCCCTGCTCGCCTCCCGCCAGCGGCCTGCGCAGACGCACCTTCGTCCAGGTTGCCAATCACAGCCTGCTTCTTCAGGAAGTCATTGCACAGCTTCTTGTTCAGGCCGAAGGCGAGCATGTTGTGCGTGAACGTGCTGCAGGAGAAACCCCCTGAGCATTACCCACCAGCCTCCCGGGAAAAGGGCCGGGGAACTGGGCCCTTGTCTCTGGGACGCTCAGCATGGCCTGCCTGGAATCATTGGCAAAAATTGAAATGCACTGCTGCTTAATTAGGCACCAGCGACTCAGTGCGGCACTACCAGGGGTCGTGTAGGAGGCGGATTAATTACGAGCTGGCATGGAAGCCACGTGTGATGAACCGAACACCTCATAGCAGGCTGCCATCGCACCCCAGGGCATGACATCGGGAGGGACAGCTCACAGGGCAGGCCCTCCCCCTGGCTCCCCTTCCCCTTTCCCACTTCCAGCCCTTACCCCAGCTGCCCAAAGGTGATGTTCTCGTTGAACCGGAGGCTGTCGTCACGCTCCTCCTGGGTCATGTGGCACCACTTCTCCCTGCAAGCACAGGAGGTGACAGGAGCAGGGCTCACATGGTGCTGTCCTTGCCCCGGCTCCTCACCCTTCTCTGACCCGAGGGTGCTGGCAGCACCATGCACGGCCCCCCAGGGGGAAAAGGGGGGTACCCTCCACTGGACAGCTATGTGCTGGGCCTTTCCACAGGCCTGCCGGGACCCTGACACCGCGCTTGGGGACCCTAACATTCACCTTACTCTTCACAAGATAGAGATGTGGAAACTAAAGTGCTCTTTACGCCCCAAAGGCGCAGAGGACCAGGTCTACCCAGGCGTTCTGCAGGCAGTGAGGCCGGCCCCAGG
Source organism: Callithrix jacchus (assembly GCF_049354715.1). Lineage (NCBI taxonomy): Eukaryota > Metazoa > Chordata > Mammalia > Primates > Cebidae > Callithrix > Callithrix jacchus. The sequence continues at coordinate 42,754,192 of NC_133521.1, read as the reverse complement.
GCTTCACTATGGTTGGAAAGTAGGGTCTGGGCCCATCCCAGGGGAAGAAATCTCCAGAAAGGGAGGGGACCTGCAGGTCTTAGTGGCCCAGGGGACGTTCTCAGACTCACGCCTGTGTCTCCTGGGGCCAGCTGTGGATGGCAGCTGTGACAGAGGCCGAGGGTGCTGAGGGCCACACTGTCCCCTGTCTGCAGAGTGCTGTGCCCTGCTCTGCTGCAGTTTCTCCATGATGGCTTTCTCGAGGCCCTCAACTCCCTCTCTAGTCCACTCCCTAACTGACAGAGCAGACCCCCACTCTTCCTGCCGGCTTGACTGTGGCCCTGTGTGCCGAGGCCCATGGCAAAGGGAGCACCCAGCCGTGAGAACAGTGCTGAGAACCCAATGACACAGCACTGGCCGAGGTCTGCGTGAGCTTCAGGAGCCGGCAGGGACCCTGCCGCGTTCTCTGCACAGGGCCTGGGGTGGGAGGGTGTTCTGAGCGTTCACGGCCACAGGCTTAGAGGGAGCGCTGCTAATCCTTCACCTTCCGGGCAGGACAAGGGGGATCCCCACCTCTTCCCCACCCCTCACTGCCACAGAGCCTTTCTGTGTTGCCAGCTCCTTCCTGCCCCTCCCTCCAGGGCCTGTGGCCTCCCTGACCCTTACACAGCTCCCTGGACACCACGTCCATCTGAGAAGCTACCTGCAGGAGCAGCTGCAAACGTGGAGTCATTAATTTGAGCCCATTTCCCCCTAAGAAGAAAACTGGATGAATGAGTGACTAAAATAAAGTTGAGAGGAAGATCAAAGGGAAGAGGATGGTGTGAGGGGTGAGAGGCTGGGGCCACGGAGAAGCCGGAGGGAGAGAAATGAAACAAAGGAACATGAACTCCTGGCTCCTCCCCACCCGCCCGGCCCACGAGACGTCACTGGCGCTGCTGCAGCTTAGCAGGGGTCACCGGACATCGGGGCATGATGGGGGTGACTAACAAAGGTCACTCCCGGCCTCCTCATGCCGATGGCAGGGTGCCCTTGAATATACTTTCAGGTGCCCCCAGAGTCTGTCCCATTTCCTTCCTACTGTCTTTCCCCCGAAGAGCCGCCCTGAGGACTGTGCAGACACACAAACCCCTCACCACTCCCAGGCCTGCTGTGTAGCTGGGCAGTTCGGGCCCTGCACAGCCCCGGACCACACGGGAACGGCGCCCTTGGAGTTGTGGAGCACAGCAGCCCTGACCCCTCCTCTTCCTGAGCCAGGTGAGGAGACGATTCTTCTTGCCACGGTGAGGATGAAAACTGGGACATTTAACCTGATGTCTGAAGAAAGTGACTAACGCCTGTCATCCCAGCACTTTGGGAGGTCGAGGTGGGCAGATCACCTGAGGTCAGGAGTTCAGGACCAGCCTGGCCAACATGGCAAAACCCCATCTCTACCAAAAATACAAAATTAGCTGGGTGTGGTGGCACATGCCTGTAATGCCAGCTACTCGGGAGGCTGAGGCAGGAGAATTGCTTGAACCCAGGAGGCGGAGGTTTCGGTGAGCCGAGATCGCGCCATTGCACTCCAGCCTGGGTAACGAGAGCAAAACTCCATGTCGAAGGAAAAAAAAAATGAGCCAGTGGTGGTGGCAAGTGCCTGTGATCCCAGGACTCAGGAGGCTGAGGCAGGAGAATCACTTGCACCTGGGAGGTGGAGGTTGTGGTCCGCTACGATAGCACCACTGCACTCCAGCCTGGACAACAGAACAAGGCTCCATCTCAAGTTCAATTTCCAGTACTGGTCAAGCTCTTGACACTGCACGGGGAGCTGAACATGTCTCCGCTGCCATGGTGGGAATCTGGACAGGACTGACTGCCTGCTGAAGGGGAAAGTTTCTGAAACGGAGAAACGTCTGCCTCTGTGGACAGAGAGGATGATAATGGCACCTTGCTGTCATCAGAGGTTACCAAAAAAGAGATGTCACGTTGGAGGCCTGAGGTTGCTGGGAACCTGGAGGCAACCTCGACCCCTGCCCCCTGCCACCTGCCACCTGCTTCAACCTCAAAGCAATACTCTGCCTTCTTCTGGGGAAGGCCCAGGGGTCCTCAGAGATGAGGAGCTGGTGCAAAGCTCTGTGTGGTCAAAGCTGATCTGCCCTGGTGAGAAGGCCCAGGAGGCCACGGTCCCCTCAGGTGCGCTCAGGACAGGCCACACCTCCCCCGCAGCGCTGGCCAGCTCTCAAGAGGATGCTGGGATGCTCCCAGACCTCCTCGGGCCAGGGCTTTGAGGCTGACTGGCTCTGGAAGTCTGGTTAATCACACGGTCACCCAGAGAGTCTGTGAAAACCCAGAGGCTTTGTTCATGAAAGGAGGTGTTTGTTAGGCCTGAGCATTCCCTTGAAAGCTATAACAAGTCTGCACAAGAAACTCGAGTGCTACCGACAGTAAATGCTACAGACGTGTCACTGACTAGAGGAGGCAGCCTCATGAATCCTCCACGGAAAGACATCGAATCTGGGACTTTGTTTGAAGAGGCAGATCAGCAGCTCTAAAAACACATCACAAAGGATTCTAGCCAACTGAAAGGTAAACAGGGAGAGTCAGACCCCTCTGTGGGCTGGCAGGAGACAGCCACGTTCTAGGATTTCCTTGGGGACCCCTCGCACCCACATCTCCAAGTGGCTGGAAAAGTGGGAGTGCTGTCTTTCTTCCGTGCCTCCCTCAACCTAGCAGCCCCAACACACCGGACAGTGGGTGGTGTTGAAAACAGGACAGGCTCTGCACCCCACCCACAGCTTCCCAGATGAACCGAGACCCACTTCTCCAGCCTGCACAGTGAGGCCAAGGGCAAGGCTGCCAGGCCTGTTCAGAAGGGGCCAGAGTGGCTGGTGGAGAGCACAGCTGGCTCAGAACCGGAGCCGGCTTTACCCAACGTTGCCGCCTCCGCCCCTCTGAGCTCACGCTGTCGCCAGGGCGTCTCCAGGTGTCACATTTGTTTTCTGACTATTTTGGAGTGCTGTGGCCTCAGGAGGCTCCCACCTGCCCAGTTCTGGGACGTGTCGCCAGCCTGCCCTAGCGCTGGCCTCACCTCCCCAGGGCCGCCCTCCCCGCTGGCCGCCAGGCTGCACCTGCGTCTGGACTGTGCCCGCTGCAGCAGCTCAGCACGGTGCACAGCCCCGACGCTGCATGGCCTTCGCAGGAGCCCGCACTGTAAAATGGAACAGTCACGTGGACACACACACCTCTTCTCCTCCTCCTCTCCAGCATCCCCTCTGGAGCGGCAGCAGAAACAGGTAAACAAAGGAACATGTCAAAGTCATGCAAGATATGTGGATGGTCAAAAGAGAACAAGCAGAGAAGGAGGGTTATTACAGGCAGAAACGGAGCGGGACAGAGAGAGACAGGATATTCGAAATAAATTCACTTCCTGGAAGTCTGAGAGCTAAAGAGGAACGCCCACCCGCCCAGAGGCATCTAAGCATTTCCCTCGTTCTGCTGTCCTGGTAGAGCGGGGTCTCTCTCGAGGGTCCTCAGGCAGTCTCAGTGTCTTTCCCTCTCCACCAGCCCCTCTGCCTCCCCAGGAAATGTGGCCATGGCAGAATGCTCTGGGCCCCCCGCCCCCAGTACGGTTTTAGCTGCCCCCAGAGATAAGAATTTCTCTTGAGACACTCCAAGTGCTGGTAGACGAGAAACTTCACCCCAACAGCAGCCATCTGCTCACCCTCCCAACAAGGGTTGAGAGTAGGGGGTCTCTCTGGGGTTACAGAGGGAGGGATGTGCTTTATTAACAAGGAGACCAGTGCCCTGAGAGGTTCAGAGACTTTAGTCCTGCGACTGGAAGGGGCTCTCGCAGGGGCTGCTGTCCCTCGCTGTCACATCACTGCACGCGGTGGATGGCACCTTTCCTTGCTATGGCCAGAGAGAGAACGCAGCATCGCCCCCAGGGAGTGGGTGCCAGCCCTCCCCCCCACCGCCAAGTGTGAGGTGGCCTCCGCGAAGCCAGGAAGGTCTCGTCAGGCTGCAGACCACGAGGTGAGCTGTGAGCGGCAACTGCATTCCCCAGGCGAGCTCTCAAGGGCACAGTCTTGGGGGCTGGCCAGCCCTTCCTCCCAGGACTGCTCTAAGGGTTGGTCCCCAGGGTGCTGATTTTGTACAGCAAACAGCAGGGTGGGCCTGGGAGGGGAGGTCCTGGTGTCTAACTCAGTGGGAGGTTGCATTTTTAGGAGGGTCAGGCCAAGTCATGCCAGAGCCCCAGGACAGAAAGCGCTCATGCAAGCTGAGCACCCCCCATGAAGCTGTGAGCCCTCAGGCGGCTTGCAGGGCACCAGGGCCACGGGGGTGAAGGAAAAACAGACAGGTCCACTCAGCTCTCTTCGGCTCTCCTCTTCCAAAACCGGGAAATAAAGCCACTCCCTGGTCCTTTTTCCTGAGGCCAAATGGGGCCACACTTTGCTCCTACCTGGTGGTGGGAGATCGCTTTGTCCTCTCACAATGGACAGCGTCAAAAAAGGCTGCGTTCCAGAACCTCAGCGTGTGCCTGCAAGACAGAGACCCGCGTCAGCCCTTCCCAGGGGAGGTGGGAGGACCCGGGCCGTGGGCCTTGAGGGATAAGCAAGGGCTGTGTCTCAACCTGTCTGAGCTTCTGAAGTCTCAGAGGTAGGGCTGAGAAGGAAACACTGAGCATGTGACGTGTCTCCCTGGGGCTCCTGGCTGCAGCTGTGCAGCTCTCTCAGGGAAGACGGCGCAAGTGGGAGGGAAAGCTTTATGACCCTGGCTGCAGGAGGGAGCCGGCGGCCAGAGCCCGAGCCACCATCTGTAGGACACAGGAGTGGGACGTTTTCTTCTTCTGCCCTTCCCGTTGGGACTCCCAAGACGAGGCAGAGGGCTGGGAAGATGTACTTTTCTACGATGGGGTCTAGTAACATAAATGGGAACCCAGCAGGGACACACCACATGCCGAGCAAACTAACGTTCAGAGGGACACTTGGGCACTTGAGGAAAAACATTCTTTTTTTTTTTCCTTTTTAAGACGGAGTTTTGCTCTTATTGCCCAGGCTGGAGTGCAGCGGCGCAAATCTTGGCTCACTGCAATCTCCGTTTCATCTGTTCAACCAATTCTCCTGCCTCAGCCTCCTGAGTAGCTGGGATTACAGGCACCTGCCACCATGCCTGGCTAATTTTGTATTTTTAGTAGAGACGGAGTTTCACCATGTTGGCGAGGCTGGTCTGAACTCCTGATCTCAAGTGATCTGCCTGCCGTGGCCTTCCAAAGTGCTGGGATTACGGGCAGGAGCCACAGCGCCGAGCAGAAAAATTCTTAAAGCACATCAGGGGTTGGCAAATTATGGTATGTAGGCTGAAGCGGGCCAGCGGCCTGTCTCTGTAAATAAAGTTTTATTGGAACAAGCCAGGCTCATTCATTTATGCAACATCTCTGGTGGTGTTCACGCTACAGCAGCATCGTGGGGTAGCTGCAGCAGAGACCATCTGGCCTGCAAAGTCTAACATATTTATTATCTGGCCCTTCACAAGAAAGTTTGCCAAGTGACAATGAAGAGACAGCAACGAAGTCAGGGACAGAGGAGCTGAGCTTAAACTCCAGGCGGCAGGACACAGCAGGCCAGCTTCTCCCCTCTCTCTGCTTCCACAGGGACCAGGTCCAGCCTCCTCAATGGCCTTCCTGACGACCCCAGCCCTGCCCTCTGCCCTCTGGGTCCCCGCAGCACTGCCTGCCCAAGGTCCTCACATAGCCCGTGCTAGGTTACCAGCAAAATGCAGCACAGCCGACTGTGATCCTCAGGGCAGGGAGGGCGTGTCTGACACTGATTCCAGGTGCTAGCAAAGCTCCCTAAAAGATGGCGAGGAGGCTTCAGAGAGACTAAAGCAGTGTGACGATCGTCTGCAGAGCTGGGCCATATGCCAGGGCGGGCAAGATTTCCCCTGCAACAAGTCTCACACTTCAACCGCAACCTTCATTCGTTTACATGTATGTAATAGCTTAATTAGGATATAATTCATATGCCATGAAATTCACCCTCTAGGCTGCGCGTGGTGGCTCACGCCTGTAATCCCAGCCCTTTGAAAAGCTGAGGCAGGTGGATGGATCACGAGGTCAAGAGATTGAGACCAGCCTGGCCAACATGGTGAAATCCCGTCTCTACTAGAAAATACAAAAAATTAGCTGGGCGTGATGGCCCACGCCTGTAGTCCTAGCTACTCGGGAGGCTGAGGCAGGAGGATGGCTTGAACCTGGGAAGCAGAGGCTGCAGTGAACTGAGATGACTCCACTGTACTCCAGTCTGGTGAGAGTGGGATTCCGTCTCAAAAAAAACAAAAACAAATTCACTCTCTAAAATATTCACAGAGTTGTGCGGCCACCACCATTTCCACAACATTCCCTCACCCCATAAAGCCCATCCCCATCAGCAGCCACTTCCGGCTCCCACTCCCTGCCCTCTGCCCTGGCAGTCAGCCATCTGCTCTGTCTCTAGGAATGTGGCTGTTCTGGACACTGCACAGGAATGGCACAACGCAAGGGCTTCTGTGTCCGGCTTCTTCCACTGAGCTTCACGACGCTTCCCAGGTCTATCCGCGTTGCAGCGTGGAGCAGCACGGCATTCCTTTTCAGGGCTGGGTAATATTCCATGCAATGCATGGACCACATTCCGTTTACCCATTCATCAGCGGACAGCCATGAAGACTGTTCCCACTTTGGGGCCGTAATAAACGACACCGCTGCAGTCTTTTGTGGACAAGGTTTTGTGAGGAAACACGTTTTTGTTTCTCCTGGGCGATTCCCAGGGGTGGAGCTGCCAGGTTACAGAGGAACTCTGTGTTTTACCATTAAAGGAAGTGCCAGGCTGTCTTCCACAGCGGCCACTGCATTTACATTCCCACCAGCCGTACAGGACACCTCCAATTCCTCCATATCCTAAACAACACCCGTGAGTGTTCATCTTTTTATTCTGCCACTCTGGGGGTATGAGAATTCTGCCATTCTGGTGGGGACGAAGGCAGCTAGAAGTGATCCCGGGGAGTGACTGCTGGCCCCATAAGTAAGGGTGACGGGAAGTGGTGGGCTCGGCCTTACCAGATGGGCTGCTGCTTCAGGTGTGTGTACAGGTAGATCTTCTCCCCCTTCTTTTCGTCGTCGGGGCTGTACACAGTCACTGCGGGAGGAGAGAGTAAGGCTGAATGCAACTCTGGCTGCGCACCTGCTGTCGGCAGTCCCCAGGCGACAGCCTCCCGGCAGCCAGTTTCTACTGAGGTCACAGAGACACGGGTGGAAATTCTACCATGGCTTTTCTGTAATGATGCTATTTCCGTAATGATGCTATTTCCACCTGGCAACGAGGACGTCTTCTGAGAGAACGCCCGGAGGCCGTGCGCCTGCATGTATGCTGGCTGAAGGGCGTGGGCCGGGCATCTCCCCCTGCTGCCTGGGCAGACTCACCAGCCCTGGGCCGCTTCTCCTGGGGTTTGTTCTCGTCTTCCCTGAGGGAGAGAAGGCACCACAATAACACATGTGACTCACACCACACTTTCTCAAATCACTCTTCTGGATCCCTCAGGTGGGACTGGTGCATTTAACACAGCCTGCGCTCAAAAGCTTTTTATGAAATCCAGGCTCTATTGGTCAACTGCCAATGTTTCAAAATTGAGGAAATGTGGCATTGAGGTTTCCTTATGTCATTTTCTTTGAATCCAAAGCTGAATGGGGCAGAGGAGGAGGCCAAGACCAAGGCACCTGGCTGCCGCCCAACCGTGGGTGGGAACAGGGGACCCCAGGGGCTTGCTCTGGCTGCCACAGCCCTCCTCCCTGTGGAAGTTGTAGCTTCTGTGTGCCTACTTCTGATGTGCCCGTCCCCAAAGGGGTTCCTGGAGTGCCTGCCAGAGCCCTGCTCTCCTGGGGACAGTATTTTTCCTCCTGCAACTCAAGACTGTGTTCCACAAGCACGCACTCTTGGTCCAGCCAGGGGATGGAGGCAACAGACAGGACAGAGGGGACAAGGGATGGAGGGGACAGAGGGGAGGGGCTGCAGTTCCCTCTGTGATCTGACAATCCCTTGGGCTCCTCATCAGTTTCAGGGAGTGTGGCCCCCAGGAACATCTCTGCATGTGGGTGGGGGCTCGGCTTTAGAGCACAGCAAGCGGTGGGGGTGGCGGCGGCTGGGCAGTGCTGTGCTCCTGGCAGTCTCTGGACCTCTCCCGCACCCTCCCTGACGCCCTTGCCTGAGCTCTGTGCCACCCTCTCCCCCAGTCCCCAGCAGGTGAGAGAAACCCCAAGGCCACACGTACTCATTCTTCCTGACCAGGGGCCCCTTCAGCTTGGTCTCCAGCCCCCCGAAGAAGCCCTTGACGTTCTCAGTCCTGGCCGAGGTGTTCTTCAGCAGGCGCTCGGCGATGTCCTTCTTCTCGGCCAGCCAGCTGTTTGCGGACTTCAGGTAGGAGTCAATGCTGCCCGCGGGCTTCTCCCGAGACTCTGGGGGCTGCAGCTGTGGTTTTCCTTGGACAAGAGAGGGAACAAGACAAGACCAGTGAGGCCAGGGTCTGCGCCTGCTAACTGTAGAGGTCCAGACGGAGGCCTGGGGACACAGGAGCCTCCCTCCTTAGCCCAGGACAGGGGTGGAACAGGCTCAGCCAGCCCAGGATGAGGAAGTGGGGGCCCTGCTCCCCATGAGCGCCCCCAGCACCTGCTGTGCACAGAGAAGCCACCAGGAACAGGGAGGGAGCAAGATGCAGGAGGGAACCAGACCCAGGTGGCAGGGTCTGCAGGGAGGCAAGGGCAGAGGCCTGACCACGCCAGCACCAGAGAGGCAGGAGCCAGCTGGGCACCGACCCTGGAATGGGAGTGTGGGGACAGCAGGAGGGGCCCTGGAGGAGGAGCCTGGGTAGCACCCAAACTCCCTTAGCCAGAGGATGGACATGAGGCCCTGATACCCCCACAGGATGGGACATCCCCACAGCTCCCAGGGCCCACCATAGGTCAAAGGCCCTCTGCAGACCCCGGCAGGGCGTCCTCACAAGCTCAAGCCGCTGTGCATAGCCCTGTCTCAGGAAGCAGCATCTACTCGTTATGTGTCTATCTGTTCTTTGAAAAGGAAGAGGTTGCACTGGGGGCTCCCGCCCCACCCGAAGCAGCTGACGAAGGGCCTGGCAGGAAGGGCCTGCCCACTGGGACACTGGCCGTGGTAGTCAGACCAACTGAACCGAAGGGTGCGGAGAGGATGGCTGTGGGGCGGGGAGGGGTCACAATCAACCCAAGAGCAAGCACGCAGGTCCCAAGAGAGGATAGCAAGGGGGGCTGGGACCCAGCACCTCCCTGCCCAGCTTCAGTCCAGGTGGAGGCTTCCAACGACCTTCCACTTAGGGTGACCTGAGTAAGTCCCGTTGCTGCAGCCCAGGGAGAGTCACACAGGAAGCCCCTGAGCTCCAACGCACCAGAAAGTTCCAACGCAATGAGGCGGAAGAGATGCCACAGCCTCGGCATCAACAACAGTCCGTACTCCTCATGCGCCATCTCCAGCCCAGCCCAGGAACCCTTTGAGCTTCAGATCCCAGACGGCTCCTCCCCGCTGCCCTCCAAAAACCGAGTGTGCCCTGTTTTGCTAAAATGTAAAACTGGGATCTTCACATCCAGCAGTCCCTGTCTCCACCACGCGACGTCCTGCCCCACGTTTCTTTCCTCATCGCCTCACAGCTCAGGAGTCTCCTTCGTATCCTGGGCTGTCAACCTCCCACCCTACACGATTCGGACATGCTTTCTCCTCCTCTTTTAGAAGTCTCACTCCTCCCTAACATCAGCTTCCTCTGTTCTCTGGAGGCCCCATAGCCTTTGCTCTTCATCATGAAGAAAGCTTCTTCTGACAGCACGATGGCAGCTGATGAGCCTCAGGGTGACCCCACGTCTTACCGATGTGGTAGTAGGTGAAGCACATGGTCATGAGGTTCTTGGCAGGCCCAAAGTCATCCATCTGATGGCACCTGAAACGAGAGGCAAGGCCCACAGCTGAAGCCCCCTCCACCTGTCTCTCCCTGCAAGTTGGCCAGACGCCAAGAGACACTTAATGCACGTGCCCCAATTATCCCTTCTCCAATGGAGAAGCCACAAAACTATCCCCGGGTTCCACTGGGAGAGCTGCCCACAGCACACGGCCCGGGACTGACTGTAGGAAGGAGTCTGTGGTCTGCCTGCCTGGCTTCTTTCACTGCAAAGGTGAAAGCCAAGGCCCAGGAAGCTCAGCTCAACACCCAGGAGCAGAGCCAGGAGGAGAAGCTGGGGTTTGAGTGTCAGTGCAAACCTGTGGCCCAGGCCACCCGGTGCTCCAGCACTCATCTTGGGGAGGAGGGTGAGGCAGGAGGTGGAGCCTCTCACTCAGCAGGTCTCGGTCTTGGGTGGGGCCATTCCTTTGGATTTCAGGCTTCTTTACTTTATCTGTGGTTTTTTTTTTTTTTTTTTTTTTTTTTTTGAGACAAAGTCTTGCTCTGTTGCCAGGCTGGAGTGCAGTGGTGTGATCTCAGCTCACTGCAACCTCCAACTCCCTGGTTCAAGTGATTCTTCTGCCTTGGCCTCCTGAGTAGCTGGGATTACAGGCATGTGCCACCACACCTGGCTAATATTGTATTTTTAATAGAGATGAGGTTTCTACATGTTGGTCAGGCTGGTCTTGAACTCCCGACCTCAGGTGATCCACCGATCTCTGACTCCCAAAGTGATGAGATTACAGGTGTGAGCTACTGCATCCGGCTGCTTCTCAGCCTTTCTATCCTGATCTGTTTCACACTTTTTTTTCCTGTTTAGGTTTTAACCTTGGACAACTATTACAAGTCAAAAGAAATTATCTAGACCGTGGTATTAAGGGCCATTTTATCTTTTTCCATAAAAAAACTAATCAACTAAACTAGTAATAAAACTGTAAAAGACTAAAAGTGAAAACTAAAGAAAACCCATATTGTCTAAATGTTAAAAGCGTTTCTGCTTCACTTTGTTCTGAAACTGTACACACATATATGTGCTCAGGGACCAAGTGATGGGAAGAAGTTTTGTGTTTTGGCAGGGTTAGGACTTCAACGCCCCCTCCCCAATTTTACGTACGTAAAACAAAAAACTCAAAGAAAAACGGAGAATTACTTTAGCCTAGTGCAAATTAAGAAAAAGAAAATGGGGATTTAGAATTATGCACATTCGGGGTTCATGAAAACACCTATGATGCAAAGGTTTGGAAACTGAGGTATCTTAACTGCATGAATGTTTCATAAAAGGCAATCTGGAGGGTCTGTTTCAAACCAGGGCCCTCCCGGCCAAAGGTGAGGGCTCACTCAGCCTCCTTCAGCCAAGGTTTCTGAGCCCCTCCCCTGGCCAGCTCTGAAGCCCAGACCCCAGAGGGGAAATGGGTCTCAGACTTGGGGGTATCCTGAGAAAGCAAGAAAAATAGGGATCTTCCTTTTGTTGGTCTTCTTCTTCCAGTATATGCCCAGGTTTAAAGGACAAGAAAGAAAGGGGAGAGACATGAAGATGCAGGAGAACTGGGACTCAAGAGAGCAGGCTGGGCGTGGGGCACACCTGCAATCCTAGCAATTCACAAGGCTCAGGAAGGAGGAGCCCTTGAGCCCAGGAGTTCGAGACCAGCCTGGGAAACATAGCGAGACCTCGTCTCTACTTAAAAAAATATATATACATACGTGTGTGTGTGTGTGTGTGTGTGTGTGTGTGTGTGTATGGAATATGGCCAGACATGGTGGCTCACTCCTATAACCCCAGCACTTTGGGAAGCTGAAGTAGGTGAATCACCTGAGGTCAGCAGTTCGGGACAAGCCTGGCCAACATAGTGAAACCCCATCTCTACTAAAGATACAAAAATTAGCTGGGCGTGGTGGCACATGCCTGTAGTCCCAGCTACTTGGAAGACTGAGGCAGGAAAATTGCTTGAACCCAGGAAGCGGAGGTTGCAGTGAGCTGAGATACCATTGCACTCCAGCCTGGGAGACAGAGTGAGATCCTGCTTCAAAGAAAAGATAAATTAAAAATTTGCCAGGTGTGGTGGAATGCACCTGTAGTCCTAGCTTATTTGGGAGGCTGAGATGGGTGGATCCCTCAAACCCGGGAGATTGAGGCTGTGGAGAGCTGTGATTGCACCACTGAACTCCAGCCTGGGTGACAGAGCAAAATTCTGTGTCAAAAAAAGAAAGGAAGAAAGAAAGAAAGGAAGAAAGGAAGAAACAAAGAAAGGAAGGAAGGAAGGAAGAAAGAAAGGAAGGAAGGAAGAAAGAAGGAAAGAAAGAAAGAAAGGAAAGGAAGAAAGAAAGACAGAAAGGAAGAAAGAAAGGAAGGAAGGAAGAAGGAAAGAAAGAAAGAAAGGAAGGAAGGAAGAAAGAAGGAAGGAAAGAAAGAAAGGAAGGAAGGAAGAAAGAAAGGAAGAAAGGAAGGAAGAAAGAAGGAAGGAAAGAAAGGAAGAAAGAAAGGAAGAAAGGAAGGAAGAAAGAAAGAAGGAAGGAAAGAGAAAGAAAGAAAGTGATTCAAGAGAGCAGCTCCCTTCTGGTTGGGAGACAGGGAAGTAAAGGAGGGAGATTTTTCAGGCTTGGAAGGACAAAAACACAGTGATGAGGGGAGCTGGTGATGGGAGGAGCCAGGACCAGGAGAGGGCGCGGGGTCCAAAGCAGGGGCTGCCTGGAGGCCTTCTGCAGGCAACAGGGATAGTGGGTTGCAGATATGCCCCCAGGCTCCCAGCCCCAGAATCTGCCTCTTGAGGCTCCAGGTTGGTCAGGCCACTGCCCAGTCTCCCCAAGGCCGAGAGGTATCCCCTCCATTTCATACTTTGGAGGCATGAAGCTGGTCTGGTGACCCCAGAGAGTCATGCTCCTGAGAAGGGGTCTGTGCATTATGGAGTCTGGGTCCCTAATCTCACAAGTAAGCAAGGTCAGAGATGGGATTTGGCCCCAAATCTCCAGCTGGTGGCCGTGCCCTTTCCACCACCCATCACTGCCTACCACGGGCTTCTGTGATCAAAGGCCCCAGCGGTGCCTCATCAGCACACGCAGGGAAGGCCACAGTCGTCCCAACGTATCATTGAGTGTTTATTTGCTCATGGGATGGGCGGTTATTGAGTCTGAAGTAATTCACAATAGGAACTGGAGAAAGTGCCAGATCTCCGGAGGGTAGGGCCCCAGTACATCATCATGACGTGGCTCTGAGGACCCGCACAGAGGATGCTCCTCACACCCAGCTGCAGTCCTCTCATTCTACTGCCGGCTAAGGACCGCCAGCCCCGCTCCCAGGAGATGCTGGTCACGACTGTGCCTTTTAGCTGATGCTGGGTATAGCAGAGCAATTACATCCTGATGACTACTGTGGATATGACTCACGGCCGGGTTGTGACATGGCTGGGCGGGGAGGGAGGGAGGAAAGGGAGCTTGCCAGGACAGAGGCTTTGAGCAATGGCCTTACTTACTCAAACAGCACCACTGCAAAAGACTGCACCAGGCGGTAGAAGGTTGCCTCGGAGACACACTTGGAGTTGCAGCGCTGTCCAGAAAGAGGCCAGACACATCACTGAGGTTCGAGGTGACACAGGCAGCACTCAGCGAAGCTGCGGGCTTTCCACTCTGAGCGTTTCTAAATGCAGCTGGGATGGGGGCCCAGGATGGCCGCTGCCTCTGCACTACAGAACCCCCCCCCCCGCCGCCAGACTCGGGCAGAGCGCAGCCACCTGCACCCAACCATCCCTGGGCAGGGCACACCCAAGTGTTCCCCTCGGTGTCCTTCCCAGATTTTTCAAAGTAGGACCTTCATACACATCCACACACGGAAAGGCATGAGAAACAAAACCCCACAGTGACAATGCTATTTCCAGGCTGTGGATTTGTGGGTGACTAACTTCTCTTTGCTTATCTGCATTTTCTAATTTTTCCATGAAAAGTAAATAATTTCTGATAAAATACTTAAAAACTAAGAACTTAGGCCACTCAGGAAAAAAAGAAGCACCTACTGGATATTTACAAAATTTAATTCTTTCCTAAACTTCATTAATATACTGTTCTTCACATGGCTGTCACGGTCTTGAAATTTTTCATATTTCTTTTTAACAAAAACCCAGTATTGTGGATTAATAAAAATATGTACGCACATAACTCACATGCTTGCCTTTAAAAAATGAGCTTTACTGGAATTTCATGAAGTTGAAAGCCCAGTTTCTTACCCCTTCCCTTAAAGTTCGATGTCCAAATGGGCTGCTTACTGTTTCTCACTATTCTTTTTCAATTTCTGGAGATGGGGGAAGGAGGGGGTGACTCACTATACTGCCCCAGGCTGCTCTCGAACTCCTAGGCTCAAGCGATCCTCCCACCTCGGCCTCCCAAATTGCTGGGATTACAGGCATGAGCCACCGTGCCCAAACTGTCTCTTGCTCTTCTAAACACTCCTTTTCAGAACATTTTTGGGTAAGTTTAACTTTTTTTTCTGTTGGGTCATTTCCCTTGACCCTTTTCTCCAGAGTGTCATTACAGGATAAGGTGAAATTTGTTGTACATGAAGATTCTTCATAATTTGTTCTGTTAAGATTCTTCCGTAAGAGTAAGTGCCCATCCTCCCATCACCTCTCCCTTACCTGGGCACTCACGTATCGGGCAAACCACTCCCGGCCTTTTCCATTTTCACTGCTGCAGTACTCTCCAAACTTGGCTTTCTCCTCCTGGTCCAAGTCCTCTCTTAAAAAAGAAAAAAAAAAAAGAACAGAGGAGAAAAAAAAAAAAAAAAAACCCTTTTCAATCCCCTGGAGCCATAGTGGAAGAGAAAGGAGACGGAACTAACAAAGCATTGCTCTCCAGCCCAGCGCAGGCACTGGGCTCCTGACAGCCTCCGGGCAGTCCCATGAGGAAGGGGCATTACTGTTATTTCAAAGGCGAGGAGCTGGCCTGGAGAATCAGATGCCAGGTTGAGAGTGGAGAACCAGAGTTCCATCCAGGCTTCCCGGTTCCAAAGCCTGTGTCCTTGCCCCTGCACTTCCTGACCCCTGCCTGGGGAGGTCTGTGCCTGAATAAGGGCATGAACCCTAACAGGTCTTGGTTCTCCAGCTTTCTGACTTCCCACTAGTTTTTGATGATGAGGTCAGCATGGAACCGGCCCCTGAATCTAAGACTTCCTGAATTTTCTGTCTCAGCATACTCATGCCGAGGTCTGATGCCATGAAGAAAATCATCTCCCACTGGTCAGCGGGGTGCTCACTGATCCTTCTGCACTTCCAGAGCAAGGCTGTTCACGGCTGGGACCGTCCCCTGCTGTGTGTGTGAGGGATGGAGACTGGGAACCTCCACCCGGGTGTCACCACCACTAGGATAAATGCCATACCCACTGATCTCAGGCCACTTCTCCTCACTCTTGGTAAGGGGCCGATACCCTTCCCCAAATTTAAAGACTCAAACATGAAGCCGAAGCCTGAAGATCACTTGGCTTGTGGGATCTTCATTCATTCAGGGTTCTGTAGAAAGTACCTTGGTTCTCAACTACTCTAAATACCAACATCAGATAAATGGGTGTCTGCAGGCTTTTGCAGTAGTTTCTGGAATGCGTGTGAAGATGCACCTGACTCAGGTGTCCGCATTCTGTGATGCCGACAGGCTGCAGATACAGACTGCCTTTCCCGGCAAATGAGCAAACTTCCGGGCGTTCTCCCTTTTCATTAACTGGGGTGTGCTCAGAGAAAGCGCCCTCCTCTCAGTGTTGGTCAAACTAAACAAGTAGGAAGCAACATCTGCTCTCCTAAAACGCATTCAAATCAAAGATCACTGCATTCTTATTTTGTTGATTTTTTTTTGAGACGGAGTCTCGCTCTGTCTTGCCCAGGCTAGAATGCGGTGGCAGAATCTCTGCTCGGTGCAACCTCTCCCTCCCAGCATCAAGCGATCCTCCTGCCTCAGCCTCCCAAGTAGCTGGGATGACAGGCGCGCACCACCACGACTGGCTAGTTTTTGTGTTTTTAGTAGCCATGCGCTTTCATCAAGTTGGGCAGGCTGGTCTCGAACTCCTGACCTTAGGTGATCTGCCCGCCTCTCAAAGTGCTTGGATTACAGGTGTGAACCATTGTGCCCAGCCCATAAATGCATTTTTAGATAGTCAGATATTTGGATTGTCATATGATGGCTCCCTTTTCTAACCACATAGAAAACTGAGCTGGTCTCCACCAAATGGAAAGCAGGCATGAAAAGCACGAAGTCAGCCCTTGCCAGTATCCATATGAGGGACTTCAACCACGGTGGGAGACAATGGACTATGCAGGCTCAAAAGGCAAAATCCTCTTTTTTTTATCCTTTGAGACAGGGTCTCCATTTGTCACCCAGGCTGGAGTGCGGTGATATGATCATGGCTCACTGCAGCCTGTGCCTTCCTGGCTCAAGTGATCCTCCCACCTCCGCCTCCTGAGTAGCTGGGACTATGGGTACACGCCACCACGCCTGGCTAATTTTTGGGTTTTTTTTTTTTTTTTGGTAGAGAAGGGGTTTCACTATTTTTTCAGGCTGGTCTCAAATTCCTGGGTTCAAGTGATCTGCCCGCCTCAGCCTCCCAAAGTGTTGGGAATACAGATGTAAGCCATGTGCCTGGCCATAAATTCTAATTGCCTTAATTAGACTGGAAAACTTTCCCTTGGCCAGTGCCTCTCAGACACTGATGTGTGTATGAACCGTCTACTGACCTTGTGAAAGGCACATTCTCACTTGGTGGGGCCTGGCAGGGCCCAAGACTCTGCATTTCCAACAAGCTCCCAGGAGTTGCCAATACTGCTGGCCCACACCCAACACAGCAGCAAGCCCATCTGTATCTAGTGCGCTGCTGTGAATGGTGGGAGACCCATGGCCCCGGGGTCTGTCCGCGTCCTCCTTCCCGCCGCTGAGATGTTAAGAGGCCGTGAAGCGGGAGGGAAAGATCAGGTCGATGCACAGACCCCGGCTTTCTCAGTGGATGCCACAGCCTCACACTGTCCCTTCCTGCTGCTCCAGTTGTCAGTACTCTTATTTTACCCTCAAGAACCACAAAAGAAAGGCCATCCAGAGGCGCAGGGAAGGGCCCCATGCAAACAGCGGCTTCAGAATCAGCTGCTGGCCAGTGTGGTGGCTCGCCCCTGTCATCCCAGCACTCTGGGGGGTTGTGGCAGGAGGACTGCTTGAGGCCATGAGTTTGAGGCTGTGATGAGCTATGACTGCAGCACCGCACTCCAGCCTGGGTGACAGAGTGAGACGCTGTCTCAAAGAAAAAAAAAAAATTAGCTGGGCATGGTGGCATGTACCTCTAGTCCCAGCTCCTTGGGAGGCTGTGATGGGAAGGCTGCTTGACTCTAGGAGGCGGAGGCTGCAGTGAGCCATGACTGTGTCACTGCACTCCAGCCTGGGCGACAGAGCAAGACCCTGTCTCTAAAAAATAGAATCTGCTAATTATGAGCACGTGAGCATGGGTAACCACAGCTTTATTATCTTATGTTGCCCTATATTTAATTTCAGTGAGTAACTACAACCTCTTAGCCAACTATAGCTCTGACACGGAGTGCTGGGAGTGGCTAACCTACAAATGCTCAGGTGCAGAGCGAGTGCCCTTGTGTTTAGCTATGAAGAACTGAGACGAGCGTGGCGGAGTGATCAGAGCGATGAGTAAGAAGGAAGAAGTGCTGACTGCCAGAGACAGCCCCTTCCAAAGCTTCACTTAAGAATGCATGAAACAAATTCAGGAACAACATGCATCAGAAGGTAACAGAACTACCCCAGGTGTGGGGGCTCACGCCTGTAATCCCAGCACTTCGTGAGGCCAAGGCTGGCATATCATATGAGGCCAGGAGTTCGAGACCAGCCTGGCCAACAGGGTGAAACCCTATCTCTGCTAAAAATACAAACATTAGCTGGGCATGGTGGCAGATGGCTGTGATCCCAGCTACTCGGGAGGCTGAGACACGAGAATCGCTTCCACCCGGGAGGCAGGGCTTACAATAAGCTGAGATTGCACCACTGCACTCCAGCCTGGGTGACAGAGCCAGACTCTGTCTCAAAAAAAAAAAAAAGAAAAGAAAGAAATAAAACAAACAAACAGAAAATAATGGAGCTCACGGGGACGACGGGAACCTGTGAGCTGGGGCCTCTGGAGTGCGCCCTTCCAGGGGTTCTCTGCACGGCTGCCCTTCCAAATCACCTGGGAGCCGCACATACTGTGTTGCTGGGCCCCACCCTAGAGAACTGTTGTAATCGGTGTGGACTGAAGTCCAGACTCAGGTATTCTTTAAACGTTCCCCACGTGGCTCTGCGTGTAGCCTGGGGTGGAATGAGGCCCCTGCAGTGGTCATCCCTGGCGGATGAGGAAATGGAAGCTCTGGCCCCAGGTGGCACCCTGAGGAGAGGCAGAGCCAAGGGCAAGAGGTGGGTCCCCTTGGGCCCTGTGGCCATGCCAGGATGCCTCTTCTACACGGGCCCCTTACCCTCCAGAGAAGATCTTCTCCACGTAGCCACGCATGAAGTCCCTGAGTGCCAGGGTCTCCTCATCCTGGGTAGACTCGGTGCTCTGGTTGGAGGAGAAGGACTCGTTGGAGGAGGAGCGGCGGTCCTGGTCCCAGGACGGGTGTGAGGGCGACTCGCCCATGTCATTTTCACTGTCCGCAGACTCAGTGGTCTCACTCTCTGACGCGCCGTCCCCCAGGGAGCCATCCTTGTCCTGCAACGCAGGGGGCGGTGTCTCCAGGGAAGAAGAGGTGGGTGCCTCAGGCCCAAAGTCGATTAGGGAGCCCACAGGGACCTCTGGGGCCTCCATGGATGCAGGAGCTGCTGGGGAGGATGCCTGGCGGGGAGCCCAGCAGACTGGTGTCCCAGTTTCGTTAGCAGGAGTCCACCGAGCTCACAAGCCGCTGGTAACTGCGGGCCACTGCTGGCCACCAAGAATGAGTCCTCCGAAGCAGCTCACCTGGGCCTACAGCATCTGGAATGGAAACACAGACACGGACGTTAGCACTGATCCTTAATCACACACTCCCCTAAAGAGAGGAATCTCTGCTCTTCCAAAATTTGGGGTGCCATCATCTTCCTGCCATCCACTTTACTGTTCAATACCTGCTACGTGGTAGGCCCTCAATAAATACTTGTTAAATAAATGAACAAAAAAACATGGACAGTCAGGATTTCTCCCAGCTCTGCAAACAGACTGTCCAGGCATTGCGTCTGCTGGCCTCCTCTCCGTTCCAGCCCCAAGACTGAGCCCACTGCCAGGACAGAAAAGGCCCATCCTGGGCTGGAAACGGAGGATCACCGGGGACGATGCACCTGCCCACTTGCTGTCACTGGAATCGGTGGCTGTGGAAGAACCTACCTGCTGAGTGACAGACACCTCACCTCCTGGGCTCTGTTCTCATATAGACCATTCCCAGACTGTCAGAGATATGTCCCCTCTCAGCATCCTTCTCAAACCCTCTGATGGTTGCTAAGCATGACATTTGTCATCTGGACCTGTCCCTTCTCCCGGCACTGCAGCCGTCCTGGACGATGACACACCCCCTGGCTCCTCAGGCTGGGCAGCCCTCTCCTCCACTCCCCTCCTCTTTCGTCCGCCATTCCCACATGGAGTTCTATTCATCCCTCCAGGCTCTCCACGGCCGCATCTTCTGAGAAGCTCCACTCTGCTCCTATTCAAAATGAATGTCTGATTCCTCCGCAGACTCCAGCAGTTTATTCAGCCTCGTTTATCATTCTGCTTGCTTTACTGACAGACAGCAGTATCTCTGTGGATTTGAATCTTCAATTCTAACCCAGGTCTCCTGGCTGCTGGTTCAGGAGGTACTAGGAAACCTTCCTCGCCAGTACAGAGGCAGACAGCTAAGGGGGAAGGGGACACCCTCTTGACAGCCCCTCAGAGAAGAGCACACCTCTAACCTCAGCCCTATCTCTATTAGAGCCCAAGTATCTAGGACAACGCCTGCCAGTGAGGTAGCTGTGAAACTGCTGAACGCATCTTCAGAGGACAATTCAATAGCAGAATGGCCTTTTCTGCCTTGTAAGAGCTTAATGCTCACCGATCAATTATGGATTCCTCCAAATCCCCCAGCCTGGGGTATTTTTAAATACCCTGAGTCAGACGGAGAAAAGGCTGGCTGCGGGTCACCAGAGTGATGAAGGGCATGTTCAGGGAAGCCCCACACAGCAAGCCTTGGTCTGGAAGAGAAGCACGACCTCAGCTCTGAAGACCTTTCAAGCTTAGGACAGCAACAAGCGCCCTGATGAGCTCAGAAGGCAGTGGCCACAGCTCAGGGGGCTGGAGAGCGGTGAGTGGCTGATCGGCGTCTCCCCGTGCCATCTGCGTCCCCGGCCAAAGTCCGTACTCTCTGATGGGTCTCCAGCTAAGGCATCAAGATTGGCTCAGAGACTCAAGGCCCTTCCAAGAGCACATTCTCACTCGCCACAGAACAGAAAGCCACACCCACAGTAACATGCCTGGCATGAGAAACGAGAAACCACACTAGGAAACATTTATAGTAAATGTGAGAGGACAATGGAGTCCGTGGTATCTGTATTACAAATTCACACAACTCTAAGAAATCTACATTCTAACAGCTACACAAACCACTCAAGTCGGCAAGACACCCAAGAGGAAATACAACTACAGGCCAGGCTTGGTGGCCCTCGCTGTCATCCCGGCACCTTGGGAGGCTGAGGCGGGTGAATCACCTGAGGTCAGGAGATCAAGACCATTTTGGGGACATGGTGAAACCCCGTCTCTACTAAAAATACAAAAATTAGCCAGGCTAATTAGACCCCCCGAGAGCGCTGAGAACTGGCTCAAGGAGGTTGGGGAGGTAGACCTCTGAGCTGAGACAGAAAGAGGGAGAACCAGCATTGAAAAGACCTGAAGGTGACCTGGGCAGTGGGAACATGAAGCACACAGCCCTTAAGGTAACCGCTCTAGAAAGTTCAAGAACCAAGGAGGCTGGGGAGCCACTGCTTTTGGAGAAGAGGCCGCAGTGGTCTGTATTCTGGAGGGGGTTTCCTTACCTCCTGCTGCAAGCCCCACCGCCCCACTTCTCCCACCACTTCCTCTTACCCCACAGCCTCCGCTATAGAAGGAACTCACGAGATTGCCTGGTGTGGCTGCTCCGCCACGTCCCCATGGAGCTGTGCTCACACTGATTTCCCCAGCATCCCAGAACAACCAGAGCTGTGGCTTCCCTAGCAGGCTGGCCTTGGGCAATCAGACAAGGGCTCCCTGCAGGGAGAAGGTGGAACTTTCTGTAAGCCTGCCCCTTGCCATCAATCTCAAGACACTCCTCTCTTTTAGTGTCTCCAAGAACCCCAAATGTCCTTCTCCTCTCACCCAGAGTCTTCAAAACCTCAGGCAACACACAACACACAACACACACAGCATCACAGCATCACATGCGGTGGTGCGCGCCTGCAATCCCAGCTACGCGGGGGGCTAAGGCAGGAGAATCGCCTGAACCCAGGAGGCGGAGGTGGTAGTGAGCAGAGATCGCGCCATTGCACTCCAGCCTGGGTAACAAGAGCGAAACTCCGTCTCAAAAAAAAAAAAAAAAGAAAAGAAACACAATTAATAAAGGCTTAGACAATTCTTCAACCCATACGAATAACCACAATATAAAAATGCAAATTAAAGTCACAAGGTACCATCCTATACTAAATTAGCAAAAATTTAAAAACTATCTAAACACTGCTAAAGTTATGGTAAAATTAACATTCTCAAACACTGCTGGAATAGGGATAAATAGTACTCAAAAGGCAATTTCTATTATTTGTATTTTTATCTCTTCTGATTAAGGAATTCAAATGCTTGGAATTTATCCTAAGAAAATAATTCAAAACACTCAAAAACAGTTATGTGGAGAAAAACGCTCACTGCAACACTATGTATAATCCTGATTAACTGGGGAGGAGAATCGAAAAAATATCTAAATATAATAAAATGGGCCGGGCATGGTGGTTTATGCCTATAATCTCAGCACTTTGGGAGGCCGAGACAGATGGATTACCTCAAGTCAGGAGTTCAAGACCAGCCTGGCCAACATGGTGAAACCCTGTCTCTACTAAAAATACAAAAATTAGCCAGGCGTGGCGGCGCGTGCCTGTAATCCCAGATACTCGGGAGGCTGAGGCAGGAGAATCGGATGAACTCGGGAGATGGAGGTTGTGGTCAGCTGCGACAGCACCAATGCATTCCAGCCTGGGCAACAGAGCAAGATTTTATCTCAAAAAAATAAAAAAATCAATGCAGTAAAATGACAAATCCATGTTAAAAAGTTGAGGCAGCAGTGACGAGTATACGACGCAGTTAGGAAAGCGCTCCCTTTCTAGGCAAGTTCACAGAAGATTCTGCAGTTGGCCAGTGTTTACCGGACGCTGCTGCCTGCCGTCCCCGTTCTGGGTGCCAGGGATTCTGAAGTGAGAGGAAGTGCGTTTAACTCTAATTACAGTCACGTGCACATATGCAAACGCATGGGAAAGCATGCCGACGTGTCTGCCGGTGCCGGCATGGGGTGACGTTCTCTTTCGTTTTGTTCATTATCCTGACGACGCGTGGCAAACACTCACGGTTCAGAGGCCAAAAGGAAACAGGTCACAGTATCTGGAAGCCGCTCAAGTGGTAGCAGGGCCGTGTCTCAGCCCACACACAGGAGGTTCAAGATCAAGCTGGGGCTGGGCACAGCGGCTCCCGCCAGTAATCCCAGCGTTTTGGGAGGCTGAGGCAGGTGAATCACCTGAGGTCAGGAGTTCACGACCAGCCTGGCCAACATGGCAAAAGCTTGCCTTTACTAAAAATGCAAAAATTAGCCAGGAGTGGTGGCAGGTACCTGTAATCCCAGCTACTCGGGAGCCTGAGGCAGAAGAATCTCTTGAACTGGGGAGGTGGAGGCTGCAATGAACTGAGATCACATCCCTGCACTACAGCCTGGGCAACAGAGCAAGGCTCCGTCTCTAAATAAATAAATCAAGCTGGATGATTGTGGCTATTTCTGATCCAGCCTCAGGCACTCTCGGGTTGGTCAGATGCTCTCACAAGTCACCCTCTCCCAGAAGCCCTTAGAGCTTAGTGCCGCCTCCATGGGCAAGCACAGAGGTGACATCACAGGAGAGGCACAAAGTGAGAAGAAGCAGATGGGTAGCAGGAGGGCTGGTCCTGCGTGCCAAACAGTGGCAGTTTGCACCACCCCGTCCCCAGACCCCTCAGCTCAGGGATCTCAGCCATCACAGCAGTGACTGTGTATGGACATGGCAGAAGAAACCCCACCCTCTTCCTTTAGGAAGGAAAGGTCATCATGGGCCTCCAGGCAGGACAAGCGATGGCCACTGTCACATGGCAGGGTCATAGTCTCGGGTGCCTGCCTACCTGCCTGGGCCAGCTGGCGAAAACAGAGGGGGTGGTTCAGCAGGCGGCCCACACTGCCCCTGCTCAGAGCCAGCCCAGTGCTGCTATTCAGGAATGCAGACTTCAGGGCATCAGGTCTTCCACAGGTTTCTAAGGGATGCTGCAATCTCATTACGTGAAATCTTCCTATTTTTCAATACCGGTAACCCATTTAAATTTATTTCACAACACTTTGAGGGTCAAAAAACCCATCTGTGGATTGCACCCCAGCCCATCTGCTATGGTCTACATGCAAAAAGGTACTGAAGCCCACCTCAGGTCCCAGACTCTGAGAAATGGTGTTTTCGGCCACAGAGGACCCTGTGTCACTGGAGATATGAACATGCCTGAAGCACTGCAAAGCCCCCTGAGGTTACACTTTGCAATTGGTGTCGTAGCCCCCATGATGAAGGTTTCCCCAATCAAGTTAGGCTAAAATTCTAAGTCAACAAACATCCATTCATTCTGCAAACATGTACTGAGCATCTACTATGCACCAGTTACTGTGCAAGGGGCTAGAAATAAGGCTATGAGTGAGACCTTATGGGTGTGTTTGTGTCTGTGTGTGTGTGTCTGTGTGTGTGTGTGTGTGTACCAGGGGCGGGAGGGGAGAAGAGACAGTCAACAATAAAAAACAAAACAGCACTAAGTGCTACAGAGGTGATCTCAAAGCCACAGCCCTGAGGGGGCTGAGAAGTGGCTTCTTTGGATGGGGAGGTTGGGGAGGCAGACCTCTGAGCTGAGACAGAAAGAGGGAGAACCAGCATTGAAAAGACCTGAAGGTGACCCGGCCAGAGGGAACATGAAGCACGCAGGCCCTAAGGTAACTGCTCTAGAAAGTTCAAGAACCGAGGCCAGGAAGCCACTGCTCATGGAGAAGAGGCCGCAGTGGTCTGTATTCTGGAGGGGGTTTCCTTACCTCCTGCTGCAAGCCCCTCCGCCCCACTTCCGCCACCGCTTCCTCTCACCCCAAAGCCTCCAGCTGTAGAAGGAACTCATGGGATTGCCTGGTGTGGCTGCTCCGCCACGTCCCCATGGAGCTGTGCTCACACTGATTTCCCCAGCATCCCAGAACAACTAGAGCTGTGGCTTCTCTAGCAGGCTGGCCTTGGGCAATCAGACAAGGGCTCCCAGGGGAAAGAACCTGGAACTTTCTGTAAGTCTTCCCCTTGCCATCGTCCTCTCTTTTAGTGTCCCTAAGAACCTCAAATGTGCTTCTCCTATCACCCAAAGTCTGCAAAACCTCAGGCGACAGACAACACACACAACATCACACGCATATGTGCCTGGATTGTCTCCCCTGTGAAAGCTGTGGTAAGGCAGGGTAGGGAGAGGCCAGGAAGAGTCTGGGCGAGGAACACAGGGCAGCTGGAGAAGCAGCGCTCCTGACCCCATGTCACCCGCACGTCTTACAGCACCATCTCGGATGCTTGAGGAGGCATTTCTAGGTGTCGACTGCGGGCCAAAGGGTGTGCACGTTAGTAAGGCTTGTGATCGGTATTGCCAAGTTACCTTGCCAACATTCTGTCTGTGGCAATACATACTCGGCGAGCTTTTACCTGAGACTTTTATTATTATCATTATTATTATTATTTTTTTTTGAGATGGAGTCTTGCTCTGTCGCCTAGACTGGAGTGCAGTGGTGTGATCCTGGCTCACTGCAACCTCCACCTCCCAGGTTCGACTGAATCTCCTATCTCAACCTCCCAAGTAGCTGGGAGTACAGGCTCCTGCCACCATGCCTGGCTACTTTTTGTATTTTTAGTAGAGATGGGCATTTCACCACATTGGCCAGGTTGCTCTCAAACTCTTGACCTCAGGTGACCTATGTGCCTCAGCCTTCCAAAGTGCTAAGATTGCAGGCATGAGCCACCGCACCCAGCTTTTTTCTTTCTTTTTTTTTTTTTTTGAGATAGATTCATACTCTGTTGCCCAGGCTGGAGTACAGTGGTGAATTTCAGCTCACTATAGCCTTGACCTCCCAGGCTCAAGTGATCCTCCTGTCCAGCCTCCTGAGTAGCTGGGACTACAGACATGCCCTACCATGCCTGGCTAACTTATGATTATTTATTTATTTTTGCAAAGATGAGGTCTCACCATGTTGCCCAGGTTTGTCTCAAACTCCTGGGCCTAAGCAATCCTTCCAACTTGGCCTCCCAAAGTGCTGGGTTTACAGGCGTGAGCCACCTGCCCGGCCTGAACCTTCGTTTCAACTGTAAGATGGAAACATCACTTAACCCCAGCCCTGGAGCTGGGTCTCTGTGTTTTGCTCCAGCTGTCCATGCAGGGTGCTGTGCAGGAAGGGCAGGTGCACTGTGGAGGGGGGCACCGGAACCCGAGACAACACTTGTGTCTCTGAGGGAGGCCTGAACTTGCCTCCTCCCCACCCCTCTGATTAAGGTACCTGGTTTGCTGACTCCCTGGTGGCCCAAACAAGGAAAAACTTGCCGCTTTGTCCTTGAGTCTCAGCTCCATCACAAATCAACCTAAGAAAGCCAGGCAGGGTGGCTCATGCCTGTAATCCCAGAACTTTGACAGGCTGAGGTGGGAGGATCATCTGAGGTCAGGAGTTCGAGATGAGCCTGGCCAACATAGTGAAACCCCATCTCTACTAAAAATATAAAAATTAGCCAGGTGTGGTGGTAGGTGCCTGTAATCCCAGCTACTCGGGAGGCTGAGGCACAATAATCACCTGAGCCCAGGAAGCAGAGGTTGCAGTGGGCCAAGATAGCACCACTGCACTCCAGCCTTGGCGGAAGAGTAAGACTCTGTCTCAAAAAACAAAACAAACAAACGAAAAATCAAAACGGGAAATCATTTGAATCTGTATCCCATTTTCCTCTTTGAAAAATGTGAGGCCAGGCGTGGTGGCTCACGCCTGTCATCTCAGCACTTTGGGAGGCCAAGGCAGGTGAATCATGAAGTGAGGAGTTCAAGACCAGCCTGGCCAAGATGGTGAAACCTCGTCTCTAGTAATAACACAAAAAGGAGCCGGGCGTGGTGGCATGCACCTGTAGTCCCAGCTACTCAGGATGCTGAGGCAGACAGTTGCCGGAACCCAGAAGGTGGAGGAGGCAGTGAGCTGAGATCACGCCACTGCTCTCCAGTCCAGGGGACAGAGCGAGACTCTGTCTCAAAAAATAAATAAATAAAATTAAAATGTGAATGTGAATTGCTCTTTTCCCTAATCAGTAGGATTATCACAGTAAGTGAGGCACTATATGAAGGGCCTTAGAAGAAACAAGTTAGGGAAATGTGTTATGGTCCTCCCGGCTCAAGGGGCAAAGCTGAAGATGTCCCTCAGCTGTGCTCAGCAGACTGCTCAGAGGAGAAATCAACGACCCTAGTATCAGAGTAGCTCATACCTTTCAAGGAGTAAAACTGTACAAAACATTGCATCCTGAAAAACTTCACACTGCTGGGGCAGCACTGTTGCTTTCACTCCCAGTTTGGAGAGGAGGAATGTGGGGCTGGAGGGGAGGGGTGTATGCGGGGACCACCTCCAAGCAGACCTTGCGTGTGATGGCGGCTCGGGCACCCGACTCTTTCTGGAGCCGCCTTAGCTGGATATTGCCTCCTATGACTAGAGGAGACAGCCGGGCTCAGGGGAACCCCAAATCCTCACTGCACGAGGCACAGCTCAAGGGGCTGGGAACGCATTTAAACTAGGGTTGTGGTTCCCAAATTGGCACCGGGGTACCCCCAGAACACCTAAGCAACCTTACAGAGGTACCACAGGACAGGTGACTTTCCGAGGGAAACACGGCAATACCGGGTACCTGCAAGAGAGCATGTGAGCAGCCTGAAGCAGTTCACCTCCACCAGGAGGCCGTGCTTTTGTGTCTTCTGAAGACAGCCTATCTGAGCCAGAGAGAGATTTTTGGCGGCTTGGGTCTACTAAGTAACAGGTGGTCTAATAGTTGGTCCAACAGTCCATGTCACGTCACAGGAAATGTCACTGCGTCCTTTTAGATGTCGATGTGTTTGGGTTGCTGTCCAGACACAGATTCACGCTCAGTCGACATGGACAGTGGAATCAGCCAAATTCATTACTGCAGCTGGGCAATGGATTTAGTTGAGTTTCCTGGCAGCCAAAGCAAAAAAGAAAAGCATCCTGGGTCAAAATATTCTCTTGATTCTCACAAACTCATCTGCAGAGTAGTGTTTTCCAGATACTGAATTCAGACATGCATTTGTCAGGAAGGTCCTCATATGCAATGACACTGATTAGCCACTGCACCTGGCTAATTTTATGTTTTTAGTATAGATGAGGTTTTACCATGTTGGCCAGGCTGGTCTTGAACTTCTGACCTCAGGCGATCCACTCGCCTTGGGCTCTGAAAGTGCTGGTATTACAGGTGTGAGCCACCACACCCAGTTGAAACAGGCATGTTTTTAAATGACTCAGAAAATCTGAAGGCATACATGAAATCAATTCGGTACAGGTATTTGGCTGGCTGGACCTCGCTGCTAGGCGAAGAGACGAGCTCCCTGACCCATGAGACAGGACAGCGAACATGCCCGTGAGGGCGCCTCTCCCTCCACTGCCAGATGTTTCAAAAGGGCTCTGACAAGTGTCAGACCACAGACCATTCATGCTTGAATTCTCTGATGAGGACCCGAAGTGCCAACGTTCTGATTCCATGCGCTGGAGTCACCAGCAAGGGAGAACTGGCATTCTGCCATGGACAGAAGAGCCTGGCTTTATCCCCTCAGACGCAGAGAGCAGCAGCATCTTAGCCACCTGTATGGGCTCCTCCTGTGGGGAGCACTGCCCAGTGAAGACAAAAACGTCAGGGTCACCAATGGAGGGGGGCAGCACCAGCCCACACCAAGCCGTGTGCAGACACGCCAGGTCCCACACAGAATGACCTACTCACATGTGCGGCTTGAGAGGCATCCTCAGCACCATGGGAAAGTGAAAAGAGAGAGGAGAAAAGAAGAAGAAGAAGAAGAAAGAGGCAGCCTCTGCGACAGACATCCTCTGAACCAGGCACCGGCACATGGGCTACGCTCTGGCTGACTGTCCCTCTTCATGACCCAGGACTGAAGATCTCAGGACGATACTCCAGCACAGGTCCCTGGGAGTCAGGGGTCTTCTCTGCTTTATTCACGGCCAGGCCCATAAGAGATGCTCAGTCAATGTTCTTAAAAACTCACAGTGCAACAAAGGTGAGCTCCCCCCAGAGGGGCTGCATGTGAACTGCTCCTTCCTCCACGCCGGCCTCAGTGTGAAGGTCAGCTGCTCAGTCCAGCCACTGGGGTCCCAGTCACACCCCACACTTCTTCTTGTCGCCCTGTACACTCAGCGACGGGAGAGAAGCAGTTTAAGGAAGACTGTCAGGAAAATGCCCTGCTGCTGATTTATTTTGTAACTAAAAGGAGAAAAAAACTATAGGACCATTTACTGATCTTTTGATCAATGAAATGCATAAGCGTGGACTCGAAGCCACTCTTCCAAGCTGCATGAAAGCATACACAGCATAATTCCAGACCACAGTGGGTTTACAGGACAACCAGGAGGCAGAGAAAAACGCATTCAACAATTCAACCGACTCAAGGCGAACGCGCTTTCTGGGGAGGTGCTACGTACAGGACACTCTGCAAACGAGCAATTTGCAGACTCAATCTTCAGACGCTGCGCACAGTAGGAAGAATGAGATGAGTACCTCGGCTAGGCGCAGATCCTAGCACTTTGGGAGGCTGAGGTGGGAGGATCACTTCAAGCCAGGAGTTCATGACCAGTGTGGGCAACAAAGAGAGATCTTGTCTCTACAAATACTTACAAAATAATTAGCCGAGCATAAACACACAGTCCCAGCTAGCCGAGGGGATGAGGCATGAGGACCCCTTCACCCCAGAAGTTCCAGGCTACAGTGAGCTATGAGTGTGCCACTGCATTCCAACCCGGGCAACAGAGTGAGACCTTGCCTCGGAGAAAAGAAAAAAGAAGTATCTAAATAAGCAGGCAACTGGGCAGAGGGGGCCACCACCGTAACCAGTGAACAAAGGGCTGTCGGCGAGGGGGCTCGGAGGAGTGCAAGAGCGCACCCAATGGCAAGGAGATTCTCAGGGAAGAGCTGGGCAACTGTGTCTTGGAAGGATGGGTGGGTTTTAAGCGGAGTGGGAAAGGGAGGCTTTCCTGGAGAGAGACCCACATGGAGAAAGTCAGGCATTTCCCATGGGGTGGGCCGTGAAGCCACGCTGGCTCCCTCTGGCTGATGTTCTGCGTGACGGAATGAGCTGCTGCTACAGGGTGGCACCACCGGGAACTTACTGAGCGGCTGGTCCTGACCTAACTTCCAGGGCATTTGAGAGACTGCTTATGGCAGTGTTGAGAGGGGGCCTCAGAAAGGTGGGCTTTTCTAACACTGCACTGATTGGGAGGCTAAGGAAGGCATGGGGCCCTGCCACAGCTGAGGACCCGTATTCGGGACCCCGGATCCCCACCGCAGACTCTCATGCCATCCGTCGCAACCAACTGCCAGCTAGCCTGAGTTCAAGGTGCCTGCTGGGACATGCTTGTCACATGGACAGGAGAAACTGCTGTGGCTTCCAGGAAGGCCTGGGCTGAACTAGAGGCACAAGCAAAGCACAAAACCATTTGGAGCACAGAGACGGGCTGAGCTGCAGCACTGGCAAGGCCAGGAGGGGAACTCGGGGAGAGATGGGAGGGAAAGAAATGGCACAGACTGCCCCGCAGTGCCATGCAAGCACCAGCTCAGAGGTCTGGGTAGGCCCAAGAGCCCACACTTGTTGGGAAGCTGGCTCCCAGCACTTGGCTGTGGCACTGATGAATTACAACTCACAGCCTTTACATAGGAACTCTGTGAATCACGATTTCTCATCTCTGAGAAAACCAAGATAACAGGCTGGGGGAGAGGTGAGAAGAAGGGCAAATGTACACCTCCTTTCAAAAGGAGAAGGTGGTGGATTCTGTGCAACAGATGTCAGGTAAGTATCTAGAAAGAGGTCATCAGCACGACGCTCTGCAAGCACCAAGAAGGGGAAGTGCTGACGGCTGAGGTCAGGAGCTGCTGCCAGACTGAGCCCTGCAGCTAGTTGTGTGTGTCTGTTATAGACTCAAAGATCAAGAGAGATCTCCTGTCCTGTAGAATGAAGAATAGTACACTGGGTTTCAGCAAGAGACTTAAACACACTTTCTGTCTTTGAAGACAAGACAGAAAAACACGGCCTGAACAAAGTGCAATTAGATGGATTTAGAAACGTTGTGTTTCATTATCCCAAAATGCATCTTATTTTGTTTTGTACTCTAAGATATCTGAAATCGTATGTGTCTCATCACTGCTCCAAACCAGCCCATCACATACTGTCTGGAGGCAAGAATGGACACTCCTTTTCTATTTTTAAGCAATCAAAACATACACATGTGGGTGCACACGCGCACACACACACACACACACACACACACACACACACACAGAGGCTGGGGATGGTGGCTCATGCCTGTAATCCCAGCACTTTGAGAGACCGAGGCCGAAGGCTCAGTTCAGTCTAGGAGTTTGCGACCAGCCTAGGCTAGGCACAGAGTGAGACTCTGCCTCTACAAAAAAATAAACAAAATTAGCTGGGTATGGTGGCACACGCCCGTAGTCCCAGCTACTCAGGAGGCGGAGGTAGGAGGATTGCTTGAGCCCAGGAGTCAGAGGCTGCAGTGAACCGAGATTGCACCACTGCATCCCAGCCTTTGTAACAGAGCAAGACCCTGACTCAAAGATAAGATAAAATCCAAAAGTGCATAAACCCTAATGCTGCGGCTCAATGAACCCTCACAAAGTGAGTACGCCCGTGTGACTGCCATCCTCACCAAGATGGAGAGCACTGCCATCCCCTTAGGCCTCCCCAAAGGTAGATGGACAGCACGGTCTGAAAAGGGCACACTGCTGGTGACAGGATGATGCTGTATAGGAACATGGATTTCGGCCAGGTGTGGTGGCTCATGCCTGTAATCCCAGCACTCTGCGAGGCTGACGAGAGGGGGTCATTTGAGGTTGGGAGTTTGAGACAAGCTTGGCCAACATGGTGAGACCCTGTCTGTACTAAAAACACAAAAACTAACCAGGCATGGTGGCATGTACCTGTAGTCCCAGCTAGTCAAGAGGCTGAGGTAAGAGAAGCGCTTGAACCCAGAAGGTGGAAGTTGCAGTGAGCCGAGATTTCGGCCATTGCACTCCAGCCTGGGCAAGAGAATGAGACTCCATCTCAAAGAAAAAAAAGAAAGCAGCATGGATTTCAATGGCATTGAGATAACTTCAGAAATATGGGCCTCTGAATGTGAAGAAGCTTTTGAAGTATTTTAAACAATTTATTTTGCTATATTTTCTTCTTTATTATGGACCAAGGTGATACAATGATAATAATCTATGTCTAAGTGATTCTAAATGACATTCTTTCAATAAGGATAGAATAAAAATTCTAAGTGACAAGAAACATGTAATAGTTTAAATGGCAGTGTTTAATCTTTAATTTTAAGACAGTGTCTCACTCTGTCACCTGGAGTGCAGTGGCACAATCATAGCTCACTGCAGCCTCCACCTCCTGGGCTCCAGTGATCCTCCCACCTTAGCCTCCTGAGTAGCCAGGACTGTAAGCATGCGCCTCCACACCCAGCTGATTAAAAAACATTTTTTTTTTGTAGTGACAGGGTCTCACCATATTGCCTAGGCTGGTTCTGAACTCCTGGGCTCAAGTAATCTTTTGTAGTAATGCATAAAATAAAGATGAATCTTAGAACTGATGAGTTGTTCAGTTTGATAAAACATGATAGCTGAGTTGCCTCACCCAGAGAGTCAGCCTGGCCCTAACGGGGCAAACTCTAGTCCAGGCCTAGTCTCACATGCTTCTTAATTATTCAGATATGAAAGCAAGTAACATGTTGATAGAGAATGCGGGGAACATGAAACCAAGAGATACAGTTAACTTACAGAATGACACAATCGAGACCCAGAAAAATTTGGGCAGACTGCAGCAATGTGCTGGGTCTAAAAGATGCTTCTGGCTGGGAAATTCATTCATTCACTAGGCATTTGCTGAGTACCTTCCGTGTACCAGGCATGATATGGAAACAACATGGTATCTGCCCTCCAATAACTCATAAATGATTAGCAAGTTTGTCTAAAAATTTGACCCAGGTTGGGCGTGGCGGCTCATGCCTGTAATCCCAGCACGTAGGGAGGCTGAGGCGGGCGGATGACCCGAGGTCAGGAGTTTGACATCAGACTGAACAACACGGTAAAACCCCGTTTCTACTAAAAGCCACAAAAATTAGCTGGGCATGGTGATGGGGACCTGTAATCCCAACTGCCCTGGAGGCTAAGGCAAGAGAATCACTTGAACCCCGGAGGCGGAAGTTGCAGGGAGCTGCACTCCAGCCTGGGTGAAAGAGCAATACTCTGTCTCAAAAAATAGATACATAAAAATAAAAATCTGATCCGAAGTCACACAAGCACAATACTGGCAGGCAGCTTGCTTCTTGATGGTGAGCTCTCGCTGAGTCAGCATGTTTGGAGCTAACAAAACCAACAAACTCTGGACTGATCTTTAGATGCATGTCCAAAAGCACTGGACCCCAAACCACAGTGATGTCACTCGCTCTGCTTCTGCTGATCAGAATGTTCCTGGAACAGTCTGTTCAATTTCACGCCTCAGGAGAAATGACCAACATTCCACAGCAATACTGTGGTTAGCCACGTCCAAGAATCTATACTGTTACCCTCAATCCTTGAGCCCAAAGAAACCCATTAGGATCCATCATTTTATTTACATATTTATTCATTTCTTTGAGACAGGTTTTTGCCCTTGTTGCCCAGGTTGGAGTGTAATGGCACAATCTCAGCTCACTGCAACCTCCGCCTCGTGGGTTCGAGTGATTCTCGTGCCTCGGTCTCCTGAGTAGCTGGGATTATAGGTGCCTGACACCACACCTGGCTAATTTTTGTATTTTTAGTAGAGATGGGGTTTCGCCATATTGGCCAGGCTGGTTGCGAACTCCTGACCTTAGGTGATCCACCTGCCTCGGCCTCCCAAAGTGCTGGGATTACAGGCATGAGCCGCCACGTCTGGCCAATGCATCGTTTTAAAAAGGATAACCTTATGAAGGCATTTTAATTTAATAAGTGCTTTTCATACTTAAAAAATGATGAAAGGAGGCCAGGTACAATGGCTCATGCCTGGAATTCCAGCACTTGCGGAGGTGGGGGCAGGAGGAGGGCTTGAGCCCAGGAGTTTGAGACCAGCCTGGGCAACACAACAAGACACCATCTCTTAAAAAAAAAAATGATGAAAGGGAAAAGGCAAGAGCTACCAAGAATCCGGAGAGCATCCAAAGAAATCCCAAACAAACCCCGCTGGTACTGTTAGGGAGTCTAATAATCACATCACACAAGCAAGGGTGAGAAAGTTGAAATTTACCATGGGGGTAAGTAACATAGGAGACAAGATGGTGATCCTTTTTTTTTTTTTTTTTTACAGATTCTTGCTCTGTCGCCAGGCTGGAGTGCAGTGGGTGATCTCGGCTCACTGCAACCTCTGCCTCCTGGGTTCAAGTGATTCTCCTGCCTCAGCCTCCGGAGTAGCTGGGATTACACGGGTGCACTACCAAGCTCTACTGATTTGTGTATTTTTAGTAGATGGGGTTTCATCATGTTGGCCAGGATGGTCTCGAACTCCTGACCTTGTGATCCAACCACCTCAGCCTCCCACAGTGCTGGGATGACAGGCATAAGCCACCATACCTCGCCAGGACGGTGGTATGTTATGTGTTTAAACGTGTGAGCGTCGCTGTTTAATGAGGTGGTATGATTCTATGTGGCTCAGAGTGGGAGCTGAGTCTGCCGGTGGAGCCCCAGCAAGGCGGCAGCCACGGCCAAGCGGAACCGTCCTCTGAGGGCTCCTTGTGGGGGAAGTGGGGAGCGGAATGGGGATGTCTGCTTGCTAACACTTTATTAACAGGGAAAGGCCATTGGACCTCTAGGGTTTCTTGCCATTTCCCTTCTGAGATGACGTTTTACAAAGCTTAATGAGGTTCGTCTCCACTAAAACTGTCCTAACGGTTATATCCAAAGATAGGTCCTATTTTATGACCTCTGGGAAGAGGAAAACAACTAAATTTGGTTCACGGTTCACAGGAAAAAGAGATAAGGGGCCATCTGCTGGTTCTCCAACCCAGTGGGAGAATAAAACGTGTTAAGTTCTCCACAAAGATGACCTCACTAAACTATGGCTTCAACTGAGTCCTTTTTCTTCCTTTTTTAAAAGACAGGGTCTCACTCTGTCTCCCAGGCTGGAGTTCAGTGGTACAATCACAGCTCAATGTTAACCTCAAATTCCTGGACTCAAGTGATCCTCCCACCTCAGCCTCCCAAGTAGTTGCACCTGGCTAATTTTTTAAACAATTTTTTTGTAGCGATGGGGTCTTACTGTGTTACCCAGGCTTGTCTCAAACACCTGGGCTCAAGTGATCCTGCCACCTTGGCCTCCTGAAGTGCTGAGATGACAGGCATGAACTACTGCACCTGACCCACTGGGTCCATTTGTAAACCCTTGTGAAGGGCAGGTTCTGTGCTAAGTGCTGGGGACATGGCTGGCAGTGCAGGGGACACACTCCCCACGGCACGGAGCACACAGCAGTCTACTGCTACTGCCCTCCTGGACTCAGCAACAGAGCAACAGGCTCCGAAACAAACCGTACTCTACCACACTGCTGAGAAACAAGGGGGTGAGTCAGCCCCGAGTGGATCAGGGAGGGAGGAAAAGGAATTCCGTGGTTACAAATCAACAGCTCAGCCAGGGGCGGCAGCTAATGCCTATAATCCCAGCACTTTGGGAAGCCGAGGCAGGAGGCTCACTTGAGGTCAGGAGTTTGAGACCAGCCTGGCCAACATGGTGAAACCCCATCTCTACTAAAAATACGAAAATTGGCTGGGCGCGGTGGCTAACGTCTGTAATCCCAGCACTCTGGGAGGCCAAGGCAGGCAAATCATGAGGTCAGGAGTTCAAAACCAGCTTGGCTAGCATGGTGAAACCCCATTTCTACTAAAAATACAAAAATGAGCCGGACGTGGGGGCCTGTGCCTGTAGTCCCAGCTACTCCAGATGCTGGGGCAGGAGAATTGCTTGGACCTGGGAGGCAGAGGTTGCAGTAAGCTGAGATTGCACCACTGCACTCCAGCCTGGCAGAGTGAGATTCCAGAAAAAAAAAAAAAAAAAAAACAATAAAAATAAAAATCAATCAACCAATCAACAACTCCTCCGGAGTAGGAGTCTTTGAAATTTCTTGTTTCCTTAAAAGTTGTTCTAAGTCCCAACTCTAGTCACCTCCCACAAGCACCTAGATGTATACTTTGCCCTTTAGTCATTGTTTAATTGGTCCTAAGTAACTCCTGAGTGGAGGGTTGGGCCCTCGAGTTTCAGACACTGAGACTGATGGGTTTCAGCACAGGCTGCTGGATTGTTTA
Source organism: Callithrix jacchus (assembly GCF_049354715.1). NCBI lineage: Eukaryota > Metazoa > Chordata > Mammalia > Primates > Cebidae > Callithrix > Callithrix jacchus. The sequence continues at coordinate 42,718,387 of NC_133521.1, read as the reverse complement.
CCATCAGCTACCACCTTTGGCTGAGCTGGTTGGTTGATGGACAACCCGGTGTTAGAATCCATCTCAAGGCACTCCCTCCCTGGGTGACCAGCTGCACTTCTTTCACCAAAGGAGCCAATGGCCGACTCTGGACAGCTGAATTCAATTCGAATAGAGACTAACCTGGCTCTCCGTTCTTTCCTGTAATTTGGCAAAATAAACGAATATTGCCCCAACCCCTTGGCATGGAGACGGTGGCACTAAATCAGAGGACAGGGTGAGGCTCCCTAAAAGATGCAGGGTTCAGGCTCTAACAATGCAAATGAGGCCAGCCTGGCTGACACGGTGAAACCCTGCCTCCACTAAAAATACAGAAAAATTAGCCAGGCGTGGTAGCAGCCACCTGTAATCCCAGCTACTCAGGAGGCTGACGCAGGAGAATCATGTGAACCCAGGAGACACAGGTTGCAGTGAGCCAAGATCATGCCACTGCACTCCAGCCTGAGCAAGACTTCGTCTCAAGAAAAAAATGTAAAAAGGAATGTAAATGAGGCCACTCTGGCACTGCTATAAAGAAATACCCATAGCTGGGTAATTTATAAAGAAAAAGGTTTTAATTGGCTCCACGGGCTGTGCAGGAAGCACGATGTTGGCATCTGCTTGGCTTCTGGGGAGAAACTTATGAACACTGTGGAAGGCAAAGAGGGAGCAGCCAGGTCTTACATGGCAGGAGCGGGAGCAAGGGAGAGAATGAGGGGAGATGCCACACGCTTTTAAACAAGCAGATCTCATGAGAACTCACTCACAGTCTCCAGGACAGTGCCAAGGCGGATGGTGCTAAACCATTCATGAGAAATTTGCCCCCACGATCCAATGCCTCCCACCTCCAACACTGGTGATTACAATTCGACTTGAGATTTGGTGGGGACGCAGATCCAAACTGTATCAGAAACCAAGGTAGCTCAGCGGGGAATGGAACCAACCTCCATTCTCTTTGAGCTTGGTGGTTGGCTCCCACTGGGCCCACGAAGGGCCAAAGCTAAGTGCTGTGCGCCAAGGACACCTGCGCCTCTGTGGGAGGAAAGACTTGGGCAAATTCTCCTGGATCCAGGGATGGCCTGGTGGGCCACAGTGAGCCCTCTGCTCAAGAGCCACTAGAATCTGTCACCGCCTACCCGTGACACCTGCCATCTCTGGCTGGGCGCCAAGGCACTCTACAATCTGGAGCTGCTCAAAGCTGCCCACGCAGTTCTGCAGGGGACAAAGGCAGAGGGGACAAAGCCACGGTGCAGGAGTAACCTCACAGATGCACTCGGCCCTGGTTCCTTCAAGACAAAACATCTGCCCTCTTCAGGCCGCTTTTCTCTCTCTCCCGCTCACACACACCCTGCACCTTTGCTGAGGCTTTCTTAATTCCCCCCAACACTACCTACCTCCCTATGGGCCATGGCCAACCCAAAGCCTGCCCCTCAATGCGGAGAAATCAGAATATTGTTACTGTGTTCTACTGTTTTCTACAGGTCGTTTGTGGTCTGAAATCCTCCCTTATCTGGGTGAAACATGCTTAACAATATTTGATTAGTATTATTATCACCATTACTATGATTTAGAGACACAGTCTCGCTCTGTCGCCCGGGCTAGGGTGCCGTGGCACAATCTCGGCTCACCGCAGCCCTGAACTCCTGGGCTCAAGCCACCCTCCGATCTCAGCCTCCCACAGTGCTGGGATTACAGGTGTGAGCCACTGTGTCCAGCTTGAGAAAGTCTTTTAACAAAGCAAAAATCTTTCTTGCAATAAAAGCTTTGCTTTTCGAGAAAAAGAGGGAAGAGAGAGAGAGAGATCTGCTTTGAGACACTGAATTCTTTATCAAGCCCAGATCCAGTTCTGCAGCATGAGGCTCTGCACATGGGGGACTACCTGGATACAGACACTTGATATCACAGATTAAAGACTCTTGGGCTGGGCACAGTGGCTCACGCCTGCAATCCCAGCACTTTGGGAGGCTGAAGCAGGCAGATCACGAGGTCAGGAGTTTGAGACCAGCCTGGCCAATATGGTGAAATCCAGTCTCTAGGAAAAATACAAAATTAGCTGGGCATGGTGGCGCATGCCTGTAATCCCAGCTACTTGGGAGGCTGAGGCAGGAGAATCGCTTTAACCTGGGAGGCGGAGGTTGCAGTCAACAGATATCATGCCATTGCACTCCAGCCTGGGCAACAAGAGTGAAACTCCACCTCAGAAAACAACAACAACGGCAAAAAGACTCTTGACTCTCAGAAACCCCCTTCATTTCTCCATCCATACCTTTTCTGACACTCCCCATAGAGAGGATAGGCTCTTGGGCTGCCAGCTGAAGCCTTTATCTCAACCTGGAAGGCGGGGTGGGTGCGGAGGGCTTCCCTCCACCCTCTGCAAGGCGCACAAGGTAAGGAAAGACGGGCGCGGGAGTTGGGGGACGGCCCTGAAGCCCAGGTAATCCTGCATATCAGGTGCCCCCGCTCCCTCTCACCTAGTCACTCCCCCTGTCTGATTCCTGACTCCCTCATTTCTTTAATAACATCTGGGTTAAACAAAGAAGGGAGCAGGTCAGGAATCAGACAGAGGGGGAGTGACTAGGTTCTGGCTTCCTTATGGTCGCTCCGCAGGGAGTAAGCGCAGCCCCCGGACCCTGCCCTGCCCACTGACGGTGGCTAAAAGGCTACACAAAGACACACAGAGTAGCTTCTGAGGCCTCTGAGAATCCACCAGTAGCAGGTAGAAGGGGGTTGATGACCAGAATTTGAACTGCCATCAAGGCTGCGGTGAGTTTGCCTTTTCCCTGACCCTGGTATCCCCTTCGTGCACAAAATACAACCTGAAACCCAGGAGCGTGCATGTGTATGCCCGGGGGCTCCAGGAGAAGCCTCTAGTAACAGGAGAGGGGTCACCTGCTTCTGAGACAGTGGGCCAGATCGCTGGGTTTTTTCCTTTCTCCCTGTCTCTCTGGTGTCCTGGTCCCCAGGCAATTCTACCGCAGCAGTGGTGAGCCTGCAGGTGTCTGAAGCTCTGGGAGAGGGAACCTTCCTTTCCAGCTGGAGGACCTGCGGTCCGAAGAGGGTGAAAACCTGCTGGCTTTTTCTATGTCCTCTTCTTCCTTGGCCACAAAAGTCAGCTGCGGTGGAGCCGGTAAACTACAGCCCTGCCTCCTGGCTACAGGGGTGAAGATGGGAGGCCCAGGGCCCCACGAAGTACTAGGGAGACTGCAGAGACGGAGGAGCGTGGGAAAACAACCCCGTAAAGTTGTTATGAGCTCCTGGGCTCAACCCTGAGCGAGGCGTAAGTAAACAGAGCCCTCAAGCACAGATCCTGAGTGCTGAATGCCCAGGGCCCAGACAGGCCATGGAGTGCTACACAGCAGACAGATCAGAAGCGCGGACACAGGCTTGGAAAACGGCACCAAAACCCACAGCAGAACGGTAGGGACTGAGAACCTGAACCCAAGCTGCTGCAGCGCCTGCTGAAACCACGGTACCAACAACTCTCCGGAGGACTGAATCAAGACCCCCAGCTTCCTAAGGTCATATTCACCATGTTCAGGACCAATCCAGAACCACTCAGCATACAAACAAGATGAATATCCTCAACTCGCACTGGAAAAGATGATCAACAGCTTATCTGACCTAACACAGTGATCGAAAGTCTCAGGAGAGAAATAGAAGGTTAAAAAGGGAACCAAAGGGAAAACTTCAAACTAAACACACAGTAACTGAAATTGTAAAAACCCACTAGATAGGCTCAACCCAGAAACGTGAAGACAGGCCTGGGCTGCATGCCTTCCTGACGAGCGCAGGCTGGACCTAGGCTTCCTCTCAGTGTGTGCCATCGGCTGGCCTCAAAGGATGGCACCAGCCTATAGACAGGCTGTCCATCTGCAGAAGGAAAGGGATTCTTTTTTTTGAAACAGAGTTTTGCTCTTGTTGCCCAGTCTGCAGTGCAATGGTACGATCTCAGCTCACCAAAACCTCCGCCTCCTGGGTTCAGGTGATTCTCCTGCCTCAGCCTCCGAGTAGCTGGGATTACACCACCACATCCGGCCAATTCTGTATTTTTAGTAGAGATGGGGTTTCTCCATGTTGGTCAGGCTGGTCTTGAACTCCCAACCTCAGGTGATCCTCCCAGCTCGGCCTCCGAAAGTGTTGGGATTACAGGCGTGAGCCACTGCGCCTGGCCGAAAGGGATTCTTTCTTGAGAGAATGAGGAACATGAAAAATAACAGAGGGGGAATAGAATTGACGAAGGCAGAGCAGATGGGCTTCCAGTGGGCTGATGCTTATCAGCGGCGGGCTGAGCAGCAGGGTACGTGGGAGAGGAAGTGGGGGAATTTAGGGAGTTCGAAGTACCAGAGCCCTGAGTTTTTCCATCCTCTGTAAGGAGAAATGAGTCCAGGCATGTAGAAAGCACTCTGGGTCAGGAAAGATGTTTGTTTTAAACGGCACAGGGTAAGAAACTGCTACGAGAATGGCCACGTGTAAAAGGAGCAGCTGCACAGCAGAAAGAGACATGGCACGTGGACAGACAGACCTCACAAGAGCAGCCCCACACAATTGACTCCTGTGCTCTCTACATAAAGTTCAAACAGCCAGAGACCAAGGGAAGGGGTGAAGCAACCCCCTCAGTGTAGAAAGCCAGAACACAGGCAAGATCGACGGCGACACCCCAGCTCGTTTCCAGGGCTGTGACACGACCCACCGCCTGTGACATTTCCTACAGACCCTTCCTCGGTGGCTGTCCTTTGAGATACATGTTAGCGGTTCCTGTCATCTGCCTGGCCCCGCAGCAGCACAGCCATGTGTCCAGGATAAGTACAGAAAGTCCAAGCCAGACAGACAGACGGACAGATGGAAGTGGGCTACTCACAGGAGCTCCACAAAGCCTTGTGAGGTGCCTGCTGGTGCTGAAGGTAGCACTTGTCCACATAGCCTGCATAGGCTGGAGCAGCGGCCAACATACAGGGTGGAACCTGGTCCCTTGCCTGACAGGGACTTAGGACCACCAACTCTTCAAAGTAGATCCCAATTCCAGGAATTCCCTTTCCCATTCTTAAAACCTGGTCTTTGGGGCTGGGCATGACGGCTCACTCATGTAATCTCAGCACTTTGGGAGGTCAAGGCGGGCGGATCATGAGGTCAGGAGTTCAAGACCAGCCTGACCAACATGGTGAAACCCTGTCTCTATGAAAAATACAAAGATCAGCCAGACATGGTGGCTCATGCATGTAACCCCAGCTACTCAGGAGGCTGAGGCAGGAGAATTGCTTGAATCTGGGAGGAGGAAGTTATAGTGAGCTAAGATTGCGCCACTGCGCTCCAGCCTGGGAGACACAGCGGGACTCCATCTCAAAAAAATAAATAAAAATTATCTTTTGCACCACTTGTTTATAAACTTCGTAGTTGTTAAAAATAAAGAAAGACATTTATCCCACCCATTATAGAAGCTACATACAGTCACAGTTTTCTAAAACATTTTTTCCTTAGGAACTTATATTTGAATAAAAGGATGACACTTCCAGACATTGCAAAAGTCTCTGCTCCTCCCTCTCAGGGAATCTCAGAAGGCTGCCTGTCTCCAAGTGCCATGCTGAGGCCTGGCACGAATGCCCTATAGAAAGGCAAAGCCGACTACTTCCTGCTGCTGCCTCTGCACATGGCAGTGCTGGTAGGGAGCCATGCTGGTCCGGACTGTTCTTTTTCACAACGCTCAGCATTACCATTATTTACTACCTTTTAATAATTAGATAATAACTACAACTCACGTTTATTGTATATGCCCTACACGCCAGTCACTAATTATCTGATTTCATTCTGCAGTAACGTATGAGCGAAGACTATTATCCTCACTTTATGGAGGAAGAAACTTCAAGGCTTAAAAGGGTTAAATAGTTGCCTAAGGCCAGAGAACCAAGATGGAAGTGTCTAGATAAACCCACACAGAGCTGGAGTCCACAGTCTTGCAATCTTGCGGGTATGGACAAGGACCCTGCCCCCTGTTTGCTCATTTGGTAGATGGATAAGGACCCTTCAAATAGCTGTAGTACACTGGGGTGGACCAATACTCCCTCTACCAGGAGCCATGGGGAAAGACTCAACCTATAGGTCTCCGCATCTGGGAGACACACAGGCCATCTGTGATCAGCAATTTGACTTTCTACTCAAAGTGTATGAACTTCTCTATTTCCCATGTTAGGAGAGGCTGACAAACAAGGAGGGCCTAGCACTTTCCACCCGTAAATCTGGGCTTTCACAGAAGTTACTCACGGCCAAAAGAACAGAGATGAATGTTATTCAAGAGACTTGGTATTCTAGAGAATAAAGGCTGCCTGCAAAGAAGCGGGAACAAAACAGCTATGTACTAAGGAACTCGAGACTTTGTGTCACTCAAATAAAGTCCCAAGATGTTAGGGTCACATGCGACTTCCGGCTTCTGGCAAATGGGTAGGAGCTTGGCGGACAGATGAGGAAGGGACAGGAATGCAGGAGTGGGCAATGAAGGGGATTCCTGAGAATCGTTTCAAGAGCAGGACACTGGAGCCCAGAGGGTGAAGTGACAAGGCAAAGCTGTATCTCCAAAGTCATGTGATGGTTTCCTCACATGGGGCCAGAACCCCCACTTCCTGCCCACTGTGTCACCAGCTGGGTAACAGAGACAACAGGGGAACCCAGCGTCACTCCTGCCCCTGGGTGGCTTGTCACCTCCTGATCAGTGCCAAGTCCAGGAATGTCACCACCTGAGGCTGAAGAGGACGGCTGCTGCCTTTCTGCCACTCTTGCCTCACAGGTGGAGTCAGCACCCGCATAGAAAGATGAAAGTTGTTACTTTGTTGAGTTCAAGCTATTCACTTGACAACCATCTTTAAGCCCCTACCAAGTACCAGGACCATGATAAATCTTAGGAGACAAAGATGAACAGGACACGACACAAGCACAATCCACAATCCAGAGAGACGCATACAAAAAAGATGACAGCCACGTGCTCTGACTCTGGGACGCAGGTGCCAGTGGGAGCCCAGAAGTAGAACTCCATTCTGCCTGCGGCGGTTTCAAAGGGCTGCGTTCTTTGGGTGACATCTGGTAGAAGCCTGGACCTGCCAGTCATATAACGGAAGATATTCCGGACGGAGGAAACAGTTGGTGCCAAGTGGCAGGCGTGAGGTGGTTTGCCACCCCCCACAAGGCTAATTCAGACTTATTCCGACCTAGTTGGAGACTCAGGAAGGTTTAAAAAAGGACTGCCTCGTCTAGCACAACTTCAGTTTATATTTGGAAGTATTCCCCCAAACCGTAAAGCTGAAACACACATAACCAACCACTTTTCTACCATAATAAAATGGGAGCTGAATTCTTATTTAGGGGACCTTAATATATAACAAGAATTAAAATACATCACATTCTGCACTCCAGTCCTGCTCTGCAATATGCAAATGCATTTCTGAGGAGCCTGGAAATGGTGGAGTTGGCACATGTTTACTTGCATGTGAGTGAGAAGAAAGGTTTCTGCGGCTGTTTTGCTCCAAGGCTACCTAGACAGGCTCAAGGGCTGCTTTAAGTGTACTGATCCAGTTCTCAAGGCACCCGCTTCTCTACACGGCTTCTCTGCAAAATTCTCATCTGTAGTTGAAAAGTAGAGCCAATGTTCTTTCATCTTAAATGCTTTGGCTGCTGGCAGCTCCCATTTGGCCCATGCTTTTAGGAAAAGCAATGATAGGGTGGGAAGGGTTTAACCTGAATGGAGAGAAGAGACTGAAAAGATGGAAACCTGTCAAGTTTCCTGAGACCAAAAACCTTCCTGAATTCCGAGACAGCAACAAATGTGGAGCTGCTACGATCGACAGTGGGGTTTCTTTCGAGACAGAGTCTTGCTCTGTCACCCAGGCTGGAGTACAATGGTGCAACCACAGCTCACTGCAACCTCTACCTGCTGGGTTCAAGTGATCTTCCCACCTCAGCTTCCTGAGTAGCTGGGATTACAGGCGCACCCAGCCAGCAATGGGGTTTCTCGACAATGGCACTGTTAACATTGGGACTGGATAATTCCTTGTGGTGGGGGCTGCTCTGGCACTATAGGATGCTTGTGACTATCCTGGCCTCCACCCACTAGATGCCAGAAGCACCCACCCGAGTTGTCACAACCGCAAATGTCTCCAGCTGAACAATCCTGATCTACATTAACACCAATCCAAAGAATCTCAATCTCTGCACTTGTTTCTTGCTGAAAATCCTTCTCTGGCTAGGTGTGATGGCTCACGCCTGTAATCCCACCACTTTGGGAGGAAGAGGTGGGTGGATCACCTGAGGTCAGGAGTTCAAGACTAGCCTGGACAACATGGTGAAATCCCGTCTCTACTAAAAATAAAAAAATTAGCTGGTGTGGTGGCACATGCCTGCAATCCCAGCTACGCAGGAGGCCAAGATAGGCAAATGGCTTGAACTTGGGAGGCAGAGGTTGCAGTGAGCCAAGATTGTGCCACTGCACTCCAGCCTGGGCAACAGAGAGAGATTCATCTCCAAAAAAAAAAAACACAACAAACAAAAGAATACCCTTCTCTCTTTCCTATCACCATCACCCCCCCCCCAAAAAAAAACCCAATAAAGATTAATCATGCCTTTGGGAGGCTGAGCAGGGGGATCACTTGAGGTCAGGAGTTCGAGACCAGGCTGGCCAACGTGACGAAACCCCATTGCTACGAAAAACACAAAAATTAGCCAGGCATGGTGGTGCACATCTGTAGTCCTAGCTACTCAGGAAGCTGAGGTGGGAGTATCACTAGAGCCCAGGAATTCAAGACCAGCATGGGCAACCCCATTGCTAGTGAAACCCCATCTCTACAAAAATGAAATTAGCTGGGCGTGTTGGCACACACTTATGGTCCCAGTTACTCAGGAGGCTGAGGCAGGAGGATCACTTGATCCCAGGAGGTTAAGGCTGCAATAAGCCCTGATCGTACAACTGCACTCCAGCCTGGGCAACAGAATGAGACCCTGTCTCAAAAAAATAAAAAAGAGTAATCATACGGACCTTTGATGACACGTAAGTCCCTACATTAAACAGTGTTTTGGGTTACAAGGAACTGACATTAAATGGCCCTAGCTAAAATAGGCTCCCAATGGTACTGACTACCCAGTGGCCTCTAACGCAGCCTGAGACCCGAGAGTTTGTGTTTGGCCATTCATCCATTCAATCACTCAACAAGTATTATCGAGCATCTACAGTGCACCAGGCATTGCTCCAGGTGAAAGAGACAAAAGCCTTGCCCTCAGGGAGCTCATGTTTTAGTCAGAGAGCAAAAAGCAAACTAAGATATTATAGCCATCATCTGTGCTATGAACAAAATGAGTCACTAGCAGGTCAGAGCTGTGCCGACCACTGTTGGAGCCACTGGCCACATGTAGCCCGTGAGCCTGTAAGTGTGGCTCGTTCAACCTGTGACCTGCTGACCACACCAGATTTCAGACTTTGGACAGAAAAGAGAATGTAAACTATGTAAACTATCTCATTAATAATTTTTATATAGATTACATGTAGAAATAACATTTTATATATATTAGGTTAAAAATAATCTATTAACAAATAGATTCTCTTTATTTTTGAGACTGAGTCTGGCTGTGCTGCCCCGGCTGGAGTGCAGTGGCACAATCTTGGTTCACTGCAACCTCCACCTACCATGTTCAAGTGATTCTTCTGCCTCAGCCTCCTCAGTGGCTGGGATTACAGGCAACCACCACCACACACTGGTAACTTTTTCTATTTTTAGTAGAGATGGGGTTTCGTCAAGTTGGTCAGGCTGGTCTTGAACTCTTGACCTCAAGTGATCCACCTGCCTCAGCCTCCCAAAGTGCTGGGATTACAGGTACAAGCCACTGCGCATGGCCAACTAAAAAGTGGATTCTATCGCTAGATGACTTTACTTGTTTAACATGGCTGCTAGATTTAAAATCACACACGTGGAGTGCCTTATAATTCTGCTGGATTGCGCTGGGTTAGGGAAAGTGGCTGGCAGCAAGGGGCAACTTCAGCCTGAAAAGCAGGGAGGTCACTGCGATCCAGAGGCCTTGGGGCCTAGCACAGGGAAGAGGCAAAGTCAATGCTCTTCAAGGGAATGAACCTGGCCCATTGTATCCACAGTGAGGCAGGGTGGACGGAACTGAGACTGGGAGGCTACAGGGACCAGCCCATGGAAGCAGGGACTTGCAGGCCAAGTTACAGACATGGGAACACATCCCAGGAGCAACTAGAGAGTTGGAACCTGGGGAATGACCTGAATCTGATTTTGGAAAGATGCTGCACTCCGGCCACTGTGTGGAGGGCGGGCTGGCGGGCTGGCAGGAGCAGACACAGGACCACAGGTGGGAGGCGTGGCCTCACAGGGCCGCTCCAGCTCACTTGGCAGGTTCCCCGGATGAGGGAGAGATGATGTCAGAGACGCTACTTCTCTCCCATAGCATAGATGACTGAGCTAATTCTACTTCCATCACATTTCTCATTATGTAAAATACCGCTTCCTCCTACGAGAGCAGACTGATAAACGGTGTTTTATTATCCAAAGCGAGCCTTGGGCTTCCAGGAGTGGTGCTGTCATGTGTAATGAGTTCAACATCATCCGCCTCTCACTGAGGAAGGCAAGGACTACACTAGCTTCACTCTATTAACTGGTTTTCTATTTCCTTCCAACCACCGCAAATTAAGTTTTTTAAAAATTAGGGGGAGGGAGTCTTAGGTTTGACACTGACGTTGGTCTCACTGAATTATTTTATCTCGCTCCTGATACTTCCTACTCACTTAAAACATGGTTCTCTTCCTTCAGGAGGCTTCGCCCTCCTTTCTGAGCCCCATTTTGTATCCCAGCTTCCTAGGCTCACCGGCGTCCCCTGACTCGAGGATGCCAGCGTCACAGCAGCCGTCCGCACGCACTGACTCTGGCATTTTCCATTTGTTCCACTGCTCCCAGATTCTCATTTTTCGCTAGCAAATTGGTCACTTTTGCCACTGTGAGTCATCTGCTTGTGAGTCATGCCTGGCTGTGATGTAAAGGCCAGGACAATGTCTCGGAACACACCTGGCAGGGAGAAGGACGTCACTGAAGAAGATGGTCTGCCAGGCACCTGCTTTCCTATGTAGATTCAGTCATTAAAAGAAAAACATAACCCCTTCTCTCTCCTTTCTTTCTTCTAATTTACCGTTCCCATCAGCCTTGGCTAGAAATTGTTCCTGCCGTGCAGTGGGTCCTGGCCACGCATTCCTGATATTTAGAGGCAGGAGAACATTTCTGGAATAACGCCAGAACCCCTGCAGGAATGAAAGCAGGATTTCCTCAAGTAAGGGTCTTCCTCTACTGTGCACGGCGGCCCTCACACGCAGGCGGCCGCTACCGCACTTTCCTTTTGTTCCACGGGAGCTATGAGATCCCGGGTTACACGGAGACCACCACACCACGTGTGAAACGAGGGAAGGTGACAGCTGTGCCAGGGCAGGGGTGCCTGGTAGATGTGACCACATGCAATGTGGTGCCCGGGACTGGATCCCAGAACAGAAAGAGGACAGTACCGAACACCGCAAAAGTCCAGCAAGGCCTGAGGCACAATAAGCACACCCAGGAGCGCTATCGCCGCTCACCCACCCCACGCACAAAGATGCCATCTGCAAGAGGGCAGATGGAGTAGCGTGCAGAGGGCCAGAAGGCATGGGCTCTCCTTCCCAGTACTAGACAATCACCACAAACATCTACAGTAAAAAGGAGCGGAGCGCAGACACGTTTGCAACAGCAAAGAACTAAAAACGAGCCTATTACAAGGCCACATACTGGATCATCCTTACGAAATGTCCAGAACGGTGATTCCAGAGACAAAAACTGGATTCGTGGTTGTCAGGGGCCAGGCATGGGAGGCGGGGGCAGGGACTGCTAATGGACCGGGGCTTTGTTTACGGGGTGATGGAAACGCTGTGAAATTAGATTACAGTGAAAGTTGCACCAGTCAGTCAAGTTACTAAGAATCACTGAATTGTACAATTGAAATAGAAGAATGTGATGACATCTCAAACATGCTCAATAAGCTGTTAAAGAAACAAAGAAAGGAAGAAAGAAGGCTGTTTAAACACTCTAAGCAGGCTGGGCGCGGTGGCTCATGCCTGCAATCCCAGCACTTTGGGAGGCCGAGGTGGGTGGATCACGAGGTCAAGAGATCGAGACCATCCTGGTCAACATGGTGAAACCCCGTCTTTACTAAAAATACAAAAATTAGCTGGGCATGGTGGCGCGTGCCTGTAATCCCAGCTACTCGGGAGGCTGAGGCAGGAGAATTGCCTGAACCCAGGAGGCGGAGGTTGCGGTGAGCCGAGATCGCGCCATTGCACTCCAGCCTGGGTAACAAGAGCGAAACTCCGTCTCAAACAAACAAACAAACACTCTAAGCAGGCCAGGTGTGGTGGCTCATGCCTGCAATCCCAGCACTTTGGGAGGCTAAGGCAGGAGGACTGCTTGAGCCCGGGAGTCTAAGACCAGCCTGGCAACATAGCAAGATCCCATTTCTACAAAAAATAAAAATAAATTAGCCGGGGATGGTGGCGCACATCTGTAGTCCCAGCTACTTGGCAGGCTGAGCAGGCAGGACCGCTTGAGCCAGGGAGGTCGAAGCTGCAGTGAGCCGTGATTGCACCACTGCACTCCAGCCTGGACGACTGAGCAAGATCTCATCTCTAAAAACAAAGAAAGAAAAAACGAGACAAACAGTGTAAGGTAAGTGAGGGAGATTGTGAAGCCAGAAGACTTGAGGTCAAAGCCTTCCTTTTACAGCCTGGGAGAGGAGGGTCCCCACAGTCAGGTAGAGCCCAGGGCTCCCTCAGCCACGAGCTGTTTGTGCCCCCAGTGTTTCCTCATCACCTGCTCCGCGCTGGGCACTGGGCTAGGCCTGGGGAACAGAAGAACCAGCAGGACAGCACAGGACTTGCAGAACCGCTTCTGACCTGCTCAGGGAGGAGTGGGTGGTGAAGAGGGCAAGAGACAGGCACCTGCCACGGGACGGGGAACACATCCAGCACCGCCGTGGCCACACTCAGAGAACTAGGGTCTCGGCAGGATGTCCTGGTGCCCGGGGCTTTGAGGCAGGGCTTAGGGGCCCAGTGCCCTGTACAGCACATGTCTCCGGCGTGCACTGATGGGGGGGTCTCAAAGGTGACCTGCACTCTGCCAGGGGAGGCAGCTCAGGGGAGAGGCGGAGAACCCAGGCCCAGAGGCAGGCTACCCCGACCCCTGCGCTGCCCTCACACATTGTGTGATGGAGGCACGTTACTCCGCCTTTCCATGCCTCCGTTTTCTCATCTGTAAAATGGAGACAGTAACTGTGGCTATCTTATATCGTTTTTGTGAGGGCTAAAGTGACAGCCCCATAAGGCACTGGGCACATAGCTGGGTGTTGACAGAGGAAACCCTCTAAATATGAGCCATGATAACGACCACACTATTTTTATACCTCAGCCACCTAAGATCAATTGCCCCCATCACCTTCCTTCCCGTGAGCCCTCCGTACTTGTCCTGGACAGGGCGAGCCCTTCCTAGTGAAGTCTAAGGCACAGGACTATGAAACCACCCCAGAAATAAAAGCACTTTGCCCGCACTCTTGCCCCACTTACCTCTGCAGACTCACTTCTGCTAAGCACCTTCCTTTCCCAGATAAACTCCTTGGCAGGGGTACAGTCATCTTTCTTTTCCTTTTTTTTTTTTTTTTGACATGGAGTTTTGGTCTTGTTGCCCAGGCTGGAGTACAATGGCGCGATCTCAGCTCACTGTAACCTCCGCCTCCCAGGTTCAAGAGATTCTCCTGCTTCAGCCTCCCACGTAGCTGGGCTTACAGGCATCTACAACTATGGCTAGCTAATTTTTGTGCTTTTAGTACAGAGAGGGCTCCACCATGTTGGCCAGGCTGGTCTCAAACTCCTGACCTCCAGTGATCCACCTGCCTCTGCCTCCCAAATCCTGGGATTACAGGCGTCAGCCACCACACCTGGCCTCATCAGCTTGTAACATGGGGAAACAAGTTATCTGTCACAACAGTCAGGAGCTGTGGCAAGGCTGGAGGAAGCAAGGATTGAGAGGAGGGACGGTGAGCACTGCCCATGGGGTGAGGCAGGTGATAATCAGGGACATTAAAAGGACATCAGATCTCTGGAGGGGGACAGAAGAAACAGACAATGGGGAGAGGAACCAGGAAGCTGGGGGGTACAGGGAGGGACAAACTACTTTTCACTCGACCTCTTTCTGTATCATTTGAATTTGGTACCATCTGCACATATTAGTCAAAAATAAAAATAAAAATGGGGGCATACTGGGTATCTGGGTGACAGAGTCAGGAAGTGAGGCATCTCTAGGTGCAGGTGCCAGTCACCAGATAAGTCAGCTGGCACCTGTCCTGCCCTATCCACTCCCGCCCTTCCCCTCCCCCACCCCCAGCCCAAAGGGAGAACAGTTGCTCTGTGAACTCCCTGAGGGCTCATCCTTGGTAACACCTCAGTGGCAGAAGCCTAGCACTCTGAAGTCCTTGGTAAACAGCCCTTCTGAATGGCCGAGAGGAGGCTTCTATTGACGCCACCGCCTCTGGGCAGCATCGCCTAAGTGGGAGACCATCTTATCAGCCCGGGCCATTTCTTTCTCGGATCACTGGCCACCAGCAGAAGCTGAGAGCAAGGCACAGAGTCTCCCTCTGAGTCCCCAAGAAGGAACCAATCCCGCTGATGCCTTAATTCTGGACTTCTGGGCTCCAGAACTGTGAGAATACATTTCGGCTGCTTTAAGCCCCCACTTGGAGGTTTTTGGTTAGAGCAGTCCGGAGAGGAATGAAACCTGGCATTACTGTGTATCCAGTGCGTGGATTCTCTTGCCCAGTGGTCTGCTAGACAGGCTAGGTTAGACCGTCTCTAGTAAAAGCATTCTCCAATAAACAAGGTCATTTCTAATATTATTATGAAGAAAATAAAACACCGTAATATGACAGAGTGAGTGGGCAGGACCAGAAGAAAAAGGAACATTCTTTTGACTATTAGGGAAGGTCTCACTAAGGATATAATATTACAGCAGTGACCTGAGCGGCAGGAAGCTGGCCATGGAAATGGGAGGAACAGCCCGTGCAAAGGCCCTGAGGCAGAGTCATCTTGGCACTCAAGGCCCAGGAGGAAGGTGGAAGCTTTGTGAAAGACAGTGGCAGTCGATGAGGCTGGAGAAACAGGCAGGGTCAGTCAGCACCTGCACAGTCAGCCTGGTTGACTAAGGTCCTGGGATGCTGCTGTGAGAGACACGATTTAACTCAGAGTTTCTAAACGATCACTCTGGCGTGACCACGTTCTTAAAACTAAAGGCCGGGGTGCAGTGGTAAATCTCGGTTCAGGGCAACCTCCACCTCCAGGGCTCAAGTGATCCTCCCAGCTCGGCCTCCCTAGTAGTTGGCATTACAGGTTTGCACCACCATGCCTGGCTAATTTTTGTCTAATTTTTGGCAGAGACGGGGTTTTGCCACGTTGCCCAGGTTGGTCTTGAACTCCTGGGCTCAAGCAATCCGCCCCCCCTTGGCCCCCACAAAGTGCTGGTATCCCAGGTCCAGCCACCAAGCCCGGCCAAGGCCAAGTCTTTCTATTACTTTTGTCCTTTGGTTCCTGGAACCTTGGGGCTCTGCAGGATGAGCTCGATGAGTCACAGTTCCCCAGCGTCTCCAGGCTTATTCCATCGACTTCATTCACCACTGTAGTGGTTTCTAATGAATATGCTTATTTTTTTTTACCCTTCATGACACGTGATGTCCAGAAAAGAACACAACATTCGAAGCATGGAGCAGTTGGGAACTATCACCTGTTTCACGCAGACCTACACTTCTGGTTCCTGTGCCCAGGACTACCGCGGCTTTCCACTGTTTCCACCACTAATGTGCCAAAACACCTACCGGCCAGCCTTCCCCTGAAGTTCTTTTTTTTGATGCCCTGATTTTTAGAAAGTGGGATTAAAACTTGTCCTTTCCTCACGAGAACAGCTATGCCTTTTTTTTGTTTGTTTGAGATGGAAGTCTTTGTCACCCAGGCTGGAGGGCAGTGATGTGTCTTGGCTCACTGCAACCTCTGCCTCCAGAGTTCAAGTGACTCTCCTGCCTCAGCCTCCCAAGTAGCTGGGACTACAGGTGTGCGCCACCATGCCCAGCTAATTTTTATATTTTTAGGAGAGACGGGGTTTCACCATGTTGCCCAAGCTGGTCTCAAACTCCTGACCTCAGGTGATCCACCTGCCTCAGTCTCCCAAACTGCTGAAATTACAGGTAGGTGAGAGCCATCGCGCTGGCTCTAAGGCTTATTTTTAAGTGTCGCCATGACCCATACAATGCCACATAGAAAAAGTGGTTTAGAATAAAGTTACTGGGTCCGCTTGCCTGGTTTCACAACCACTGCATTTCTCTTTCGGGTGGAGGACAAGAAAAATGATTGTAGCAGGCTTCAGGAGAACAGCCGCGCTCTCTTGCCTCACACAGCTGAAGACACCTAGGCTATTTGGAAACACGGAGCACTTAAGCAAAACACACACTTAGCAATCACACTTCCTACTAGATTTCTCAAGGACCTCTAAATAAATCTGAGTCCATGCACACTACCTCAAGCTTGGGGCAGGGGCAGGAGTGATGCGGCCGACACGGTAAGCCAGGCAGTGGTGGAAGACAAGGATGTTTTGCAAGCCCTTTGGAGAGCCCAGGACCCCTGGCGTGCGGCACGATCCACCTGGGTCCACCCCACTCTCCACCCCGCAGGGTGGCAGGGGCTGCTATATCCAGTGAGACGGCTGTGCTAAACACTTCACTGTGCCCCCAGTAGCTAAGCGACCCTGGGCAAGTCACTCAGCCCCAGTTTCCTCACCTGTGACATGGGAACGACAACACACCCATCATTGCCAAGCTTATAATGAAGATCAACCAAGAGTCTGCGAGGGAAAGCCCTGTAAGGTATGAAAATGAGGGTGATTATGGGCAATGGAGCTTTTACTCCCACCTTTCCATCTCTCC
The DNA here is from genome assembly GCF_049354715.1 of Callithrix jacchus. Classification (NCBI taxonomy): domain Eukaryota; kingdom Metazoa; phylum Chordata; class Mammalia; order Primates; family Cebidae; genus Callithrix; species Callithrix jacchus. The sequence continues at coordinate 42,701,350 of NC_133521.1, read as the reverse complement.
TGATGTTGGCTGACTTCTCATGACTTTTTTTAAAAAATTGCCCCGGGCTGCTTTCGGTGTTTCTTTTAACCTGATTACTTTTGCTTTATGAGAGAAAGGAGAGAGGAGGTGGGAGGAGAGAGGCACGCAGCATGACTCATCCCACCCCAAACCTTTCCTGGAGACTGTCCTAAAACATACTCCTCACAGCCACTGGGGCTACTATAAAGCAACTCACTTTTGAAGAAGAAGTTATTGTGAAAAGAGAACTGCGTCTAATATCTGCGGACCCTCCACTTTCTGAGGCTCTGCAGCAAATGATTTAAAGCTTGTGATTTACTCAGTCACCCAGTGGCTTCTCACTGCCTTTGGCTGTTACATCTCAAGTAATGCAAACCAACCTTCACACTAACTGACACGTCCCATACAAAAGGCAAACACAGCCAGAAACGTCAGAACCTAACAGAGGCTAGTGATGATCTGATCGCTGAGGCTGCCTACATGTCAGTCCCACGCCATCTTCATCTCTTTAGTGGAAAAAGAAAATCTCATGAGTCAACTTTTTCATTGCAAACCAATCTCAATAGCCTTTCGTCCTGTGCTTCAAAGGCATAAGCAGTCCTATTTCTGAACAAAGTGGAAATAAAAACAAGTGACAGCCAGAGACACTGAACAATGGAGAACATACCCTTCCCAGGAGAAGTGGGGGGAGGCAGGAAGGAACGCTCAAATGCAATACAATCCGAATCTTTTTCCTTTGCACCACTGAGTGTTAAGCATGTCTCTGCCTGCTTTTAGGTTGAGGGTGGGGGTAGCATTTAAGGAAATCAATCTGAAACATCAACATCAAGTCGCAGCCTGGCTAAAGCAGCCTCGGCCCTGACAGCTGTCAGCCACACTGACTCACCACAGCCACACTACCTCCACGTCAGGGGCGCCTCACCTGTGCCAGCTCAGAAGCGAGTTCCTGCTCAATCTGCAGGCTGGGACTCATGCCTGGCCCTTACCTAGAGAGGAAGAGGAGCTGGCCAGTGCCTCTGCAAAGTCTTTTTCTCCTCTTCCCCTTTTCATCTTCCGAAGTCGAATCAACCTGCTACCCAGGGAAGCACAAACCAAGGGCAGGGGTGGGAAGGGTGGGGGGGCACGCATCCAGCTCCAGAACACTCAGTTCTGTCCTTTCCAAGATCCTGGAAATGGGCTCAATTCCACCTCAGCCAGCTGTCCTAAACTGAACTGCTAAAACCACATTTTCAATGCTATCCTCCCCTTTGCTTACCGGCCCATCAAGAGGAGAGGGAAGAAGCAGAATGGACAGGGGAGGTCACCGGGGCCAGGAAGCCCCTTTCTGTCACCTCCCCACCCCCCCGCCAGCCCCGGGAGCAGTGAGGCAGCTACTTCACACCCCGCACACACGCACGACTCCCCAATGTCTTTCTCCCCTGGGTCCCTGCACCCTCTCCCCAGCTCGCCCTTACAGGAGTCCGTGTTTTCTTCTTTCCCCAAGACTGGGACACCAGCTCTAACCCAAAGCCGCCTGCTGCCACGATCTGCCCCGGGACTGGGGGCGCCTCCTCCTCCAGGCGGCGGCCCGGGCTGCACTCATTCCCAGACGTCCGCACTGCCTCTCCGCCCGTGGGCTCCCAGCGCCCTTACCCTTTTCCCTTGGCGTCCCAGCAGGCGAGGAGCCAGCGGAGATCCCCGATCCGAGCCCCAGGCCCGCGAGGCCCCGCCCTCGATGCCCCGCGAACCCCTCCTCCCTCCCCGCGCCCCCCGCCCACGGCGCTCCCAGCTGTCACCCCTCGCAGACCCCCGCCCGGGTCCCCGTCGTCCCTCCCGAGTCATCCTCTTACAAGCCTGTCAGGCCAGCCTGAGGCCGCCCCACCGCCCCTCTCACCGCGGGCGGACCGGGCAGCGGAACCGGTGCCGTCGGACTCCGCGGCTGCGGCGACTGCGCCGCCCGCGAGCAGCCGGGTCCTTTCCTGGCGCCGCGGCGTGAGCTGTCAGTCAGCGGGACGTGCCCGCCTCCGGTCCCTTCTGCGCAGGCGCGAGACGGGCTTTACCCTCCTCGCAGGGGGGCGGCCCGAGGTGGGCGTCACGTGAAGGGGCGGAGCCTGCGCGGCCCGAGGGCTGCCCCGCCCCTTGGGAGCGCGCTCGGGGACTCCGGGAACCTTGCTGGCTCGCCCGGAGGCTGCCTGTTGTCGGGCTCTTGGAAGAGTGGGTGGGGCAGGCCCCGTGCGCACAGGTGAGTGAGTTATTCCCCGATTTTGTTGCGGGTAAGGGAAGCGCCAGCAGGGAGGTAGGAAATACCGTCTGATTCTGGTTGCTTCCCGGCCCTGGGTTTCCCTACCTTTAAAACAAGCGTGTCACTTGCCCGCCCTATCCCCTAGTTCCAGTGAAGGCATGACATTAACCAACATACCTTTAAAATTAGTCCGGCGAGGCTTTGAGCTGGAGCTAAAAAGAATAATGATAATAAATTAAAATTTTTAAGTAATTTGAAAAGAGATTTAAAGAAGAAAAAAGTCCGGCGAGGATACAGGTTATGGAAGAGCAATTGGAGGCCAATTTACTTTTTAAAACGGGGCGTCTTCGAGACTGGTAGATTCCAAATCAGCTGCTCCATAAATTCTAGGCCAGTCTGCCTTTGTTCAGCAAATACAATAAATACAACGTTCAGGCTATTCCGTTTCTTCTGTCTCTTCAATTCAAAGGAAAAAAACTTTTTCAAGTACAGTGCTGCCTTTGGACGCCTTTTTGGCTGTGAAGTAGAGAAACAAACGGCCAGCCCCTCCCTGTGATTTGGGGTTATGGCAGACTCGACTCCAGCACCTCCCAAAGCAGAGAATCTGGTTCTGGAGTGTTGTCTCCAATTTTCTGTGCACATTTGTACAACTACATTCCAGGGCTGCAGTGCTCCCTCTGGTAGCTCTTTACATGAAATGATGAAGCCCTCTCTCTAAAGAAATGCAGTGATGGGCCGGGCGCGGTGGCTCACGCCTGTAATCCCAGCACTTTGGGAGGCCGAGGCGGGTGGATCACGAGGTCAAGAGATCCAGACCATCCTCGTCAAAATGGTGAAACCCCATCTCTACTAAAAATACAAAAAAAAATTAGCTGGGCTTGGTGGCGCGTGCCTGTAATCTCCGCTACTCAGGAGGCTGAGGCAGGAGAATTGCCTGAACCTCCCCCCAGGAGGGAAGGTTGCGGTGATCGTGCCATTGCACTCCAGCCTGGGTAACAAGAGCGAAACTCCGTCTCAAAAGAAAAAAAGAAATGCAGTGATATCTGAAATAGGGCTGAATGTCAATTTTAGAAAACGGTGGGTTTTTTGAAGTTACGGGAGTTATGCAGGAGAAGCAAGTTCTACCACTTAAATGATGACATATGGATTGATGATCAAGTATCTGTCTCATGCCCCAAGCAGAAGTGATAGTCCTTGGAAAGATGGAGACTTGAACTGTAGACTCCTTGGGAAAGTTTAAGGGAACACAGCTGGGAGCTGCAGTACCATGACGGTTATGGAGTCTTCAGCGCCATAGCTCCTTCTGGTTCATTCCAGATTTGTTTGACCAACTGGGTGTGGCCACCATGCACGTGAGGCTGGAACTCAGGGTGTTTCCAGTTTGGAAACCTTACGTGGATGCTATAGACAAGTGGGTATGCTTTTGGTCTTTGCAGGGTTCTGCCCTTAGTTCAGCAGAATGCAAGTGCTAGCTTGCAGAATACATGGTAATGGAGGAGGATGGATGCTGCGGCTGAAGGAACTCCTCCCCTAAATCAGCAAGTGAACCTAGCACAAGGCACCGACTTGTGCCATCCTGACCTGACATTGCATTACCAGCTGTTCAGGAGAATTGAAAAAAAGTGACTCATTTAGAGTCAGATTCTGTTTTAGGGGAATATCATGCAGACCCTCTCCTGACTGCATGGAAGGTTTTCTGACTTTGTCAGAAGGTTAGAGAGAGGTAGATGACATGACCATTTTTTTAAAACAGGAGGATAGCTGGGCGTTGTGGCGTGCGCCTGTAATCCCAGCTACTTGGGAGGCTGAGGTAGGAGAACTGCCTGAACCCAGGAGGCGGAGGTAGCGGTGAGCCGAGATTGCGCCATTGCACTCCAGCCTGGGTAACGAGAGCGAAACTCCGTCTCAAAAAAACAAAAAAACAGGAAGAGAGTGAATTCTGCAAACCACAGATCAGTAAACTTGACATTGGGCCTGGAAAATCTTCAGGACAGATGACTTAACAAAAAAACAATTTGTGACCTCTCCAAAGAGGAAACACCAGAGACAAAGACCAAGTCACACTAGTTTAACCTTATTTCTTGTTGTGAATTATATAAACTGGTATATCAAGGAAATATGGTGGAAATATGCATCTGGACCCAGAAGGTGTATTTCCCAGGATTCTTTCAATTATAAGTGTTGGAAACTCAATTCAAACTGGGAGGCTGAAGGCTCGTGGATCACCTGAAGTCAGGAGTTCAAGACTAGCCTGGCCAACATGGTGAAAGCTCGTCTCTGCTAAAAACACAAAAAAGTTAACCAGGGTGGTGGTGGGCACCTGTAATCCCAGCAACTTGGGAGACTGAGGCAGGAGACTCGCTTGAACCCAGGAGGTGGAGGTTGCAGTGAGCAGATATCGCGCCAGTGCACTCCAGCTTGGGCAACAAGAGCGAAACTCCATCTCAAAAAAATAAATAAATAAAAATAATAAATAAATAATTGAATAAGTTACAGGCCGATTTCTTGTATATTTTTTCTGATTCTGTTCACATTGTATATTTTTGAGAGGCTGTGCACATAGGAACATATATAAAACATATATAATCCACAACTATTCTTTTTTACGTAAATACACAGTTCTATACGACTCAGCATACCTTGAGGACTATTCATATCGATTCACAAAAACGGTCTCATTTTCTTTTTACAGTTGCAGACACAGTATTTCATTTGAGTCCAACATATAGGACTTTAATATATTGATGGGCATAGAGGGTGATACCAGTTGTTTGCTTCTACAAGGATGCCACAGGAATTCATCCTACACATAGAGTCACCCATCTGCACAAAGATGTTTGCATCTGGGATTTTCCAAAGAGAGGAACTCCTGCGTCAAGGGGCATATGCACTTACACTTTTGTGACTCGTGTTGCCAACTTACTCTGCAAAGGGTGCAACAAATGTGCAATTGTACCTATTTGGTTTGCCCTGCAAACATAGCGTACTTGTATTACCAAATCTTTACCCATCTGCTAGTGAAGAATGGTATTTAGGGCTAGGCACAGTGGCTCATGCCTATAATCCCAGCACTTCGGCAGGCCAAGGTGGGTGGATCACCTGAAGTCAGGAGTTCGATACCAGCCTGGCCAACATGGTGAAAATCCATCTCTACTAAAAACACAAAAATTAGCCAGGCATGGTGGTTAGACCCTGTAATCCCAGCTAATTGGGAGGCTAAGACACGAGAATTACTTGAACCCAGGAGGCAGAGGTTGCAGTGAGCCAAGATTGCACCAGCCTGGATGACAGAACAAGACTCTGTCTCAAAAAAAAAAAAAAAAAAAAAGGTATTTTCTTATATGTTACATTTGTATTCAATCCTTTCTGAATGTGGCTTAATATCTTTTCACATATTTGAATAAAGCTTCTACTTTAATTTTTTTTCTTTTTTGAGGCGGGTTCTCTATTGCCCAGGCTGGAGTGCAATGGTGCAATCTTCGCTCACTGCAACTTCCACCTCCCGGGTTCAAGTGATTCTCCTGTCTCACCCTCTGGAATAGCTGGGTCTACAGGCACGTGCCACCACGCCCAGCTACTTTTTGTATTTTTTTTTCTTTTCCTTTTTTTATTTAGCCCTGCATAAGCAGGACATCAAAAAATTTGGTTTTAAACTCATAATTGTTCCTCTCCATGGAAATCTTTAGTAAAAGGTGAAAGACTTATTCGTTATGACGAGAAACCAGAGGATAATTTTTGCTTTTTTAATAGAGATGGGGTTTCACCATGTTGGCCAGGCTAGTCTTGAACTCCTGGCCCCAAGTGAGATGCCTGCCTTGGCCTCCCAAAATGCTGGGATTACAGAGCCTCTACTTTAAATCGGTATATTTCCTGGAATGAGGGTTTAGCTGGAAACAGCTCCTGAAGATTTGGTTTTTGCCTGAGGGAGAATCAAAATTAATCCTGTAAATGGGACATTCTGCATCTCTACACCATTAGGAGATTTTCCACTCCTAGGCCTTGAGTGAAATCAGAGAGAGGCAAAAACAAAGACACAAACAAAAAAACACAAACTGTGTTAAATCAATCTTTAAAGAGGAAGAAACCTTAGAAATCAAGTCTAGGCCGGGCATGGTGGCTCATGCCTGTAATCCCAACACTTTGGGAGATCAAGGCGGATGGATCATGTGAGGTTGCAAGTTCAAGACTAGGCTGGCCAACATGATAAAACCCGGTCTCTAATAAAAAAATACGAAAAATTAGCTCGGTGTGGTGGCAGGTGCCTGTAATCCCAGCTACTTGGGAGACTAAGGCAGGAGAATCTCTTGAACCTGGGAGGTGGAGGCTGCAGTGAGCTGAGATCATGCCACTGCACTCCAGCCTGGGAAACAACAGCAAAACTCTGCCTCAAAAAAAAAAAAAAAAAAAAAAAAATCAAGTGTAATCTCATACTGTAGAGATTATTTTTGTGTAAAGCTGAGGCATAGGGAGGGAAATGACTTGCAGAAGATCACATATCACTTCCGTTGAGAAACAGATGGAGATCCTTGATAACAATGGAATTATTTTTGTCAACTGCCAGCTTCTTCTCCGTTAAATATTTTAATGAGCCAGGTGGGGAGGCTCATGCCTGTAATCCCAGCACTGTGGGAGGCTGAGGGAGTGGATCGATTGAGGCCAGGAGTTCAGGACTAGCCTGGGCAATATAGTGAGACCACTACCATCACCCCCCAGTCTTTAAAAAAAAAAAAAATTAACCAGGTGTGGTGGCAGGCAGCTGTAATCTCAGCTACTTGGGAGGCTGAGGCAGAAGGATAGCTTGAGCCAAGGAGTTTGAGGCTGCAGTGAGCCATACCAAGGCTACTGCACTTCAGCCTGGGCAACAGAGCAAGACCTTGTCTGTGTCTCTAAATAAATTTTAATAAATGATTTTATTGTTCTGTCTTCTTTAGCAAGGATACCATTTTACACAAGCTATACAAGTAACTAAAAGCACAGGCAATGCAGATAAGTATAAAAGAAACTTGCAGGACTGTAAGCCAAAATAAATTTTAGGACCAGTGTGCTGGTGCATGCCTGTAATCCTAACAACTTGGGAGGCTGAGGTGGGAGGATCACATGAGCTCAGGAGTTCGAGACCGGCCTGGGCAACATAGTGAGATCTCATCTGTATACGTTTAAATAATAATAACAAAATTTTAAAAGTTAAAAAAACAAAATTCTAAGCCTCCAGCCAACTGAACTGACCCTTCCTCTTGGGTCATCAATGGAAAAGGACATCACAAAGTTAACCTGAAAATCAGTTCAGGCCATGATGGCGGGGGTTGGAAATGCCTCACCATCTCCTACTGTTGGAATTTAAGCACAGCTGACCAGAACTAACATTGAAACAGAGGTCCTAAGAGACGCCAAATTCCAGCCTGACCCTGGTAGAGCATCACATGACAGGTAGCAGGCCCCGAGAGAAATCAAGTCTTTCTTCTCCTTTCCTTTTCTTTGAGACATGGTCTTGCTGTGTCTCCCTGGCTGGAGTGCAGTGGTGAGATGATCAGCCTCAACCTCCCTGGCTCAAGCAACTCCCACTTCAGCCTCCTTCAAGAGCTGGGACTGCAGGGAAGCACCACCACGCCGAGCCAATTTTTCCATTTTCTGTAGACAGGGTCTCACTATATTGCCCAGGCTGGTTTCAAACTGGCCTCAAACTCCTGCCCTGGCCCCTCAATATGCTGGGATTGCAAGCGTGAACAACTGTGTATGGCCCAAAGGATATTTCTTTGGCATATTTTGAAATGGCCCTGCAAAGCCGTCTCCTATGGGGAAAGTCTACATTCTGTCAATAACCCGCTTTTCTATTCAGGCGTTTTCCTTGATCCGGGAGAGAATTTACTAAGAATCTGGCACCTTTTTTTTAGGTCTGTTAAGAGCTCCGAGGCCAGGTGCAGTGATTCACACCTGTAATCCCAGCACTTTGGGAGGCTGAGGCAGCCAGATCACCTGAGCTCAGGAGTTGGAGATCAGCCTAGCCAACAAGATGAAACCCCGTCTCTACTAAAAATAGAAGAAATTAGCTGGGCATGGTGGCGCACGCCTGTAGTCCCAGCTACTCAGGAGGCTGAGGCAGGAGAATTGCTTGACCCTGGGAGGCGGAGGGTGCAGTGAGCCGAGGTCGCGCCACTGAACTACAGCCTGGCGCCTGGTGACAGAGTGAGACTCTGTCTCAAAACAACAACAACAACAAAAAAAACTGTCTCCAAAAAAAAAAAAAAAAAAAAGCTCCGCAGCCTGCTACCTGAGGCTTCACATGCACGATAAAACCAAAGTCTCCACAACCCCTTAACCAACACGTTCCTTTCTACTGACTCCAGGTCTGTAGATAACTCTGCCAACTAATTGCCAATGAGAAAAATCTTTGAATCTACCCAAGACCTGGAAGCGCCCCTCCCCACACCTGATGGCCTTATTTCAGTTGTCCCATTTTTCCAGACTAAACCAGTGTCCACCTTACATGTATTCATTGATGTTTTGTCTCCCTAAAATGTCCAAACAACTGTAACCCAACCACCTTGGGACCTGTTCTCGGAATCTCCTGGGGCTGTGTCCCGGGCCACTGGTCACTCATATTTGGATCAGAATAAATCTCTTCAAACAGGGTTTGATTGTTTGGCTCTAAATTTGTCAAGGGGTAAGTTGAGCCCTGGAGACTAGATGATGTAGCATGCTTGCAACTTCTATTTTTTTTTTTTTTTTTTTTTGAGACAGTCTTGCTCTGTTGCCCAAGCTGGACTGCAGTGGCACGATCTCGGCTCACTGCAACCTCTGCCTCCCAGCTTCAAGCGATTCTTCTGCCTCAGCCTCCTGAGTAACTGAGACTACAGGCAAGCGCCACCACACCTGGCTAATTTTTGTATTTATAGTAGAGACAGGGTTTCACCATATTGGCTAGGCTGGTCTCAAATGCTTTTTCTTTTTTTTAATTTATTTTTTTTAAAGATGGGGTTTCACCATGTTGGCCAGTGTGGTCTCGATCTGTTGACCTCATGAGCCACCCACCTCGGCCTCCTAAAGTGCTGGGATTACAGGCGTGAGCCACGGTGCCCAGCCACAACTTCTGCTTATTAGACTATAGATTAACTCTCTTCCTCACTGTTCCTGTTCTGTAGTTGACTAGGAGAGAGACCTCCTCCCCTTTCAATCACTTACCTTTGTTACAGATTAATTGCCTTCTTTATTGTCCTGTACCTAAGTCAGACCAGATGCCACAAAGACTCTACAGCTGTCACACCTTCACTGTGGAACCTTTTCTAAAAGAAAAGGAACACCTTGACTAATCAGATTGTTATAACTGTGCATTGACCCTGCTAGAGAAAGATGGTGAAATTCTCTTAAGCTTCCCTAAACTATGTCTTTATAAACCATCCCCAAACTTCTGTACTCCATACACTGACTTCCATTCTTCAGAATCGACTTCTCTGGTGGCCATTCCCAAACTTTGAGCTCCAACATACCCTTTTTAGATTCCAATCCTTTTGATTATTTTGGGTTGACAAAAGTGTGGGGACTGAGAATTATGGGGTGAGGGTCCCCTCACTCTTCATTTTTTGAGGGACTTTAAAATAGGTCCAAAGATTATTGGGGGTGTAGGGGAGAAGAAATCTCCTTTCTGCTCTTTTAAGTTCTTGGCTGGGGCCCCTGTAACAAAGACAAATTTAAGGTGGGTGTCGTGGCCCACACCTCTAATACCAGCACTTTGGAAGGCTGAGACAGTAGGGTCACTTGGGGTCAGGAGTTTGAGACCAGCCTGGCCAACATGGTGAACCCCTGTCGCTACTAAAAATACAAAAATTAGCCAGGTGTGGTGGCGTGCCACTGCACTCCAGCCTGGGTGATACAGAGAGACTCTGTCTCAAAACAAAACAAGTCACACAAAAACAAAAAAAACCACACACACAAAAGAGAAAGACAAATAGAAGTTTATGAACATGTAGATTGATATACACATGAGAGAAACTTGGGAAAGTGTAACTCAAAGAGGTGGCTTAGAAAGTGATTTCACATAGTATCTTCGACAAAGAATAATAATACCTTTGGCTGGGCGTGATGGCTCATGCTTTTAATCCCAGCACTTTGGGAGGCCGAGGTGGGTGGATCACTTGCAGTAAGGAGTTTGGGACCAGCCCGGCCAGCATGACGAAATCATCTCTACTAAAAATATAAAACCCAGCCGGGCGTGGTGGCAGGCACCTGTAATTCCAGCTCTTCGGGAGGCTGAGGCAGGAGAATCACTTAAACCTGGAAGTGGAGGTTGCAGTGAGCTGAGATTGCACCACTGCACTCTAGCCTGGGAGATAGAGCGAGATTGCATCTCGAAAAAAAAAAAGCAGTACTTTTGTAGAGAAATGACAGGACAAAGGAGTTTTCAGCTTCCAAGGGTGGCAAATGGTGGGAAGATTTATACGTGGGAAGAAACTCAATAGAATGAGGTTTGTTTGCAGATTCCTCTGGTGTCCTCTCTGGGTTAAGAAGACTCTAGAGTGTCCAGTAAAGGTGAATTTACACTTAGCCTGTAAACAGAAAAGGCGAAGGATAAAGAGAGCCTTTCCTGCATTTGTAGCTTCTTAATTGCCTTCAGCTGAAAATAATTTTATGTCAAAGAGGCATATTTTGCAGTGTTACCTTCTGGTTTTCTTTAGGGGTCTTCACTGAACAAGTAGGTGTTGTCTGGATACCGTTCTTGGTTATCTCATGAGGTGTTCTTTGTGCCTTTAAGCTTTCTAGAGCTCTAGTGGAGCACTGTATATATATCACCAGTAATGAGTTAACTGACATCTTTGACATCTGTTCATTTTCTATTTGTGTGAGAGTCATTTTATCTTTTGTTTTTTGGAGACTGAGTCTCACTCTGTCGCCCAGGATGGAGTGCAGTGGCGCGATCTCGGCTCAGTGCAACCTGCGCCTCGCGGGTGCATGATTCTCCTGCCTCGGCCTCCAGAGTCCCTGCTGGGATTAGAGGCGCCCATCATCACATCCGGCTAACTTCTGTGTTTTTAGTAGAGACGGGGTTTCACTATGTTGGCCGGGCTGGTCTCGATCTCCTGTTCTCAACTGATCCGCTCGCCTTGGCTTCCCAAAGGGCTGGGATTCTAGGAGTAAGGCACCACGCCTGTCCTTAAAATACTTGTTCCTACTTTCAAACACCTTAGGGCTTGCTATGAGGAAGGGACCGAGGCGATGCTCTGGTGTCCAGGTCCCTCAACGAGGAGGGAGGCGGATCCGCGCGAACCTCAGGAGTCAGGCTTCCAATCTCCAGTTTCACCATGTTGGCCAGGATGGTCTCGATCTCTGGACCTTGTGATCCGCCCGCCTCGGCCTCCCAAAGTGCTGGGATTACAGGCCACAACTTCTGCTCCTTACACTATAGATTAACCGTCTTCCTCTCTGTTCTCGCTCTGTAGGGAACTAGGAGAGAGAAGACCTCCCCTTTCAATCACGTGCCTTTGTTCCAGACTAATTGCCTTCTTTATTGTCCTGTAATTAAGTCAGACCAGGGCGCCTCCCTCTGGCTTAGCCATGTCCACTCCCGCTCCCTTACTTTCCCATTTCCGTAGGTCCCATTCCCGCACGTGGTACAGGCCACACCTGGAGCTGCTTCCGAGACGCCGCGGGCGCGGGTCTGCTCTGCCCGGGGAATTCCCGACCCCGTTCCGCAGCCTAACGGCGTGGCTTGAACCCTGCGGCAGCCCGTAGCCCCCGTCCTTTCTCCTTCGGACTTCGGTTTGGCTGGATCTCTGTCTTCGTGAGAGGGGCTGTGACTAAAAGCTGCTTTTTGTCAGTGAACTGCCAGTCTGTAAGAGCCTCCGTCCCGGAGAAATGCCGGCCCCCGAGTCCCCTCAAACCGCCTCAAGCACCCCTCTCCGCCGGAGCGGCGCGGCCGGAACTGCGCAGGCGCGGCGTCCCTGACCTCCCCGGGTTAACTTCCGGGGGTCGCGCCGCCCCGCTCTCTAGCCGGGGCTCGGGGCTCTGGGCTCCGGCGTCTGCTCGGCGGCAGCCTCCCCTCGGACCGGCCCGGCGGGACCCAGGGGACCGAGCCGAGCCGCGGGGCCCGCTCCGGCCCGGCCATGAGCGCGGCCGCATGATGCGTCCCTGCCTCGGCCGCTGCAGTCGCCGCCGTCGCCGCCGCAGGCCGGGAGGAGCCGCAGCGCCGGGCGACCCCGCCCGGGCCTCGGGTGAGTGCGGCGTGCTGGGCCGGGCGGCCTGCTTACTCCTGGGTCTCCCGGCCCCGGGCCTGCCCTGCCCTTCCGTGGGTTCCGCTGCTCCCTCTCCTGCACCCTGCTGCCCACCTGAGACCTGGAGTTCCTAGGGGCACCTCCGTGCCCGCACCTGACTTCCCTCCCGGGTGCCCTCTTGTCATTCCTTAGTTACTCTCGGGTTAGGGCCGGGATTGCAGCACCAGCTTTTTGCCTGACCTTGGGCGTGACACTCGGCTCTCCGAACCCTAGTTTTCCGTGCGGCGGATGACGGGGTGGTGGTTACAGAGCAGCTATAAACCCTGTGCACGCTGTAAAGAGTGTTTTATAGGCACGTATTACAATGAGCGGTCTCGCACGTCGTGTTGTGGCTTCTCTTCCTCTTCAGTTGTAAACTTTTCTCTGTTTCCTCTCTGCCCATCTTCCTAGTTACCTTCCCTCCTGCTCCACGTCAGTCATCGTTGGGTGTTAGTTACCTGAAAGGGCATCTGGGACAGTCAGGTCAGCTCTCAGGGCAGTAAGGTCATCTCTCCCGGTGTAGTTCCTTCTGCAACTGGGTCCCTTTTTTGATGGTAGATAGACGCACTCTTTATTAGCTTATGAATAACCAGTTTATTGTGGCAGTTAAATTGGACGGTAAGAAGCAGTGTTGTTGGGGGGCGACCTGCCTTGTAGCTTCTGTAGTGCCTGAGCTGTAAACAGTGCTGGTGAAATCGCTGCTACAGTGTTGCGTTTGCAGTCTGCTTAGTGTGCACTTAAACGCACACGTATTTATCTATTGTTACTGTCTCAAGTGGTCTAGAGGTTTAGGTCAATACGTATTATATCTTTCTAAACTCTTCACACAGATGACGAATCTCTCTCTCTGTCTCTCTCTCAATGTTTTTCAGTGTTTACATACCTGAAATCAACTTTTAGTCACTTTGTGGCTTTGCTTGCAGTGGCTCATGCATGTAATACCAGCGCTTTGGGAGGCTGAGGCAGGAGGATTGTTTGAGCCCAGGAGTTGGAGAGCTGCCTGGGCAACATACTGAGAGCCCCATCTCTACAAAAAATTAAAAATTTAGCCGGGTATGGTGATGCACGCTTGAGATCTCAGCTGTTTGGGAGGCTGAGGTGGGAGGATCGCTTGAGATCGAGATCATGCACTCCAGCCTGGGCAACAGAGTGAGATCCCATTAAAAAAAAAAAAGTCAATTTGTTAAATTTGCTTGTTATAAAGTCAGAACTTGGTTAAAGTGAAAGGCTCTTGGGATATTTGAAATGCAGAATGGAACAGAGTATTAACTAAATTGCATTTCTTGCACGCTCTGAAAAATAGGCAGGGTTATTGGAGTTAACTTGCATTGTGTATTTTTTGGAGTTAGACTGGTAGGCCCACATTGACTTCTGATTTGAGAGTTGGAGGAGGAGACGACTATTCAAAAAGGTAATTTCCTAAAGGGTCCGCTAAACAACAGGGGGAACTCTTCTGCTCCCATTACCATTGGCCCAGAGCCTGCCTTACTTAACACATTACTACACTGGAGCTTTACAGCCCTGCTAACCAGTGAACTGTAAACTCAAATCCTCGTTAAGAGCGGAACATTATTAGCCTGAACAGATTGACCCTCTCAGTGAGAGAGAAAAGCACTGGAAGGAACTGTATGTAAGAATAGTCTTGATTCAGTCAAAAGTATGAATGTACATGTACATTCTTCCTGAAACTTAACTGCTGGCTTGGACACTTTGGTGACACAAATAATATAATCTTTGTTAAAGTAACAAAGGGACTGCAATAAATGGGACTGGAGATAAGTTCACATGGAAGGTTAATATTTGGGATGAATTGAGTAGTCTTCCTGATTGGACTATATAAGATTATTTTACTAAAGCAGCTTTTTGAGTATGTTTCTTTAAAATATTTTAACTGTAGAAGTACCTTTTTTTTTTTTTTTAAACCTTAGAGCATAAAGTCAAAACTCATTTTCACTGGAAATACTTATTCCCAAAGCTAGTCTCCAGGGTCAGTGTTTGCAACTAGCTGTGTGGCCCTTCTGTTGTAACATCTGAGAAGAGTGTCCGTGGGCTCTGCCAGTTCGCTAGCTGTGCAGTGTAGAGGAAACAGTGCCGGTCCACACAGCGTGGCCTCACTTCTGATTGCTACTGCAAGTGCTTGTTACTGTTTTTTGGGTGGAGGGGATGATTCCCAAAAGCACCCTTGGGTGGAGTCCGGGGAACCAAAGGCACAGTTGTCCTCTCCCTGTGGAGTCAGAACATGTTACTTTCTTGGTCTTGATGTGCGACAATATGTACTGAGTACTGCCAGCCTCAGAAGCTCACCTGAGCCTTGGTGGTCAGTTCTTATTGAGGCTCTATTATGCAGGCACGCTTGATTGCCCACGAGGTTGATCTTAGTTCCTGGATAGACTGCTACTCTGAAAAAGACCGCCCTCACCCCCACCCCTTCCCCACACCCCTCCCCCACGCCTTGCCATCATATTCTTAGTTGAGGACAAAGGCCAGACCTCTTTTTGGGTGAGATTAAATAAGGTTAAGTTGTGTTTTCTGTTTGTTGGCTTTGAGACAGGATCTTGCTGTTCTGCTCAGGCGGGAGTGCAGTGGCACAATAATGGCTCACTATACCCTTGATATCTTGGACGCCAGTGGTTCCTTCTGCCTCAGCCTCGCCATTAATTGGGACCACAGGTGTACGCCACCACGCCCAGCTTATTTTTTTTGTAGAGATGGGGTCTCACTGTGATACCCAGGCTCTGAAAGCCATGGGCTCAAGCAGTCTGCCTGCCTCGCCCTCCTAGAGTGCTGTGATTACAGGCGTGTTACACTGTGCCTGGCCTGTTTAAATTATTTACTACATATCATACTTCTTTCCTGGTCCCTTCCTACTTGAAAATACTGTATACTACTTTGCTTTGCCATTGACAAATGACTGTCTCTTCTAGAACATGGAGACACAGGCCACAGGGAGAGCTCTCAGCCTTACTTTCGTTCTAACTCAAATGTCTTTGAATATCCGTCAGTCATTTTCTTCTGCTTTGCCTTCGAGGAAGAGACAGTCCCTCCTTCCTGATGTTAACTCTTGTGTCTGCTTTGGTGTGCTTGTTATGGGACCGTGAATTGTCATGTACTATCACTTGCCTTTTTGATGGTTTTTTCCATTTGCTTGTTTCTTCGCTTCTATTTACAAACGTGTTCTTGTCTTGCTAATCTTAGTCTTGCTTGCTACTAAGTTCCATTCCATTCCATTCTTTTTATGTTTTTGAGATGAGGTATTGCTCTGTTGCCCAGGCTGGAGTGCAATGGCGTCCTCTTGGCTCACTGCAACCTCTGCCTCTCAGGTTCAAGTGATTCTCCCGCCTCAGCCTCCCAAGTAGTTGGGATTACAGGAGTCCGCCGTCATGCCTGGCTAATTTTTGTATTTTTGTGGAGCTGTGGTTTTACCATCTTGGCCAGGCTGGTCTCGAACTCGTGACCTCAGTTGATCTCCCTGCCTTGGCCTCCCAAATTGCTGGGATTACAGGCGTGATTTTCAGTAGAATCCTATTAATCCTTGAAGCACACCCAGACTCTGTATGGGACCCACAGTGCCTTATTTTGGTTCCAAATCTTATGGTTTTGAAAACACTGCATTCTTCTACAGTGTCTTACGGTAAAAGGTGTTTGAAAACTGTTGGGTGAATGAATAACTTGGCAAGGCAGAGAGAATTCTAATTGGAGGAAATAGCAGGGGCAGAGCCACAGAGGTATGAGAGGCCAGGTAAGGGGAATCCAAGGGAGTACCATATGGAATAGGGTGGGGAATGTTGAGCCAGGAAAGTTTGGGAGAGCTGTAAAGTTTTGTAGCGGGTTGATTTCGTGACCTGTGCTTTGATTTTGTTTTATGTATTACTACTATTTTTGAGACAGGATCTTGCTATATCACCTAGGCTGGAGTGCAGTGGCATGATCTTGACCTGCTGCAGCCTCAACCTCCTGGGCTGAAGCAGTCCTCCCACCTTAGCCTCCTGAGTAGCTAGGGCTACAGGTGCACACCGCTGTACCTGGCTCTTTTTTTTTTTTTGTTTTAATAGAAATGGGGTCTTGCCATCTTGCCCAGGCTGGTCTTGAACTCCTGAGATCAAACGATCTGCCCATCTCAGCCTCTTAAAGTGCTGTTATTATACGTATGTGCCACTGCATCTGACCCTATTTTTTTATTATTTTTTTCTTTGAGATGGAGTTTTGCTCTTGTTGCCCAGGCTGGAATACAATGGCGCGGTCTCAGCTCACCGCAACATCTGCCTACTGGATTGAAGTGATTCTCCTGCCTCAGCCTCCCGAGTTGCTGGGATTAGACACCTGCCTGCTAACATGTGCCACCACGCCTGGCTAATTTTGTATTTTTAGTAGTAGTGACGGGGTTTCTCCATATTGGTCAGGCTAGTCTCGAACTCCCGACCTCAGGTGATCTGCCTGCCTTAGCATCCCAAAGTGCTGGGATTACAGCCATGAGCCACCGTGCCTGGCCTATTTTGAAATTATTTAATTAATTTTATTTTTCAATGAATTTTTATTTAGGTGTGTTTTTTTTGTTTTTGTTTTTTGAGACAGGGTCCGGCTCTTTTTTTTTTTCTTTTTCCAAAGACAGGGTTTCACCATGTTGGCCTGGCTGGTCTTGAACTCCTGACCTCAGGTGATCTGCCCACCTCGGCCTCCCAAAGCGCTGAGATTACAGGAGTGAGCCACCGCGCTTGTCCGGGTCTTGCTCTTTCACTCAGGCTGGAGTCCAGTGATGCAGTCACAGCTCACTGCAGCCTCGAGTGCCTGGGCTCGAATAGTCCTCCTGCCTCATCCTCTAGAGTAGCTGGGACTACAGCTATGTGCTACAGTGCCCAGATACTTTTTAATTTTTTTTTTTTTTCCAGACAGGGTCTCCCTGTGTTGCTCAGTCTGGTGTTAACTCACGTGTTCCTCCTGCCTTAGCCTCTCAAAGCATTGGGATTGCAAGTGTGAGCCCCCACCCCTGGCCTGTGCTGTGATTTTGAAAGATAACTCCTGCAGCCACGTGTAGAGTCATTGGAATCTAGTGACCCTTGAAGTTCGTGTTCTGCAGAGGTACAGGCTAGAAACAAGGGCTACCTAAACTTGGGTTGTGGGAAAGGTGAGAAGAGAAGAATCAGAGCTGTAAGTGGAAGTGTCGTCGTATCATAAACGTAGGAATGGAGGAACAGGAGGAATTTTGTGTCCAGAGGCTAAAAGGTGCTGAATAAATCCTGGTTGCATGAGGAATGTCACTGATTTGAAAAAGACGCTAGCTCTGTGTTCAGCTGGTGGTTGCTTCCCCGGGAAACACTGCATTGCATTAGCAGCACCCTGGGAGGGGCAGTCAGCTAGAGAGGCTTCCAGTCTCATTGGAGACGGGCTTTTCCAGTTCACTAAAATGTTTTGAATCCTTAGCTTCCTTATTTCCCACCATCAGTTTATTCATTACAGAATGCACTTTCTAAAACCGAGACCTCTGGAAGCCAGTGTGTTTTAATGTAAGAACACCGGCTTCGGAGTCAAAACAGTTCTGACTCCACCTAACTGGCTGCGGATCTGAGCAAGGCACCTAGCCTGGAAGATTCAATTTCGTCATCCTGAACACGAGCTGATGAATGCCTGGCTTGTAGGGTGGTGGTCACATGTGTAAATCTCCTGACACACAGTAGACGCTCAGTAAATAGCCTTTCCTCTCACTCTCAAATATTTGACGTTGTCATTAACTTGTAACTGAGAGCTAAATACATTATTAGGATGTCATATTTTCTTAGTATTTTGAACTCTGGTTAATCTAGCATAAAAGCTGATTTTGTATTAGACAAGCACACTCTAGGAAGATAGGGAAGGAGGTTGGGAATCCCAGTCTGATTCAGGCTCAGCTGTTCCCTGGGACAGGACACTTAATGAGGTTTGGAACTGTAGAGTTTTTTTTATTTCTGGATTTAGATTTCTGGAGGGTTTGGTTACCATACTGGGATTCTTAAAAACAGCTGCTCTGTTTGACTGTCAGCGTTAGGTTGTGGCTCTCGTACAGGGATGGAAGGGGAACCTTTGGGGTTCGAGTGAGCATTCCTTGGAGACTGCCTCATCTGGCTGTGTGCTGTAGTATGATCTCACACACATGTTTTCTGGGCCTGGAGTTGTGACTTCCCTACAGGTAGGGGTTTTTCTCTTCATCCCCTTTTCCCTCTTTCTTCTGTAACTCTGGTACGTTTCTCTTCTACTCCTCTTCTCCCAGGCTCCTTTGGGCCTCTAACCCACTCCCATGGCAGATCTTGCCACACGCCCCTGTCATTTGCCTCCAGGCTTCCTTTCTACTTTTTCTTGTCTGCTTCAAGCACCCTCCTTCCCTTACTTAGTCACTCAATGAATGTTTGTAGAGTGTGGCGAGGCTCGCGAGTGCTGGGGATGCTACGAAGAACATAACGTTGAGGTGATGGCAGAACGAGGCTGCTAGGAAGGGAGGCCAGCAGGCTCCAGATGGAGTGGGGCTTTCTAGGCCATGGTGGTAGGGTGGAGGTGGGGGGAGGATTTTAGTCTAACTGCAAAGGCAGTGATTGCATGGGCTTAGGCAGGGGAATGACATCTGATTTCTCTCTGTAGAAGACCGTGCTGGGTGCCGCATGGGGGACTGGATTGTTGGGTGAGCAGAGGCATGAGAGTAGAGAGAGGACTCCCCAGATGATGTGAGCACTCCCCAGGTGAGAGCTCATGGGACCTTGCTGGTTGGGGGGGAGATAGTTAGATTTTGGGTGGGTTTAGAGGTGCACCCTATAGGACTTGCTGATTAGCTAGATGTGGGGAGTTGGGGAAAGAGATACACAAAGGGTGGGTCCTTGTTTTTTGACCTTGGTATGCCATTTATTGAGAATGGAAAGAGTGGGGTTGTTACTGATGGGGGGAGGTTCTGCTTTGATCCTCCTGCAGTGGGGTAGTTGGGTGGCCAGCTGGATATACGCACTGAGTGATGTATTGTCAGCCTGACAGTTTTCCAGATATCATTTTCTTCTTTTTTTTTGTGAGACAGAATCTCTCTCGCTCTCTTGCCCAGGCTGGAGTGCAGCAGTGTGATATTGGCTCATTGCAACCTGTGCTCCTGGGTTCAAGCAGTTTTCCTTTCTCAGCCTCCCGAGTAGCTGAGATTACAGGTGTGTGTCACCATGCCTGGCATATTTTTGTATTTTTAGTAGAGATGGGGTTTCACCATTTTGGCCAGGCTGGTCTCGAACTCTAGACCTCGTGATCCACCCACCTCAGCCTCCCAAAGTGCTGGGATTACAGGCGTGAGCCACTGAGCCCAGCCCTTTTTTTTTTTTTAAAGCTTCATGAGCCTGAGGTCCCCATGAGCTCCTTTGTGGAGAGTATATATATGAAGGGAAGACCAAGGACTAAGCCCAGGTGCTCCTGGCATGGATCTGAGTGGAGAAGTATCCAGGCAGAGACTTGCTGCGGCTGGCGGGTAGGAACTTAGTGTTGTCCCCCAGGCCCCTCACTCCTGAGACTGGCATTCCCTGTCCCACTTCCGTGGTTTATTGTGTGCTGTGTATGTTCCCCAGTTTGCCATGCTTTTGATCTGCAGTGTCCACTTCCTGTTGTAGAGTGACTAAGTATTTTAATATGAAATGCCCTTCTAGAAAGGTCAGGCAGGGTTACTATTCACAGAGCGGCTTATGCGCCAGCATATTGTTGAGACTTGGCTTTAGTTAGGTTAATATTCTGGTGTGGATTTTTTTTTTTCCTTAAAAGTTAATATTCCGATCTTTGGATTCAGTAATTTAAGTAGAAAATCGCGGTTTCTTAGAGCATACATTATTTCTTATGGTAGGATTTGAAAGGACAAACTGAATATTTCCTGATTGCCAGTTGTTGGAAAGAGCACTTAGGAGTGTGGTCACCGTCGGCCCACTGCTGTGGGTGAGCTGAGAGCTGCGCTCCTTTTCCAAGTTGAGTGAGGATATGAGCTCCCTCTGTAGCCTTCCCCACACCAATAAGGTTCCCTTGCTCGTGCAGGCTGGCCACGTGCCTGGGATGAGGGTGCCTTCGGCCCTGCTTCTGTGTGACCCCCGTTGGCAAGGCCCATAGGAACCCTTGTGTTCTTCCGAGTGACTCAGAGCTCCCCTTGGACCCAACCTCAAGTGCCCCTTCACTTTCTCCGAGTCTGTTTCTCAGGGTCCTCGGGTCTTCAGTGCCCTGAGTTCCGGTCACCTGGCTTATGAGGCCCTTCCTCCTGCCCCCCTGGACTCTGAGGTCGGCCTCTCCAGCTTGCATCTTGGTCTTGCCTTCGTTCCTCTGCTTTTCTGTCCCATCATCCTGGCTAATCTCCAGCCCAGGGTAAGTTTAGGGTGCTGGGCTGGGCTTTTGGATAAAAGGACCAGCCATTCCCGTCCTCTGTGAGACAGTGAAGGTGTCAGCATTGTCTGGGCCCCACAGGGTTACTGTTGGCTTCTGCCTCTCCACCCCATTTCCATTTTGCAATCTCCTAGGCTCTCCCAGCCCGCAGCCCCGCCCCTGCTGTCCGCTGAGACTGCACTCATCTTCTGAGTGTGAACTGCTTTCACTTCTCTTCATCCCTGGGTTTCTCTGTAAGCCCCCCTTTCTTCCTGTAGGGAGGAAGGATCGTTCTGCTTTGTCGACCATCCCCCTACTCCACCCATGCTTTCTGTCTCCTGTCAGTACAATTCACACTTGATTCAGATGTCCTCAGCTTTTCCTTGATGTCCTTCTGTCCCAGAATCCCACCCAGGGTCATGGAGGACATGAGTGGGCCTGTCTCCTTAGGCTCCTCTTGGCTGTGGCACTTTCTCAGAGGTTCCTTGTTTTGGTGATTGGGCAGTTTTGAGCAGTGCTGCCGGTCAGGGACTTTTTGTAGGATGCTTTCAAATTGGGACTTGTTTGATATTTTCCTCAGGACTAAACTCGGGTGACGAGGTAGAGGGCCTGCATCATCACAGTCTGTCAAGGCTGGATTCTGTCCACACAACTCATTGTTATGGATGTGGCCTTGAACACCCGGCTGACTGAGGTGGTGTTTGCCCAGTTTTTCCTCATTAATGTTCCCCCTTTCCTCACTCTGCCTGTTAGAAACTGTCCCTGTGCATGGCTGTACTTGAGGGGTGGGGAGCCACGTCTTCCATCCTTCCAGAAGGAGGCACGTGCTTTTCTTGGATTTGCGGTACAGGGTGTTTGTCTATTTTCTATTTATTCAACTATGTCTTTACGTCAGTCTGGACTTGTGCATGTTTACTGTATGCTTTGGGTTATAAAGCAGTACTGTTTTATTTTGTTGCTCGGGCTGTTCCAGCTTTGGCCATTGGAAGCTGTTTCACTTGGTTCCTATGTCCTTTTCACGTGCCCCCAGTCCCCATGATAGTGTGTGTGTATTGTGAGCACTTAATTACTCTCCAACGACATAAGATGCTCCAGGTTCTTCTTGTATATATATATGTTTTGCCTCAGTCCTGGTTCCTTTTATTTTTATTAGAGAATGGTATTAAAAACCAAGGTCTGTAATGGCTCACACCTATACTCCCAGCACTTTGGGAGGCTGAGGTGGGAAGATTGCCTGAGCCCAGGAGTTCAAGACCAGCCTGGGCAACATAGCAAGGCCCCATCTTGAATGGTAACAACAACAACAACAACAAAAAACCCAAGATCTGGGAATTAGATGTGCTGGTGGCTGTTGGGGTGTTGCTTCTAGGCCCTGTCAACTGACAGAGCAAGTAAATATACATGTGGATGCTCACCTATGTGTGTGTCCATATCTATAGATATTTCTGTATGTAACTGCCCGTATCTGTCTTAAACCAAAAATGAGTTCATAGTCAGGTCTCCAACTCTAATCCATTACCATGTGGGTCATTCCAGCTTCCTCCTCTTCTTACCTGGAAACTTGCCTGTCAACAGTGAGACTGGCTCTTGCCATCCATTTACTGAATTGTTTTTTTCTTTTGAGGCAGGGTCTTGCGCTGTTGCCCAGGCTGAAGTGCAGTGGTGTGATCGTAGCTCAGTGCAACCTTGATTGCTTGGGCCCAAGTGATTCCCTTCCTTAAGCCTCCCAAGTAGGTGAGACCCAGGTGTGTACCACCATGCTTGGCTAATTTTTGTTTAAAAATTTTATTTATATTTTTATTGTAATTTTTTATAGTTTGAGACAGAGTCTTTCTCTGTTGACCAGGCTGGAGTACAGTGGTGTGATCTTGGCTCACTGCAACCTCCGCCTCCCAGATCAAGTGACTCTCCTGCCTTGGCCTCCAGAGTAGCTAGGATTATAGGCGTGCAGCAACCCGCTGGGCTAATTTTTGTATTTGTAGTAGAGATGGCGTTTCACCATGTTGGTCAGACTGGTCTCGAACTACTGACCTCAGGTGATCCACCTGCCTTGGCCTCCCAAAGTGCTGGGATTACAGGTTTGAGCCACGCTGTGCTCGGCCTATTTTGTTTGTTTGTAGGGACAAGATCTTGCTGTGTTGCCCAGGCTGGTGTCAGACTCCTGCGATCAAGCAGTCCTCCTGCCTCAGCCTCCCAAAGAGCTGGAATTACAGGCATGAGCCACTGCATACTTGACTGTTAAATTCCAGAATGTAAGTATTAATATAATGGTTTCAGAATTGTTCATCATGCCCCATGGGAAACTACTTTATCCACGAGAATAGGTGCATATGGCTCCTGTTTACAGTGTGAGACCGAAGTCTTACAGATTCCACTCACCACTCAAGTTTCTTAGGTCAGCACCTTCCCGATGCCCTCTGCAGTACAGTTTTTTGTACATTGATACATTTGTAATATAGGTAGATAGGTAGGTTCTCCTGTCATAGCCTGCATTCCGTCCTGACATCTCTGACCTCCTAGATGATTTTCCTTTACACTTGCATGCATTAACGTTCACTGTGTTACAAAGTTCTGTGAGTTATTGCAAGTTCATAATGTTATGTCTCCACTTTCACAGGGTCATGTAGTTACACTGCAGGAAAGCAAACCCCCTGTGCTTTACCCACTCTCCACCCCCTGGCAACCACAGATCCGGTTACTGTCATCTCGGTAGTTTTGCCGCCTTCAAAATGTCATATAATTGGAGTTCTCAATATGTAGCCTTTTCACTGGCTTCTTGTACTTAACAATATGTTTTTAAGATTTACCCATGCCATTGTGTGTTAATACTTAATTTCTTTCTATTGCTGAATTGTATAGATGTGTCACAGGTATCCATTCACCTACTGAAAGACGTCTTGGTCGCTTTCACTTTTGAGTGAGCATGAATAAAGCTGCTATGAATATCCCTTGCAGGGTTTTGTGTGGATGTTAAAATTTCACATCAGTTGGGAAAATGCCTAAGAGCGTGATGCTAGATCTGATGGTAAGGGTATATTTAACTTTGTAAGAGGCTGCAAAACTGTCTTCCAAGTGGCTGTACCATTTTGTGTTCACGTGAAATGAGAGGAGAGTTCCTGTCGTTCCGCATCCTCTCCAGCAGTGGATCTGGTCAGTGGTTCTTATTGTAGCCATCCACATATGCAGGTAGTGGTGTCTCATGGTCTTAATTTGCAGTTCCCTGATGACATATGATGGTGAGCATGTTCAAGTGCTTATTTTCTTCTTGTATAACCTTGTTAATGAAGTGTCTGTTTGGATCTTTTTGCCTATTTAAAAAATTGCGTTTGTTATTTTTGAGTTTTAAATGTTCTTTCTGTATCCTCTATATGAGTTCCTTATCAGATAAATGATTTAGAAATGTTTTCTTCCAGTTTGTCGCTTATATTTTAATTCTCTGAACAGTTTTGTCTTTCCTTTTTTTTTTTTTGATATGGAGTCTCAATCCTTTGCTCAGGCTGGAGTACAGTGGTAAGATCTCGGCTCACTACAACCTCTGCCTCCAAGGTTTAAGCGATTCTCCTGCATTGCCTCCCAAGTAACTGGTGTTACTGGCATGTGCTACCACACCTGGCTACTTTTTGTATTTTTAGTAGAGATGGGGTTTCACCTTGTTGTCCAGGCTGGTCTTGAACTCATGACCTCAGGTGATCCGCCTGCCTCGGCCTCCCAAAGTGCTGTGATTACAGGCATGAACCATCACACCAGAACCACACTGGCCAGAATCTCATTTTTTAAAAAGAGAAAACTTCAGTGAACCTATATTGCATTCGTAGTTGTAAGGAAACTTCAGAAAAGTACAAAACGAGAAAAAGCAGGACCAGTGTGGCAGGGCCTCTTAGCTTATGTACTGTTAGTCTCATAGCTTAATTGGCTTAACTAGGCGGAAATTCTCGATTCTCTTTCCATTAAATCTACTTTTGGGGCTATCCTAGGCTTTTTTTTTTTTTTTTTTTGTGAGACAGAGTCTTGCTCTCTCACCACGCTGGAGTGCAGTGGTGGGATCTCTGCTCACTGCAACTTCTGCCTCCTGGGTTCAAGTGATTGTTCTGCCTCAGCCTCCCGAGTAGCTGGGACTACAGGTGCGCCACCACACTAAGATAATTTTTGTATTTTTAGTAGAGACAGCGTTTCACCATGTTGGCCAGGATGATCTCGATCTCTTGACCTCGTGATCCACCTGCTTCGGCCTCCCACAGTGCTGGGATTATAGGCATGACCCACCGCGCCTGGCCTATCCTAGGCTTTTTGAGTGTGGCATGGTGGGACTTGCATGGAGTTAGAGGGACCCAGGGTTGAGACTCTGATACCTCATTGACTGTCACTGTGGTGATACTTCAGTCCCATGGGGCCAATGAGCTCCTTTGTAAAATGGGGAGACCAAGAAGGTCTTCAGGATTGTCCTAATCATTAAATGAGATAATATACGAGGGGAAGTTTAAAAAAAGATTTTCCTCCGCTTTCCCCTCTAGCTACAGATGTCTGTCACTTAGCTACGGTTTATAAACCTGGCTTAATTTTCTCACTACCCGGTCTCCCAGTCTTGTAGTACTTACTGAAACTGTCAGGAGAAGGTACCTGCTAATCCCATTAGCCTCTCCCCAGGATTATTTTGGGTTGTCGACTCCTCCAGCCTTCCCTTCCTTCCGCTTCCCTCGACTCCCATCCCTTCCTTTCTTGGCTTCCTTCTGTTAATGTCTCTGCTCCCCAGGGTCCCAGCCTGGGAAGCTCATCTGTTCCCACTTTGGTGCCACTTTGCCTGTCATCTCTGTTCTGGGGCCTCTCATTCTGGGTTGGAGCATTCGTTGTCTTGCCATGCAGATACCTCAAATTCGGTGCATCCCAATCTTGGCACTCTCCCTGAGTCTGCAGCCCCACATCCCCAAAGTGTGTTCACCCCAGGGCAGAAATGCTCCACATCCCTCTTTGCTGTAGTGGCTGTGCTGTGCTCCCCTCTGTTCCGCCCCATTGGTCTCTGTATTGCTGTTATCTCCGTGACTGTTTCTCAGATGGTCACCAGCCTTAGAAGGGGCCCTGCTGCTAGGGCAGCAAGCTCCTGGGTACCAGTCTTCCTCCCGCCAACCTAGTCTCCCTTTGTTTCCAGTTATCCTTCATTTTTATTTTTTGAGATGGGGGCTCGCTCTGTCACCCAGGCTGGAGTACAGTGGCACGATCTCAGCCTCCCAGGTTCAAGTGATTTTCCTGCGTCAGCCTCCCAAGTAGCTGGGATTACAGGCACCTGCCACCATGCCTGGTTGATTTTTGTATTTTTAGTAGAGCTGGGGTTTCGCTGTGTTGGCCAGGCTTGTCTTGATCTCGTGACCTCTAGTGGTTCTCTTACCTCGGCCTCCCAAAGTGCTGGGATTACAGGCATGAGCCACACTGTACCTGGCCCCAGTTATCTTTTAAATCATCTAGTTTACCTAAGGTTTGGTGCCTCCCGTTCCAGCAGAGTGATGTCCAGAATTCCAGACTCCTTAGGAATCACAGGCTTGTCCTTCTGGTGACATTTCCCTCTGGAATGCTGAATTCCCTTCTGCCTCTGCACTGTCTCATGTGATTGTCTTCTCTTTTCCATATCTTGCTGGTCTGTTTGGGACCACCCATGCTATGTCGTCTTTCTTGGCACTTTCTCTGGTTCCTCCAGAATGAGCTGTTTGATCTCTCTCCCTGATGACGCTTTGCTCCTAACTTGGGGAAGGCACTTTGCATATTGTTTACAGTCTGATTCCCACCTCCCTAGTCTGTGCGTGGCTGAAGCTGTCATAGGCTGCACATCCTTGGGGCCTTGCACAGAGTATGTGCTTGGATGCCCACCCCCACCTCCCCAGCCTGATGTTTGAAGTAAGAAGACTGTTCCTGGCAGGGGTTGAGTTTGTTTCTTATGCTACTGTCCTAAAACAGGTTTGCTTATTTTTGTTTTTTTGAGGGGTCTGAGTGGGTGTATGAATAGTAAAGCAGTGACAAGTTTAAATAGTGTTTTAATAGAAACATGGACACCAGGCTCTAGGGTGGACATTCTTAGCAGGGAAGTGGTAAAAACAATTGTCTTGATTCTTTTTTTGTAGTAACTGATCACCAGCGAATACTGGTATCTTTTGTTTACTTGTTTTCAGTGTGTTCCTGAGAAATACGTTTTCTGTTGATAGCCTCGGAAAAAAGTGAGGGGAAGAGCTTAAGAAACTTGCTTGAAATTACAGATACACGTACATCCAAGACAGGGTCTTGACTCAGGAATGCAGGTTACACGGGAAGAAAAGTGTCTCCACCGTGCTGGGACTGGCCTTGTGCCACACCCTTGCACGTTCACACCTGTCATGCATACCTGTGCTGGGTGTTTTTCCTCATTTTTAAAATTTAGGAATGACTAATGAACAGTGAAATGCATTTTATTTTATTTTATTTTATTTTATTTTATGTTAGAGACAGTGGCACGATCTCGGCCTCCCAGGTTCAAGTGATTTTCCTGCGTCAGCCTCCCAAGTAGCTGGGATTGAGTTTGTCTCACTCTGTTGCCCAGGCTGGAGTACAGTGGCACAAACGCGGCTCACTGCAGCCTTGACCTCCCAGACTCAAGCAGTCCTCCTGCCTCAGCCTCCCGAGCATCTGGGAGTTCAGGCTGTGCCTGGCCAACTTCAAAAAAAACATTTTTTGTAGAGACAGGGTCTTGCTGTGTTGCCCAGGCTAGTCTCAAACTCTTGGGCTCGTGATCCTGCCTTAGACTCCCAAAGCAATGGGATTATAGGTATGAGCCACTGCACCTGGCCCCACATTTTAAAGTATATAGTCCATCTGTTTTTTTTAAACAGTGAATTGTATTTTGTTTTGACAAATGCACATGCGTGTGTCACCCACTTCCATCTCAAGATACAGGCATGCTTATCAACTTACAGTTTGGCCCTCTCCACAGTCACTACCGCTTGTGCGCAAACACTTACTCTGATTTCTTTTTTTTTTTTCTTTTGAGATGGAGTTTTGCTCTTGTTGCCCAGGCTGGAGGAGTGCAATGGCGCCATCTTGGCTCACTGCAACCTCCGTCTCCCTGGTTGAAGTGATTCTCCTGCCTCAGTCTCTCGAGTAGCTGGGTTTACAGGCGTGCGTCACCACGCTCGGCTAATTTGTAGTAGAGTTGGGGTTTCTCTGTTGGTCAGGATGGTCTTTAATTCCCAACCTCAGGTGATCCGCCTGCCTTGGCCTCCCAAAGTGCTAGGATTACAGGTGTGAGCCACCGCGCCCGGCCTGATTTCTTTCCAAATAAGTGAGTTTGCCTCACTCAGAATATCATATCCATGGAATCACACTATATATATTCTTCCGTGTCTGGCTTCTTTCACTAGCAGAATATTTTTGAGATTAAGCCATGTTGCTTGTTTCAGTGATATTTTCCTGCTTTTTGCCCAGAAGTATGCCATTATAGGAATACACCACTGTTTGTTATCTGTCCCCTGTTGATGGGTATTTGGCTTGTTTCCACTTTGGGGGTGTGATGAGCACAGCTGCTGTGAACTGTCCGGTTTGGGGTGTGATGAGCACAGCTGCTGTGAACTGTCCGGTTTGGGGGTGTGATGAGCACAGCTGCTGTGAACTGTCCGGTTTGGGGGTGTGATGAGCACAGCTGCTGTGAACTGTCCGGTTTGGGGTGTGATGAGCACAGCTGCTGTGAACTGTCCGGTTTATGGGAGTGATGAGCACAGCTGCTGTGAACTGTCCGGTTTGGGGTGTGATGAGCACAGCTGCTGTGAACTGTCCGGTTTATGGGTGTGATGAGCACAGCTGCTGTGAACTGTCCGGTTTGGGGGTATGATGAGCACAGCTGCTGTGAACTGTCCGGTTTGGGGGTGTGATGAGCACAGCTGCTGTGAACTGTCCGGTTTGGGGGTGTGATGAGCACAGCTGCTGT
The DNA here is from genome assembly GCF_049354715.1 of Callithrix jacchus. Classification (NCBI taxonomy): domain Eukaryota; kingdom Metazoa; phylum Chordata; class Mammalia; order Primates; family Cebidae; genus Callithrix; species Callithrix jacchus. The sequence goes on along the minus strand of NC_133521.1, from coordinate 42,672,618 downwards.
GAATTGTCCGGTTTGGGGTGTGATGAGCACAGCTGCTGTGAACTGTCCAGTTTATGGGTGTGATGAATACAGCTGCTGTGAACTGTCCGGTTTATGGGTGTGATGAGCACAGCTGCTGTGAACTGTGTCATACAGGTTTTTGTGTTCATACTTACTTTTCTTGGGTGAATACCTGGAAGTGGAATCTCTGAGTCACAGGGTGGTGGTAGTTGTTAATTGTGAGAAAGTGCCAGACTGCTTTCCAAATTCGTTGTTGTGTGGTTACTTTTTAAAATTTATAAAACTATTGGCGATTTCATCTCACTGTAGAAATCTGGTGTAGACCTGATGCTTGCAATTCTCAGTCTGGGATTTTGCAAACCAGTTTTTGATTTTAAAACACTGCTAAGATAAGCTCATTGGAAAACAGTTCAAGATATGACTAACCATTTCATGTTTCTGGCTGGTGCAAATATACTTGAATAAAGTTACTATATAGAAATAGTGCACTTAGGCTGAGGCGGGAGTTCAAGACCAGCCTGGCCAACATGATGAAACCTTATCTCTACTAAAAATACAAAAATTAGCTGGGCGTGGTGCTGGGTGCCCGTAGTCCCAGTTACTTGGAAGGCTGAGGCAGGAGAATCACTTGAACCCGGGAGGCTGAGGTTGCAGTGCCCACTGCACTCCAGCCTGGGTGACACAGTGATAGAGTGAAACTCAGTCTCAAATACGTACATATGTGCATACATACAGCATTTAAAGTCATCTCCATTGGCTTAAGTACCACGGGGTTCCTGGCCAAGTTTGTTATTTAAAAGCTCAGTTGGGAGGCCAAGGCCGGTGGATCACAAGGTCAGGAGTTTGAGACCAGCCTGGCTAACATGGTGAAACCCTGTTTCTACTAAAATATGAAAAGTTAGCCAGGCGTGGTGGTGCGTACCTGTAACCCCAGCTACTCGGAACGCTGAGGCAGAAGAATCACTTGAACCCGGGAGGCGGAGGTTGCAGCTAGTCGAGATTATGCCATTGCACTCCAGCTTGGGCAACAAGAGCGAAACTCCCTCAAAAAAAAAAAAAAATTTCTCAGAAGGGCCTGAGAGCTGGAACTGGGTTGGGGACCAGTACTATGTCAGTGTTTGTCTAGGGCCTGGGCAGAAGACGGAGGGAGAACCAGTCCCTGAGGGATCTGGCAGTGGATGAGGTGGGCACAGGGACCTCCATAGAGCTGGCCCAGGTGGAGGTGTGGCACACTTGAGGCAGGAGACAGCGCCAAGACACCTGCCATCTCCGGCTATTGGGAGACAATCCAGAATATGTTTGCAGAAACTGGGGACACTTACCTTACCCACCTCTTGGTCCTGCCTCAGCCCCCTGGCCCCCTGCCCTCTTCAGCCCCAGGGGCCTCCTGGTGTACTAGTCAGGGCTCTTGGTTTCAGACAACAGACAGCAGCTGAGGGTTGACTCAAGCAGGAAAAGCAGTGTGGTGGAAGCTTATCAGCTACAGATGGAGCAGAGCAGCCAGGCAGCTGCACTGGAGCCAGAGCTGAAGCCCACCACAAGGAGCTCTGCTTGCCCTTTCTTCTGGGGCCTCCTTTACTCGACCTCTGTTTGGAAGGTGGACCTCCTGACCTGATCTTCTAATTTTATTTTACATTCTCTCCTCATGGTTTTCTCTCTGCCCTCTCATTGTCCTCTCTGGGACATTTCTACTTTTTTGTGCAATTCTGTTTAAGAAAATTTAGAATCTATACATGGTTGTATTTTCATCATTTAATAATCAGGAAGTTATTAAATTCTTCCTTTTTGTTTCATAGATAAAATCTCTTCTTATTTCTAAGAGTATGGATTAGTTGTGCCTTGCTGACATTTTCTTCTCTGTGCATCACGTATGTTCTGGATTCTTACTCATTTCTGCTCTTTCCTGAGGTGTGTTTGGACTTTGGTTTTGTATAACAACCACAACAAGCACTTGAAACCTCTTTGTCCGTGGTGGGGGTTGGGGGGTTTCTCTGTGGCCCTCCTCTTAGGGAGGTCTGACGGTGAATCTCCTTTTTGTTGGGTTTTCCCCGCCGCACTGAGGAGTCTTCAGATCTTTCTCTTGGGTCATATGAGTGCTAGAGAAGATTCCTTGACCCTCCAGTCTGCCAGGGTTTGGGGAGCCACGTGGGAGATGTGCGCTGGGAGTCTCTACTCTCATTGTGTGGCCCTCACTGGGTTCCTGTGTCCCTTCAGCTCCTTGCTCCTCCCACAGCAGGGCCTGCCCTTCAAGTCCAGCCCCTCCTGCCTCATGGGCTCTGTCTCTGTTCTGTGGCCGGTAAATCAGTTTATTGACGGTAGAAGCGCAGGCTAGGCAGATTGGTCTGCCCTAGGGGATTTTTCAGCTTATAGATCTATATTTAACACTGGGGCTAAAAGAGAAGGAGGGTAAATGGAAATATTTAGAACAAATTACTTAATTTCCAGGATTGTGAATTCACCTAGTAATTAAAACGTAGAAGAGCAATAATGTCATCCTTTTTTTTTTTTTTAATTTTTTTTGAGACAGAGTTTCGCTCTTGTTACCCAGGCTGGAGTGCAATGGCGCGATCTCGGCTCACTGCAACCTCTGCCTCCTGGGTTCAGGCAGTTCTCCTGCCTCAGCCTCCTGAGTAGCTGGGATTACAGGCACGCACCACCATGCCCAGCTGAAATAATGTCATCCTTAAGGATAGTTCTGAGTGACAGAACTTGATGCGTCAAATGTTACATTGCTTATATACACTCCAAAAATTAATCGTACCTTAAGAAATATACATCTGTTGTAAATCACTTTTCTAATCAGATTCTGTTGTCTTTCAGATCCAATCACGTAGGGCAGTATGCACCTTAAGATCCTGAAGAAAAGGCACAAAGCACTCAAGTGATGTTTCGGAAGGGTTTGTGAGGTGAGAGTGTAATTCTTTCGGGTCTCATCGCTGTTACGTTTCTCACAGCTCACACTAACTTGTATGTTACTAAAAAGGTAACCTGTGCGTGCGGCAGAGCAGAGGTGTGGTGCAAGAGCTGACAGGCACGCCTTCGTTTTCAGTCCCTGCCTGCCTGTCCTGGAAGGAGTGGGTATCTCTGGAGGGGACTTCATGAACTGAATTGATGAGTGATTGGCCAGTATTACAAGACAAGGGGAATACTCAGCTTTACACTTGAAGCAGAAAGTGTATTTTTTTAGATGGAGTCTCCCTCTGTCACCTAGGCTGGAGTGCAGTGGCATGATCTCAGCTCACTGCAACCTCTGCCTTCCGGGTTCAAGTGATTCTCCTGCCTCAGCCTTCCTAGTAGCTGGGATTACAGGCAACCGCCATCATGCCCGGCTAATTTTTGTATTTTTCGTAGAGACAGAGTTTCACCATGTTGGCCGGGCTGGTCTCAGATGGTCCTCTCACCTTGGCCTCCCAAAGTGTGGGATTACAAGCATGAGCCACCAAGCCTGGCCTGAATTGGAAAGTTTTTGCTTGTGTGGTTGTCCCTTTAAATACAGAGATCTGCAGTGTTGCTTTTGGTGTTCTGGGAAACAGGGCTCTATTTAATGTGCCGATAAAGAGCTTAGGTTCAGGAGTGTTGACAAAATCCCATTAAATAGGCCATTAAAGTAGAAGAGCGATTCTGGGACATCTGTCTGACAGTGCACAGTGTTTTCATGGCTCCCTCAGAAACTGTCTTGAGTCCGAAGTCAGTAGCAGTTTTGGAATTCAATGTAGAGTAAGGCTGTGCCCTTACTCTTAAGGAATGTGTGCATTTTGATACTGCATCTCAAATGGCCGTGCTGTTTGCTCTTAGATTAGGTTTCATGTAAAGGATGGTTTCGATTCTGTCCCTTCCCTTCCTGTTGCATTACTCAAGTGTAAATACAGTGACTCAGAGACATGAGTGCACTTTGTTAGTGAGAGCTGTATTTGTCCAGCCTAACCCTACTATATTCATTTGTTGGTTTCTTGAAAATAAAGCAATTTTTGGATCTCAAGTTATTTTCATGTTGACTTACAATGGATCTTACAGATATGGCACTAAATCCCTGCAGTGTTATAAGTCACCCTAATCTGCCCTTGTAGGAACATCCTGCCATGGCCAGTGTTGGGTGTCTGTGGGCACTCTCCTTACACAGCTGTGCCTGCCATCCACACCCCAAGGTCAGGCATGGCACTCCAGCAGCAGCCTGCTCTCCAGGGAGGTCTCACCAGAACCTGAACCAGGAAGGCGGAGCTGAGCTGGCTCAGGTGTCACACGTGTGCCTTTAGAAGACTTTCAAGGGGCCCTGCTTTCTGGAGAGAGCTCAGACTGCCCAAACACTGCACTCTGACGAAAGTATAGCATGTTTTACTGCCTGGCAAGCACCCTTCCTTTTCTCATGGAATGTGTCCTGTTAGAGAAGTCACCATAAAGTGGTTCTGATCAGAGGAATTTGTCAGCTTAAGGCCTTTATGTACTTGGGGCCACAGATAAGATGCACCAAGAAGCTTACATGGAAATCAGCAGATTACTGGACTCTGAGAGAGGGACTGCTTGCTCTTCATTGCATCTCCCTTTTAACAAACATGCCCTTGCTGTGTGCCAGACAGCATGGAGGGCACAAGGAGACCAGAGGGAGAGGAGACCCACACCCGCCTGGAGGGGCTGACATCAGGTAGGGAGGTGGGACCTGCAGGAGCTCTCAGGTAGCAGGTGTCAGTACCCGGGGGGAAGAGCTGGTGAGCGTGCCCAAGGTTTCAGGGGAGGCAGAGAAACTTCCAGGTACTTTCTCAGCCTCCTGACAGTCAGGCATTACTAGTGGTGCAGGCAGAAGCAGTTCCAGCCTTTAGCTCATGTCTGATGTTTAGAGACCCTGACCCCTTTACAAAGAGCTCCTCAGAAGAAACAGAACTCCCTTTTCAGAGTGGCTTGCCTAGAAGTGAGAAAAGTTAGGACCTGCAGGGTGAATGGGGTTTGTGGGGGAAATGGGCACTGTCGAGGTGTTTGCAGGGATGCTGAGCAGACAGAGCTGGAAGGTGCAGGTTCAGTCAGTGCTGACGGAATGGCTGGCTCAGGGGGCTGTCCACATCCTTTTCATTGTTAGTTTCTTCTAATTCACTTAAACACTTACTTTATTTTTTTATTTTTATTTTTTGGTTTTAGGGAGCAGAGAGTTTAATAGGCAAGAAAGGGCAAGAAGGAAGAGGCTCCCCTGTATAGAGACAGAGGGAGGAGGGCTCCAAAGCCAAGAGAGGGAACCCCCAACACTTACTTTAAAACCTTTTTTTTAATTGAAACAATTTTGTTGACACCAGGTCTTACTCTGTTGCCCAGGCTGGAATGCAGTGGTGGGATCATGGCTCACTGTAGCTTCAACCTCCCCGGCTCAAGCGATCCTCCCACCTCAGCCTCCCAAACAGCTGGGACTACACGTGCATGCCACCACACCTGACTAATGAAAAATGTTTTTTTTTTTTTTAAAATAGAGATTGGGTCTTCCCATGTTGCCCAGGCCAGTCTCAAACTCCTGGGCTTAAGAGATCCTCCCACCTTGGCCTCCCAAAGTGCTGAGATTACAGGGGTAAGCCACTGCACTCAGCCTTGAGCATTTTTAATTTATTTTTATTTTTTGAGACAGGGTCTTTCTGTTACCCAGGCTGGAGTGCAGTGGTGTGATCATTGCTCACTGCAGCCTCAACCTCCCAGGCTCAAGCAGTCTTTCTACCTCAGCCTCTCTAGTAGGTGGGACTACAGGTGCAAGCCACCATGCCTGGCTAATTTCTTTTTTTTTTTTTTTTTTTTGTGGGGATGAAGTTTACTCTGTTTCCCAGGCTGATCTCAAAATCCTGGGCTGAAATGATCCTTTTGCCTCAGCCTCCCAAAGTGCTGGGATTACAGACGTGAGCCACTGCACCCAGCCTTAAGCATTTCTTAAAGCTGTTTTTATCTGATGGAAAAACAGGGTTATTTGACTGACTTTCAAGAACAGTTTCATTTTGCTCTTGTACCAGTCAGCATTTTTGTATCTAGAGGAGCTTTTGTAAAGTATTTGGCGAATGAACTCTCACCAGCATGTTCATTCAGCAAACGTTTTCATAATTGCTGTGTTCCAGTCGTATTTAAGAAAAGAAAAAGTCACATCCAGATTTGAAAAACGGTGCTGTTACTTTTAATAGTGACCTGAACTCTGAGAACATCCTATTACTCTTCCTTATTCACATTTCAGAAGCCACGGTTTCTGCACTCTGCCTGCTTAAAAGGTGAGCGCTCCTGCTCTGAGAAGGTGCTGGGGTCAATTTGTTATAATATTTGTCAGTGTTTTCTCCCCCTGGGAAGGCTAAGGGGAAATTGACCGTCTCTTCCTTTCATGAGTTACAATATTTGTCAGTGTTTTCTCCCCATGGGAAAGCAAAGGTGAAATTGACTGTCTCTTCCTTTCCCTGGTTCTTTATCTGTGGTACTATAACTCAGAGCCAACACCAATGAGAGAAGGGCATACAATCAAAGAAGCAGTCAAAACAGTTATGGAAAATTGGACTTTTTTTCTTTCTTTCTTTCTTTTTTTTTTTTTTTGAGATGGAGTCTCACTCTGTTGCCCAGGCTGGGGTACAGTGGCGCCATCTCGGCTCACTGCAACCTCTGCCCCCTGGATTCAAGTGATTCTCTTGCCTCAGCCTCCTGAGTAGCTAGGATTATAGGTTCCTGCCGCTGCGCCCAGCTAATTTTTGTATTTTCAGTAGAGATGGGGTTTCACCATGTTGGCCAGGCTGGTCTTGAGCTCCTGACCTCGTGATCTACCCACCTTGGCTTCCCCAAGTGCTGGGATTACAGGCGTGAGCCACCGTGCCTAGCCTACTTTTTTCTTTAGTTTCTTTAGATCCTGTATGCTCTTCGAAATCAGATGCTATTGGAAATAGGGAAGAAGTGTCAAAAGGATGGCTTGTGAAAGAAAAGATTAATAAATGAAGGAAAGGCAGGGCATGGTGGCTCATGCCTGTAATCATATCAGTTTAGGAGGCTGAGGCAGGAGGATTGAGTTCAGGACTTCCAGAGCAGCCCAGGTAACACAGTGAGACCTTGTCTGTGAGCTATGATTGTGCCACTGCACTCCAGCCTGAGCAACAGAGGGAGACCCTGTTCCCCCCAAAAAGGAAAAAAGGAAACTTTAAAAGATGAAAAAAGAGGCTGGGGACGGTGGCTGATGCCTGTCATCCTGGCACTTTGGGAGGCTGAGGTGGGTGGATCACCTTAGGTAAGGAGTTTGAGACCAGCCTGGTCAACATGGTGAAACCCCGTCTCTAGTAAAATTGCAAAAAAAAAATTAGCCAGTTATGGTAGCAGGCACCTGTAATCCCAGCTACCCGGGAGGCTCAGGCAGGAGAATCACTTGAACCAGGGCAGTGGAGGTTGCAGTGAGCCAGGATCATACCACTGCACTCCAGCCTGGGCAACAGAGTGAGACTTGGTCTTAAAAAACAAAGACAGCGGAAGGGTATGCTAGAAGCAGGGTAGAGTACCAAGGAACAGAGATACAAAAATGGGAGTCTGCTACAAAAGCATCAGGGAGAAGTGAGAAGAAACTGAGAATCAAATGGAGAAAAAACAGATAAGACCAATGAGGTCCCTGTGTATGAGGCAGTGTAAAAATGAATAGAGGACCATCATGCTGTTGGCCATAGTCTGTGCTGAGTATCTGCTTGGGAGCGTTCAGGTGAGCTGCTGAGCAGAGCAGGGATGGGTGGGGCCCTGGGGAAGCAAGTGCAGCAGTGATACGGCACAGCTCCTCTCCACCCTGCTGGGAACCCGGCGCTTTGACTTCACATCTAGCTGTGCTTTGCATCATCTTTGTATGTGGCCATGGCTGGCTGTAGGTGACAGTTTTGTGTATGTAGGTGTGACCTGTACTGCGGGACTTACTGTGTTGTAGTAAAGCAGTCAGTAAGATCAGAGATTTAAATGTTTAGATCTCAGTTACGTTTTTCTGTTCTTTCCCACTTTGTGATTTAGACTAACTTTATGAAATGGCCAAGGACAAACCGTAACACATCATATTTAAGGTGTCTTGTGAGCTTCGTGAGCCTCACCAGCTCTGTGTCGTCCCCCTCCCCAGGGTGCGTCAGGGAAATCATGCAGCCATCAGGACACAGGCTCCGGGACGTCGAGCATCACCCTCTCCTGGCTGAAAATGACAACTATGACTCTTCATCGTCCTCCTCCTCCGAGGCTGATGTCGCTGACAGGGTCTGGTTCATCCGTGATGGCTGCGGCATGATCTGTGCTGTCATGACATGGCTTCTGGTCGCCTATGCAGACTTCGTGGTGACTTTCGTTATGCTGCTGCCTTCCAAAGACTTCTGGTACTCTGTGGTCAACGGGGTCATCTTTAACTTCTTGGCTGTGCTCGCCCTGTCGTCCCACCTGAGAACCATGCTCACCGACCCCGTGAGTGCTGGCTGCGTCACTGGGGACCCTCTCGTGTCTGGACTAGTGTCGCACACAGACCATGTGGTGAATGGCCTTGGGTTTTTATTAATTCCTGGACGCAAGCTTGTAGCCTTTTCATGTCTTAACTGGAGAAGAAATTGCTTAAATAGTAGTGATACCATGCTATACTGATGGAAAGTATTAGCTCATTGGGCTGGTTATTTAAAGGAAGAGATTGTGCTAGATAATTTCTTTCTTTCTTTCTGTCTGTCTGTTTATTTTTTGAGGTGGAGTATTGCTTTGTCGCCCAGGCTGGAGTGCACTGGTGTCATCTTGGCTCACTGCAACCTCTGCCTCGCAGGTTCAAGCTATTCTCTTGCCTAGCTTCCTGAGTAGCTTGGACTACAGACATGTGCCACCACACCCAGCTAATTTTTTTTGTTTTGGAGATGGAATCTCCCTCTGTCTTCCAGGCTGAAGTGCAGTGTGCAACCTTGGCTCACTGCAACCTCTCCTTTCCAAGTTCAAGCAATTCTCCTACCTCAGCCTCCTGAGTATCTGGAATTACAGGCACCTACCACCATGCCTGGCTAATTTTTTTGTATTTTTAGTAGAGACAGGCTTTTGCCATGTTGGCCAGGCTGATCTCAAATTTCTGACCTCAGGTGATCGATCCGCCCACCTTGGCCTCCCAAAGTGCTGGGATTACAGGCATGAGCCACTGCACTGCGCCTTTTTTGTTTCTTTAGTAGAGATGGGGTTTTGCCATGTTGGCCAGGTTGGTCTCAAACTCCTGACCTCAGGTGTTCCACCTATCTCAGCCTACCAAAGTTCTGGGATTACAGGCATGAGCCACCGTGCCCAGCCTGTGTTAGGTAATTTCTAAAATCCCTTCTTGTTTAAATACTTTGTTTTTTCCCAAGGATGGACTGAAAGCTGGGAAGCCTGGGTTCTAGATGTCACCACTTTGCCAGTGTCCTCAGGTGTGGCTGACCCTTTGGAGGAAGCAGTGCACCCTGGAGTTGAGGCGTAGTGCACAGGGAACAGATTGACAAGGGGGTGGATTGAGCTCATTTTTGGAGCAGATTCCCTTTAGGCCGAGAATAAACATAGGCCAGACCTAGCACAGTGAAATATGCTTCATTCCTGCTGCGTTGCAGGCCACCAGATTCTGCTCCCACCTTGGCTAGGCCGAGAATAAACATAGGCCAGACCTAGCACAGTGAAATATGCTTAGTTCCTGCTGCGTTGCAGGCCACCAGATTCCACTCCCACCTTGGCTTTTAGGCTGTTCCTGAGTTTAGAGACATCCTTCAGTCAGGGAAGGGCATTAGGGCTGATCGTAGATTCTCGCAGCTCAGCCATCCGTCACCTGCAGTCAGTGAGTTCCAGGCTCCCTGTAGAGCTCGGAGGAGATGCCCAGCAGCTGCAGCCATGCAAGGCCAGGTCTTAGCAGTCAGTAGATTTTCATTTAAAAAAGTTATTTACACTGCTTTAAAACAGTGGTTTCAAACCACGGTATAGGGATTCCCAATATGTCCATTTAAAATCTACTGGGTTCTTGTCTGTTTCAGCTTTCTCTAAAGAAGGTACCCAGAAGTTAGTAAGATTAGGACTCTTCTTTTCAAGTGATTTTTCTGGCTCAGCCTCCGGAGTAGCTGGTATTACAGGCATGGACCACCACACCCAGCTAATTTTGTATCTTCAATAGAGACAAGGTTTCGCCATGTTGCCCAGGCTGGTCTTGAACTCCTGACCTCAGGTGATCCACCCGCCCCGGCCTCCCACTGTGTTGGGATTATAGGTGTGAGCCACTGCTGCCAGCCAGGAGTCTTTTTCGAGAATTAACAGATACTGATCAGCTCACAGAATGTAGTCTACATGTGGCTTTATCTGAATTAATGATTCAGGGTTTGGATGTACATTGTTTACTGTCTCCTCTTTCACTAGTAGAGGTCTTGGGAAGCTGTCCGGGGAATGGGACAGTATTACAGGCCCTACCCACTGGGCAGCTGGGGAATGGTACCTTGGGGACAAACTCGGAAGCAAAGTCTGCTAGTGGCTTTGTAGCCTGGCCTGATGGTGTGGACTCTTTGACCATAACTGGGTCTCTTCTCTGACGGGTTTGTGCCTTTGGAGGAATAAAGGCTGGCTGGTCATTTCCTTTTACGCAGCAAGTCTCCCTCCAGGAGCAAACCCTGCTCCTGATCCCTATGTGTCTCTGCCCTCTCCTTCCTTGGGTGCAGCTGAAACCCCCTGTAGTCAGACACTTTGACTAAGGAGAGTGCCAGCCTCAGGGCCAGAGCCGGCTCAGCGATTTCTACTGGATTGTTGCCTGGTAGGAAAAATCCATGAATGTTGACCATCTGCCCGCAGAGCGAAAACTGGGCTGGACCCATCCCTTTGGGCAGTTGTGGTGACGGAACCGTGTCTGTGCAAGGCTTCCTGCTTGTGAGTGTGGGGTAGGCATGGGGAGGGGCAGCCCAGCTCGGACTCCTAGGCAGTTTGCTCCTCTCCACTGACAAGTGCACTTGCCCCTTCCTCCTCTCCGCTTGGACTCCTGTTACTCAGCAGCCCAGCTCCTGATCCCACCCTGCCCCTGTTCCTGGGGAAAAGGGCCCAGAAGCCCAGAGAGCTGGAGGTGGCCAGGAAGTAGGGGTAGAAGGTACGTGCAGGCCATGCTGCTGCCCTGATGGGCACATTTCTTTTGCTTGTTGTGTCACTGCAGAGAATGTTGAGTGGAACGTTGTGAGGGAGAGGTTGGAGATCTTGGATGTCAGGGATTTTTTGAATGAGATTTAATTCACATAGCACGAAGTCCATCCTTGTAAGTGCGAAGTTCTGTGGTGCTTACGCATCCAGTGTCCACCCACCTTTCAGCTTTAGGACGTTTTTATCACCTCAGAAAGGAACCCCACCCCCCTTAGCCATCACTTCCCAACCCCCAAACACCCCGGCCTCTGCCCCTGGCAATCACTCATCTGCTTTGTCTCTGTGGGGTTTGTCTGACAAGGGAATTTCATATGTCATCGAATCTGTGGCCTTTTGTGGCTGGCTTTCACTAGGCACGTGTCTTCAGGGTCCATCTGTGTTGTGGCATGATCAGCGCTGTGTTTTGTTTTAGGGCTGAATCCGTGCTCTGCATTGACCCACCTTGCTTAGAGCCATCATTAGTTGCTGGGCATTTGGGCGAGTTCCGCTTTTCGGCTATTACGAATCATGCTGCTCTGAGCATCCGCGTACAAGTGTCTGTGTGGACGGATGTTTCATTTCTCTGGGTATATACCTAGGAGTGGAGTTGTTGGAACATATGGTGACTCTATGTTTAACATTTGTGGAACTGCCAAGTAGTCTCTGAAGTGTCCCCACTGGGGGAAAAAAAGAAAAAGGAAGAAACTTCTTGTGGGGAAGGGAATGATGAAAAACCCAAAACGCCAGCATGTCCACACCATTTTACATTCCCACCGCAGTGTGTACACACCTATGGCGTGTTACTGCCCTTCTCTTGTGACGTGCTATCTCACCGTGGCTTTGCTGTGTCTAATGACCAGCAGTGTTGAGCATCATCTCATGTGCTTGTTGGCCATTCGTGTGTCTTTGAGGAATGTCTGCTTGAGTTCTTTGTCTATTTGGATGTCACCGTTTCACCTGTGTCATGTATTAAGACTCTGGTGGCAAGTAACAGAAACCACTGGGAGTCACGGTCAGTGAAACTGAGGAAGGGGAGGATGTGGAGCCCAGGGCAAGGATGCCTCTGGCTGCTGGCAGGCTGCGGAGTGGACGGTGGACAGAGGGGAGAGGCTGGCAGCTTTGTCTATCCCTCTAGGTTCTGGCTTTCCTGCTGCCCAGCGAAGAAGGGCAGTCCCCAGAGCAGGTGGGGCGGCTGTCACCGACGTCCAGATCTACCATTCTGAAGGGGAGAGTGGGCGTGGCCCAGCAGGGTCAGGCATTGAGTCTGTCCTCCCAGTGGGGAGTTGATTTCTTGTCTCCACAGGTCATGTCCTTACCCTGCCAGGGTCCAGTCTGGGCTGAGCTAGAACCATCACATCACCTCTGAACTGAACAGTTGAGAGGCTGGGCAGATACCCCAGTGGGATTTCATGTCATTTTCCTAAACTAACAGGACTGGGCATTCCTCACTGGGATTGGCTTGGGTTTGTATTGACACTTGAGGAAAGTCATTGGTGCTTGGAGTGAGGGGTGGAGGGGAAGATGGGGTCCATGGCATTTGATGGTCAGAGGCCTACTCTCTTGATAGAGCAGGACCCTGCTGTGGAAGGATGAGACTTTGATCCCAAGCTTAACTTTGGAGATTGTTAGAAGGCTGGGAGGGAGGAAGGCCCCCCCCAGTCTGGGCCCTGTACCCCTTCACCTGGATGGAGCCTGTGTCTTCAGAGCGAGCCCCGCTGATGCCCATGAGCCTTTTCAGCAGCCGTGCGGGTGCCTTCTGGAGGTGCCCTGCGTGGGGCTGCGGCTGCTGTCCAGGAGCTCTGCCAAAAGCATGCTTCCCTTCCACCCTCACAGCAGAGCTGGGACGTAGGTGGAATATCTTCGTGAGAACACGAGGCCTCGCTGCCAGTAAGAGGCCAGGCTGGGATTCGAACCAAACTGTCTTTCCAAAGCCCCAGCCTTTCAAATTTCACTTCTTATGGGAAATTTCAAATGTACACGGTGGAAAGAAAAGACCACACAGTGTTGAGCTTGTCACCACCTCACTCGCTGTCAGTGGTGGCCTTGCCCACACCGTTCTCCTCCCCAAATAACATGCCTAAAGCTCACTTATTCTTTTGTTTCATTTGTAAATATGTGTATTTTTTAAAAGGGGTCTTTTTGGGCTGTGCGCAGTGGCTCACACCTGTAATCCCAGCACTTTGGGAGGCTGCGGTGGGCAGATGACGAGGTCAAGAGATCGAGACCATCCTGGCCAACATGGTGACTCTGTCTCTACTAAGAGTACAAAAAATTACCTGGGCATGGTGGTGCGTGCCTGTAGTCCCACCTACTCGGGAGGCTGAGGCAGGAGAATTGCTTGAAACCAGAAAACGGAAGTTGCAGTGAGCCGGGATCACACCACTGCACTCCAGCCTGGTGATAGAGCGAGACTCTGTTTTCAAAAAAAGCGGGGGGGGTCTTTTTAAAAACATAACCTCAATACTGGTAGCTCATGTAAAGCAATGTAATACTTAATACTAGCTATCCTATTGGAGTTCAGATTTTCTCACTTGTCTCATTTCTTTTTTTTTTTTGAGATGGAGTCTCACTCTGTTGCCCAGGCTGGAGTACAGTAGCATGATCTTGGCTCACTGTGACCTTTGTCTTCTGGGTTCAAGCAATTCTGTCATTTCAGCCTCCCTAGTAGCTGGGATTACAGGCGCCACCACGCCAAGCTAATTTTTGTATTTTGAGAAGAGCCGGGGTTTCACCATGTTGGCCAGGCTGGTCTTGAACTCCTGACCTCAAGCAATCTGCCTGTCTCGGCCTCCCAAGGTGCTGAGATTACAGGCATGAGTCACCAACCCTAGCCTGTCTCAATTCTTTTATAATTTTTTCCCTTGAATCAGGGTCCAAATAAGGAGCCACCCAATGTGATTGGCTTATGTGTCTCTTAACATCTATTTTAATTAATCTTGGTGGTCCCTGCAACCTTTTTTTTTTCCCTTGGGATTCTTTTTTGGAGACAGAGACACCAAAAGAAGACACGTTCTTCTTGCCCAGGCTGGAGTGCAATGGCGCGATTATGGCTCACTGCAACCTCCGCCTCCCAGGTTCAAGTGATTCTCCTGCCTCAGCCTCCCAAGTAGCTGGGATTACAAGGAATGCACCACCATGGGGTTTCTCCATGTTGGTCAGGCTGGTCTCGAACTCCTGACCTCAGGTCATCTGCCCACCTTGGCCTCCCAAAGTGCTGGGATTACAGGCGTGAGCCACCGTGCCCGCCCCACCTTGGGATTTTTTAAGTTGGAGAAACAGTTGTTTGTCCTGTAACAGGAGTTTGCAGTTTATGTCCCTGTACTGGGTTTTGATGTGCTCCTCGTTCCCAGCATTTTCCATAAGTTAGGAGGCAGATCCACAGGCCTAGCCCCATTCTTATCTGCCTTTTAGGCCTGGGGATCCAGAATGCATGACAGGGAGCTGGGGTGAAGGTGGAGAAAGGACAGGAAGCGTGAGATGGGGTGGTTGAGAGTGCTTTGCCCAGGCCTACCTGGCTGCTTTGTCTCACCAAGGCAGACTGGAAGTGGGATGTGGGCAGGGGCACTCGGAGAGGCAGTAGCCAATCAGGAAGCACCTCTGAAGGGAGGCAGCTGGGCATTTGGGGTAGGAGGGAGGAGCCTGTGGTCAGTCATACAAGAAGATGGGTGGGAAACATTCAGAAAGTATTTTAGAAAAAACCTCCCCAAAATGGCTAAAATGGGAACTGAGGGCTGAGCAAGGTACTCAGATACCTGGGGGTTTGTTTTGGTGGGAAGAAGAGTGCCCCGTGGGAGTAGGGCAAACAGTGCTCCAGCCTCTGCAGAAGTCGTTGTGGGCACATCCTGGCAAGGCCCTTTGAAATGGTGCATACATGCACACTCCCTCTGTATATGGTCTCTGCTTCTGCCAAACCACAGCTCGAAAGGCTCACAATGAAAATGTAGGTAATAGACTCGGGGCCTCAGGTGGATGGCCTTGAAGCCCCCGGGAGACCATACCTGTGAGAGTTTCACTGTCTGCCCAGGGTTCTGAGAGCCCAAAGGAAGCCCTAGACCCAGCAAGTGCCTGAAATCCCAGCAGTCTCAGGTCCCTGAGGATCACCCAGTGTATACCCTGTTACCCCTTTGAAGGGCCTTTCCTGGGTAACATCATAGATGACCAAAAACTGGAGTAGCGTTGGGGTGGCCGCTTTCCAGAAGGGTATCATGCCACATCATACCACATTTGCTGCTGCTGTGGAAAGTGCATGCATGGCTCATGAAATTAAGGTGTTTGGAGTTTAAAATCTGGCCCATTTCTTCTTCTTGAGATATAGAAACTCGGCTGTCAGCTGGGGCCTGTGTGCAACATGTGGGATTTTACAGATCAAAGCAGTGTTAAGATCCCTGGATTGCTGGAGGAAAGTTGGTGACAAGACTCCGGCCGGGCACAGTGGCTCACGCCTGTCATCTTAGCTACTCGGGAGGCTGAGGCAGGAGAAGTGAGAGAGTCTTGCTTTGTTGTCCAGGCTGGAGTGCAGTGGTGCGGTTTCAGCTCACCGCAACCTCTGCCTCCCGGGTTCAAGCAATTCTCTGCCTCAGCGTCCCAAGTAGCTGGAATTACCACATGCACCACCATGCCTGGCTACTTTTTGTACTTTTAGTAGAGACGGGGTTTCACTATCTTGGCCAGGCTGGTGTCGAACTTCTGACCTCATGATCTGCCTGCCTTGGCCTCCCAAAGTGCTAGGATTACAGGCGTGAGGCACTGCACCCGGCCAGCAAAATGTTTTATTTAAGTTTTCAAAAATGAGCTTAAACAACTTCTTTAAGGAGGCAGTGTGTTAGGAAACACTTTGATCTTGAACAAAACAGCTTCCCCATACTGGGGCCATGGGAAGGACAGGGCCTTGTCTGGAGGAAGTAAAGGTTCGGTGGAGGTTTGGGGAGTGGATGCTCACATTTGTCCTGCAGCCTCTCCCATCTTCACTTCCTCGTCACCCCCGGGAACCCCTTGCCTGTGCTGCCCAAGACTCAGGCTCTGGCCCACTGGTAGCCCTGAATCCAGCGGGCAGCAGTCTTTGGCTCCGCAAGGCATTTACCTGCTGAACTCTGTAAAATTTGGATGTCAGCCCTCAGCGTGCAGAGGTTCAGATCTGTGGCTCTGGAGCCCAGCCAGGCACCTGTGTTTTAAGGAGCTCCAGTGGGAGCATCTGTTGGCAGAGCCCATTAGCTCCCACCTTTCCATTTGTCCTGCCCCCTTGTCTTTGTACAGTCCCTGCAGCCCCAACTGCTGTTCCCAATGTCTGTGGGTCTCATCCTCCAGATCTGTGATTTCTACATGAAGTACAAGCTCTGGGCTAAGAGGCAGACACAAGGCCTTGTTCCTATTCTTGAGGCACTGGAAACCCCAGGCAGGTCTGCCTATCTTATCTCACCCTGCCACAGCTTCCAGAATTATCTCCTACAAACATGGTTTTGATTACATATCTCTACTCCCCAAAGAACAAAGCCTCTGCGGTTGCAGCCAGCTCAGGCCTCACCTTCCCTACATCAGGTCCTCAGTTGACATGGCGCCACTAGGGTGACTCTTGGCCTTCAGCTCTGCCCCTTACCGTCAGCTCACGGCCTTCCTGACGCCTCTTTCCGCCGCTTCACCGTTGCTCGTCTTGTCCAGCTCTTCTAGCATTTGGAGCACAGATAGATGCACGTTCAACTTGCTGGTGCTGCCCCTGCTGGGCTGCCTCGTTGCCAGACAGGAATGGGTCAGGTGGTCTGGGCTGCCGCCTCCAGGTTTGTGTGTGGATGCCTTTGAGGAGGTTGGCCAAGAGACAAAAGTATTACGTCACTTTAGCAACACGAGATTAAAGTCCTTTTTGAGATTGTTTTTCCTTGTTCCCCAACTGCCCGATAAGAAAACTCTGGGCAGTGCTTATCAGTCACCTCCCCATCAGCAGGGGCTACAGGGAAGTGGTGTGTACAGAGGCTCCCTGCCCCCCCGGGACACGCAGGGCCCCTCTCTGGGGACAAGCCTTGCCTCCAAAAAATGCAGGTGGTTAAGCCATTTATCAAAAGGATAATAAGGTAGTTTTTGTTTGATGATAAAATATATGAATTTCTACTTTAAAAAAAAAAAAAAAAAAACTTTCCTTTTCCCCGACTAAAATACATTCTTCTTACACGGTAGGGGGCGGTACCCAAAGGAAACGCTACAAAAGAATACATGGAGAGCCTGCAGCTGAAGCCCGGGGAGGTGATCTACAAGTGCCCCAAGTGTTGCTGCGTTAAACCCGAGCGCGCCCACCACTGCAGGTACGGCCCGCACCCGCCAGCAGGCACAGGCTGGCCCCGCGCCTCTGTCCTGGGGGGAGCCGAGAGGAGCCAGTGCCCTAGAGTCAACCAGTATGGACTTCGGGATCCTCTCCTTCCCTAGGGATTTGCTGTGGCATGACAGCCAGACGAGGTTCTGAGGTTCCCGCCTCTGTTCCTGGCACACATGCCATGGGCCAGCACGTGTGTGGTCACAGCCCTGGGCACATCCTGTGTGGGGCCAAAAGGGCTCAGAACCTTTGCCTCACTCCTGCTCTGGGGTTCTCCAGCCAGCCGAGGGAGGGGCTGCGTACGTTCGCTTTTGTTCTTACCTAGGGTGGTGCAGTGCACAGGCCAGGCTGTTTTGGACATGCTCTCTTTATTTTTTTTAAATTTTATTTGGTGTGCTCTCAAACACCAGTTACTATAATTTTAAAAACCCACAGTTCAGTCATCTGCCTGGCTCATGTAGCCTTCCTGGCCCTCACGCCCCACCCCTGCTGGTCTTGGTTGCATTTTATCTGCTTCCCCCACATGTGCCAGCTCCTGACTCCTTTGTCTGCTCCTGGAGGGGTGACCATTGATTTCACGTGCTGAAGTGTGAAAGCCTGGGTGTATTTCTCCATTCCTTGAAATAGTTGCCACACATCCCTGTGCTGTGAAACTGCTGGGGTGTGGTTGCACCTAGACAGTACCTTCTCCCAAGGGTCGTGCCCTGCTCGGATAAGCTGGGTGCCACTGATGACCTCCAGTGGGAGGAAACAGAGATAGGGGTGCTGACTGCTTTATGGCTGGAGTGAAAGCTTTAACAGGTTCATATCTACATAGTTTGGCCAGAAAGTGAAGAAAGGCGAAATGGGATCGGGGAGTAGATGGGTGATTGTCTTGAGCTGGGGTGACCGTGGAGGGGCTGAGGTTTCTTTCTGGGGTGGTGGAAATTTTTTTTTTTATTTTCTGAGACAGAGTCTTGCTCTGTTGCCCAGGTTCAAGTGATTCTCCTCTCTCAGCCTCCTGCGTAGCTGGGATTACAGGTGCGCACCACCACAGCCAGCTAATTTTTTGTATTTTAGTAGAGATGGGGTTTCACCATGTTGGCCAGGCTGGTATTGAACTCCTGACCTTGTGATCTGCCTGCCTTAGCCTCCTAAAGTGCTGGGGTTACAGGTGTGAGCCACCATGCCCAGCCGAAATGTTCTAAAATTAGATGGTGATGGTCTCACAACTCCAGATAGAATAAAAACCATTGAGTTGTACAATGCAAATGAGTAAACTTTTATGATACATAATTTTTTTTTTTGACATGGAGTTTTGCTTTGTTGCCCAGGCTGAGTGCAGTGATGCAATCTTGGCTCATTGCAAACTCTGCCTCTTGGGCTCAAGCACTTCTTGTGCCTCAGCTTCCCTAGTAGCTGGGATTACTGGTGCCCGCCACCACACCCAGCTGATTTTTGTATTTTAGTAGAAACAGGGTTTTGCCACTTTGGCCAGGCTGGTTTAGAACTCCTTACTTCAGGTAACCCACCTCCCTTAGCCTCCCAAAGTGCTGGGATTACAGGTGTGAGCCACCTCGCCCGGCCTATGGTATATAAATTGTACTTCAGTAGATCTGATTAACAAGATAAAATGGGAATGTTTTGGAAGTCAGGTGCTGTGGCGGTCAGGCAGGGAACCCAGGTCAATGAACAGAAGCTGACACTATGATAGCAAGTCTGCCTGGAGCAAACCTGATGCCATAGATGTCTGCTTGATGTAATTAATTGGTAAAAGGTATTACTAAAAAATAATTGATACCTAATCAGTTATTTAAAATTGGACATCCAGCGTGTTTTGGGCGAAAGTAAATTACAGCTGGGAAAACAAGATGACTTAAAGCGTGATTCAAGGTGAATATACATATTCATCAGTGAATATGGGTTAAGTGTAGGAATTATTTGAAGATACGAAGAATGTTTCTTTCCCTAAAGGTAAAAATTCTATTTTTGTTTCTTATTGAAATAGAGTTGTAACTTGTAAGCTTGCAAAATCGGGAACATTATTGATAGGTGTCCATGATCCAGTTTTATGGGGGGAGAGTGAGAACTCGTGAAGTATGGCTCAGCGTGGTCTTTTGCCTCATCCTGTTGGTCCATTGACTATTTTCCTTAGGAAACAGGAGACATTTAATAGGAATATAGTGAGTGGTACGATGTTTCACATGGTATATTAGGATATGTTCTCATTTCCTCCACCTTTGATTTTATTTGGTTTTGTCACTCTGGTTTCCTCAGAGCATGGAATACTGAAAATCAGACTTTTCTTTTCAGTATCTGCAAAAGATGTATTCGGAAAATGGACCATCACTGCCCGTGGGTGAACAATTGTGTAGGAGAAAAGAATCAAAGGTTCTTTGTGCTTTTCACTGTAAGTAAAAATACTTCTGTAGTGACTTACCCTGAACTTGACATTCTGTAACTGCATCTTGCCTGGAGCAGGGAAATCTGGACCAGCGTCAGACCAGTTTCCCTCCATCCTTTTCTCCAGGGTTCGCGTTGTAATGAACCTCTCACTGTGCTGTCGTGAGAGGACGGTAGTCCCAATACATAAATGTGTTGCTTGTATTACTTCAGGTCTTCACTGTAGTTTCATTCTCTCCCAGATGTCCTCAACCACTATTGTTTATCAATAACAACAATAGGAATCTTCCTAAACTGTATTAGAGCTTATTTCCCTATTTGTTTATTTCCAGATGGAGTTTTGCTCTTGTTGCCCAGGCTGGAGTGCAATGGCGTGATCTCAGCTCACCGCAGCCTCGGCCTCCCTAGTACCTGGGATTACAGGCAGGCACCACCACGCCCATCTAGTTTTATATTTTTAGTAGAGATAGGGTTTCTCCATGTTTGTCAGGCCGGTCTTGAACTCCCTACCTCAGGTGATCCACCTGCCTTGGCCTCCGCATGTGCTGGGATACAGGCATGAGCCACTGTGCCCGGCCTTTTTTTTTTTTTTTTTTTTCAATAGACGGGGTTTTGCCATGTTGCCCAGGCTGGTCTCAAACTCCCGAGCTCAAGCGATTTGCCTAACTTGGCCTCCCAAAGTGCTGGGATTACAGGTGTGAGCCACCATGCCCAGCTGTATTTTTTAATAAAATTACTTGGTGTTATATGATCTTGTGTAGGAAAATGTCCACCACTGCAATTTAATCCTTCCCTCATTTTTCCCTGACATGAAAGTTTCAACGTGATGCTTCATCAGCCTTTGCTCCTAGAAAGATGTAATTGTTTCCGTTACTAACTGGCCAGGCCCCATGTCTCATGCCTGCGCTTTGGGAGGCCAAGGCGGGTAGATCACTCGAGGTCAGTAGTTCCAGACTAGCCTGGCCAACATGGTGAAACCCCATTTCTACTAAATATGCAAAACAATTAGCCAGGTGTGGTGGGTGCCTGTGATCCCAGCTACTTGGGAGGCTGAGGCAGGAGAATCGCTTGAACCCAGGAGGTGGAGGTTGCAGGGAGCTGAGACCACACCACTGTGCTCCAGCCTGGTGACAGAGGGAGACTCTGTTTCTAAAAAAGTGATTTGAAAAGTGACTAAGCACTCTCCCCTCGTTGTAGATGTATATAGCTCTGTCGTCAGTCCACGCTCTGATCCTCTGTGGGCTGCAGTTCATCTCCTGCGTCCGAGGGCAGTGGACTGGTGAGTTCCCTGGTCCTGCATCATTCTTGGCGCATGCTGCTGCTGGGTGGAAGGGGAAGGCTTTAAAGGAAGAACCAGCTTTTCCATTTTCAGGGAAATCACTGCGGTTATTTTAGGAATTGGATTTTAAAGAATTTAGTTAAGTTTTAACACCACCATTTTGCTAGTGTATTGAGACTGGGGAAAACAACAGGAATTTCCCACCAAAGCTTGTGTCTGTCTTCTGGTCAGCTGGCTCGCCGTTGTTCAAAGCAGGCTTCGCCTTGTCTCTGTGAGTACTGACCCTAAGCAGGTGTCGTGAAAACAGGTGCTCATTGTCTTACCTGAGATATGCAGAGAGGTCTGGACAGGCTCATCCCACCGCCGGGAACGTGGGGAAACGGACTCCTGTGAGCACTGCTCACAAGGAAGGCTGCACGCAACCCTTCTGGTCTGGCCTCAGTTGCTATTTAACACACAAATACAGTGTCAATGGAAACCTCAGAAAATACAGAACCTTTGAAGCCACTGGCTGGGAAGTGGTGGTGTGAATTTTTGCTTGGAAGGGTGGCCCTCCTCTGCTCCTTGGAGAACAGTGAATGTGCCCATTTAGAAAGTGAACAGCTCCTCCACGCTGGAAGCTGGCCGGGGACTGGTCCCAGTGGGTTCTTCTCTGAACCACACATTGTGCCATTCCGGGTGTTCAGGGCCGGTTATAACCAGCTTCCTCTTGTTCACAGAATGCAGTGATTTTTCACCTCCAGTAACTGTAATCCTGTTGACCTTCCTGTGCCTTGAGGGTCTTCTGTTCTTCACTTTCACTGCAGTTATGTTTGGCTCCCAGATCCACTCCATATGCAACGATGAGACGGTAAGTTTTGTTCTCAGCCGTGTGTACTTCATACGTATTCGAAGCTTGAGTAAACGGAAGTCCTGCTGTTAACAGCAGGTGCCTGTGGACCGACTCGGGAGAGTCCTGGGGCGGCCATGACAGCGCCAGCCTTCCCCGTGTTTGCTGTTGCTTTCATTCTGCGCGGTGCGTAGTTCTAGTCTTCGTTTGATTTGCGAGTCAGCAGGGGACGGCAGACCCCCAGCTCCCAGCACATCACTGAATTTCAGGGAATTGGCTGCTTTCAGGGTCTGGCTCTGCAGGCCTGGAGCGGCGCTCAGTAAATGTTTGTGCACAGTACCTGACAGGTGCAAAATGTTGGTGATTGGCAGTCTGGGCTGGCCGGATGGCTGCAGCTGGGGTTGTGCTCACATAGGCCATCTGGATTGGGGTGGAGCTGGGAAGGAGAGTTCCACGCTGTGCTTGGACACAGTGCGATTCTGAGGCTCCGTGGGGTCTGCCGAGCTTCCTGGAGCCGCTGCCACTTGCTCTTCTTTCTGCTTCCAGGAAATTGAGCGATTGAAAAGTGAGAAGCCCACGTGGGAGCGGAGGCTGCGATGGGAAGGGATGAAGTCCGTCTTTGGGGGTCCCCCCTCACTCCTCTGGATGAATCCCTTTGTCGGCTTTCACTTTAGGCGACTGCCCACGAGACCCAGAAAAGGCAGCCCGGAGTTCTCAGTGTGAGGCCTGGTTCGACAGGCTGGAACTTGCTCACAGACTTCCGCTTATTTATTTGGGGTCTGAAGGAGATCAACGGCTCATCTGTGACCAACAGGGCAACTGGAACCTACACACACCAACTGCTTGCAGCAAGCAGAGTTTTATCTATTTCTAGTCACAGACAGCAGATTCTCCACACCGGAAGAGGCGCTCGGTCGCCACCTGTACAACGTCGGAAAGGTGTGTGGCCAAGCAAAGAAGCCAAATGTCACGGCCTTCCTGCAGAGTTAGGATTTTTGTTGAGGATATTTGCATTTTCTAAGTCGTTTGGGTTATTACATGGGTTATTCAAATCCTGTGTACTGAGCTGCTGTTTCCAGTCATGAAGACAAACAGTCAATCCAGTGAACAGGCATTCTCCGAGCAGTCATTTCCGGGGGCCCTGCT
Source organism: Callithrix jacchus (assembly GCF_049354715.1). Taxonomy (NCBI): domain Eukaryota; kingdom Metazoa; phylum Chordata; class Mammalia; order Primates; family Cebidae; genus Callithrix; species Callithrix jacchus. The sequence goes on along the minus strand of NC_133521.1, from coordinate 42,649,605 downwards.
GACTCCTCTCAGCAGTGCACTCCCCGGACCACCGCAGGGCGTCTCCATAGAAAGACGTTTTGGTCTCCATTAGCTCTGATGCTTTGCACCGAAGTTGCAAAAGATCTGTGCACTGAACAGTGAAGGTGGCTTCCAGCACAATCCCCCGGAAGAGACATCCTTTGACCCTCTCAGCAAGTGTGTGTGTGTGCGCGTGTCTGCGTGTGTGCATGTGTGTGTCAAAATTGCCAGTGTTGTTGAGGCAGTGTAACATTTACCGGCTGCATACAGCAAACAAGCTATTTTTCAGGGAAGAGGGGGGAGAGGCCGCGGGGTCCTCTCCGTGATTACTATGAATGTATTGCTACTGGAGGACATCTCGATCCAAAGAACAGTTGTTCCTGTGCGGTCCTTCATTGCCCTCCTGCTTTAATTTTAAAAAAAAATCTTGAGTGCTTGAGGGCCTTGGAACTGATTTTTTTGTTCCAGCCAAATATAGCAGTGTCTAAATGGCTCCTGCGGAGGGGCAGAGCCGCAGCTCAGTGACCTGATCCATTAGGCGCTCCATGCTGTTGGTGTGTGGGGCAGGGGAGGCGTTCCAAGTGGAGAGGCAGGCCCTGGACCTTGGGCACCTCTGGGAAGGTGAGGGGACCATGAGGCAGACATCCCCTGTCCGGGGCGACTGTGCCACCACGCAGGCAGCGCTCAGGTGGCAGTGGTCAGGATGGCGCCTTCCTGTTGCATTGTTTTGTTAGCTTTTACGTTTTCTCTACCCACGGCACAGGTGATAAAATAGGATCCTTGGTGTGGAGCTTAAACTTATGCGAGAAAGCCAACAGCTCCCCTCCGTGGGGACTTGCCTTAACCTTGCCTGGTTTGTACATTTTTTGACAGATGCATCGAGAAGCAGTCTGTGACAAAGTCCGAGGGTCTTCCTTTAAGCTCGCCCTCCAGCCTGAGAAGTTGGCGTCCCCTCCTGGGAACTGTTTGCCTGTCTGTTCATCTGTGACCTGTTCTCTGTTTTTAATTTCTCTCTACCACACCTGAATCAGGGCTTCTACCACTGCTGATGCAAAACCACAAAGGGACCTACCTGAGCCACCGTCCTAGCCAAGCGAGCAAGCCTGCGGGGGTTTGGAAGTGGACTCTTCACTAGGTGAAGAAGTGCGTCACAGCCGGACGGACAAAGCATAGATCGTGCGTGATCCTGGAGACGAGTTTTCAGAGACCGTTCTGCATATTCATTTGCACTTGTCTGGGTGGGACACGTGTATGGGCTTCAGCGTGAGGCTTTTAATATGTATATCCTGTTACCAATAAAAATTACCCAAGTGGTTGAACCCTGTGAGACTTGGCAAGTGTGTACGAATCAAGTATACTTGACTTTCAACCTCTTCTTTCAATGTAACTTTTATATGAAATAAAGTAATCCATTGACAGTTCTCAAAAGGTTTCCAAAGCGCCTGTTCTTCATGGATGGCAGTGTTTTCAGGGGGGTAGCCTTTCCGTGGTTCCTGGACCCAGCCCCAGGCTGTTAAGGTCGCTCCCAAGCAGTTTCCAGAACCTTTAAGTGCATTCGTGCACGACTCAAATGTTGCCTCTGAGGGCCGCCGCTCTGTGAGGGCCGCTGCTTGTTGAACATTTAATTCAACTCCCATCGTTTTTTTTGTTTTTTTGTTTTGAGATGGAGTCTCACTCTGTTGCCCAGGCTGGAGTGCAGTGGCATGATCTCGGGTAACTGCAACCGCCACCTCCTGGGTTGAAGCGATTCTCCTGCCTCCGCCTCCTGAGTAGCTGGGATTACAGGTACGTGCCACCATACCAGGCTGATTTTGGTATTTTAGTAGAGATGGGGTTTCACCATATTGGTCAGGCTGGTCTTGAACTCCTGACCACAGGTGATCTGCCCGCCTTGGCCTCCCAAAGTGCTCAGCCAGCTCCCATAGTTTTAGTTCTTTTCATTGCATATTAAAATAAAAACAGTGTTTCAAAAATCTCTCTCCATGGTCCGGAATCTCAAATACCTACAATTTGGTTTTAATTCATTGACCAAATTTGTCTAGTATTTGCACTGTGAGGGAACCAACATGCCCACTTACCTTCCAGAGGCCAGATGGTTGGTGTGTGCCACAGCCCTGCCTCATGCATGCTGTGCCTTGGGGTGCCCGGTGGCATTCCAGAACGCAGAAAAGGGAAGGAGACTCGAACTCAGAGGCGTGGACCTGAACCGGGCCACTGCGTGGACAGCAGCTCTCCAGCTTGTGTTTGTGTCTGTGCCGAATTTTGCTGCAATGTTATTTATATTCCTTAGATTAAGCAGGCTCATTATATAGAATTGTGACGCTTATATTAAAACACAAATATCCCCCAAATAGGAAGGTGGCTAAATCCCATCTTCTATACACGTGAACAGCCAGGTAAGAAAAGCCGGGGAAGAAGCTTGAAGGGTAGGTAGCCTGGGAGCTGCGCACAAAAAGCAGGATGACCACAGAAAAAGTGCACGTGCCAGCCGGGCACGGTGGCCACGCCTGTAATCCCAGCACTTTGGGAGGCCGAGGTGGGTGGATCACGAGGTCAGGTGTTCAAGACCATCCTGGCCAACATGGTGAAACGCTCTCTACTAAAACAAAAAATTAGCCGGGCACGGTGCACACCTGTAGTCCCAGATACTCGGGAGGCTGAGAGAGGGGAACCGTTTGAACCAGGGAGGTGGAGGTTGCAGTCAGCAGAGAACCCGCCACTGCATTCTAGCCTGGCAACAGAGCAAGACTGTCTCAAAAAATGAAAAAAAATTGCAAGTGCCCTGCAACGTCTCCTCTTTAAAACTGTGTTGCTCCTCATCCAGCTGCTAATTTTAGCTAAGACACCTGAAGACGCCAAGGGAAAGTAAGTTGTGACAGGCCTGTGGCTGGTTCTGGGAGCTGAAAGCTGAGCTGCTCTCTGAGCTGTAAGAACGTGTGGCTCAGTGACCAGGCCCGATGGGCGCCTGCAAGCAGCTTCCCAAAACGGCCAGCAAGTTTCCCAAGAAGGTTCTAGGCACAGCACATCTGCAGTCCAGAGAACTCCAGGTTTCCTGCCTGCTCTCCCCTCCGCATTCACCACATGTACATACGTCCCGCATTTTGTACATGATCAAGTTTAGTTGTGATGACTGAATACTCTGCTTCTAATCTAGATAGGGGCCACTGATTTTTTTTTTTTTTTTTTTTAAGACAGAGTTCGCTCTGTTGACAGGCGCCAGGGTGGAGTGCAGTGGCAGGATCTCGGCTCACTGCAACCTCAGCCTCCCAAGTAGCTGGGAGTACAGGTACACACCACCATGCCCAGCTAATTTTTTTTTTAGTAGAGACGGGATTTCACCATGTTGGCCAGGATGGTCTTGATCTTTTAACCTCGTGATCCGCCCGCCTCAGCTGGGATTACAGGCATGAGCCACCACGCCTTAGCCTGGGGCCTCTGATTTCTTTGTCTAACCTTTTGCTTTTACAGAGGTGAAGCTGCCTCTTGTGCGCCCGTTCCAGCTGTCACTGAGTGCCTGCAGCCAAGCCAGCCTGTGCCGCAGGCATCAACCTGCCACCACCCCCATTCCCTGCTGAGATGACCTGGCTTCTCCAGGGTTGCTGGGTTCAGGGCGTGGCCTTTCTGTGCTTCCGGATCCCACCAGTGGTAAAACATACTCCCTGGGAGCCGGTGGAGAAGGGGTGCCTTATTCTTCACGTCTCCAGTGTTTTGGCCCACCTAAACTGCCTTATTCTATCTCACCTTTGGTTGACGGCATAGGTAAATACTTTACACTCAGCCTGTGAGTGTATTTCAGCATCTTCCGGCTCCCAGAGCAGCCATGGAGAACCCATGCTCTCCTGCTCCCTGCACTATGTGACTGAAAATTTTCTTTTTCTTTTTTTTTTTTTTTCAGAGAGGGCCTTTCTCTGTCACCCAGGCTGGATCTCAGCCCAGACTGGAGTGCAGTGGTGTGATCTTAGCTCATTGCAATCTCCCCCTCCTGAACTCAAGTAATTCTCATTCTTCAGCCTCCTGAGTGGCTGGGACTACAGGTGCTTGTCACCACACCCAAATAACATTTTTGTATTTTTGGAAGAGACAGGGTTTTGTCATGTTGCCCATGCTGGTCTCAAACTCCTGACCTCAAGGGATCCACCCGCCTCAGCCTCCCAACGTGCTGGGATTGTAAGTGTGAACCATCGTGCCCGGCCCACATCCTCTCTTTAGTCCTTGGGCCTCAGCTCTCCCCTGGCTGTGCTGGTGCTCGGTAGAGCCTTTCCACCTGACACTCAGCTTTCTGCTTCTGGCAGATGTCCTGTGTTATGCCTTTGGGCATCCCGTTTTCTCCATTTCCTTTCTATTCTAACTTTAAAATTACATGTTGAACCGTCTACAGTGATCCTCTAATTTTCTTATCGTACACTCTGTTTTCTGGAAAATCTTTTACCTTTGCTTTTAAAACAAATGTTAAGATTGAGGTCTTGCTCTATGCCTCAGGCTGGAGTGCAGTGGCAGGATCTCTGTGCTCTGCAACCTCTGGCCTATCAAGTTCAAGTGATTCTCCTGCCTCAGCCTCCTGAGTAGCTGGGATTACAGGCATGTGTCACCAAGCCCAGCTAATTTTTGTATTTTTAGTAGAGATAGGGTTTCATTCACTACGTTGGTCAGGCTTGTCCTGAACTTCTGGCCTCAAGTAATCTGCCCGCCTGGGCCTCCCAGAGTGCTGGGATTACAGGTAGGCACCACAGCACCTGGCTAATTTTTTGTATTTTTAGCAGAGATGGGGTTTCACCATGTTGGCCAGGCTGGTCTTGCCTGACCTCAGGTAATCTGCCCACCTCAGCCTCCCAAAGTGCTAGGATTATAGGTGTGAGCCACCAACCCCGGCAGCTGCTGGCTTTTCTGGGGCTCAGTAGACAAGGGCCCAGAAGCTTTGCTGGGCAGTTAACAGACTGGCCCCTCTCTCCTTTTCTGCTCGAGTAGTGCCTGTTGTCCTTGACCCCATGATCTTCCAGGAATAAGCTGCCCCTCTCCTTTGGGGTCCAGGGATGGTGCCCAGGAGTCTGACCTCCTCCTTGGGAAAACTTTCCCCATCCTTCATATCCGGGAACCACTTGTCAAGCTCTGGTCGTCCTTAGCACTCCCTCACGTCCCTGGGAGACAGTGTGACCGAGGTGGTCATTTCACAGGTGGGGAAATGGAAGCCAAGAAGCTTTCTGACATGTCCAGTGGGGTGAGTAACAGAGCTGACCCCTCCTGGTATACCAGCCCACGCTCAGGAGAAAATTTCCCCAGATACTCACGACAGCCCTTGTTCATGGGAAACCTGCCTGTCCTGTGCTATGATTTAACACGCAGTTTCCCTTAATTCTTGCAATCGTCATAGTTTTCTCCATTCTCTCTCATAGATGGAGAAACTGAGGCTGAGAGAGGCTGCTCAGGGACCCTTAGGTAGCAAACAGTGATCACATTATGTTTACACTATCAACACTTAGCTGCTTAATAATCGTGCCATTAACAATGTGAACAAGTGTAACAGGGACTTCGCTCCAACTCACCTGGTCATCCAGAAGCACACGGCTCCACGGGGCCAAGAGCTGCCACTTTGTGGATTTGCACACGTTACTGTGGGTGGTCACATGGGAGGTGAGTGCCAGGAGAGGGGCAAACCCTGCAGTAAGAGAAGGGGTAGGCACCTGAGCATGTGCCTGCATGACGGCCACCAGGGGGCGCCATGAGACAGCAAATGCCCACCCACTGCTCAGGCCGCGTGAACAAGTTCACAATGACTGGCTCCTCTGCTCAGTCGGTCCACAGATACTTAGAGAAGCCTCTGACCTCAACAGACACTAACTAGCTGGGTGCGATGGCTCATGCCTGTATCCCTAACACTTGGGAGGCCAAGGCAGGTGCATCACTTGAGGTCGGGAGTTTGAGACCAGCCTGGCCAACGTGGCAAAACCTCGTCTCTACTAAAAACACAAACATTAGCTGGACATGGTGGCTCATGTTTTTAATTCTAGAAACTCAGGAGACTGAGGCAGGAGAGTCGCTTGAACCCGGAAGGCAGAGGTTGCAGTGAGCCAATGCCCTCCAGTCTGGGTGAACAGTCAGTCTTGAAAAAAAAAAAAAAAAGACACTAACAGAAAAAATTAAATATGCAGTTGGTAGACTGTGATTTCTGCTGAGTGTTGAGAATGGGATGTTCGCCATCAGCGTGGATATTGAGGAGGAGGAGTTGTCAGAGAGGGGCCCTGGGGGGGAGGTGAGGGGCCTGCAGCTGTGGTTACCATCCATGCGAAGGCCCTGGGGCAGGGAAGACCTGGGTTTGTTGGAGTACATTCCTGCGGGCAGCTGGCTTTAGTCTCTGTAATGTCAATGTGGAGTCAGAACTGGTTAAGACCCCCGAAAGCTGGGGCTGTAAGCTGCAGAATTCACCCAGCTTCGCCTGCCAGGCTCGGAGAAGGTGCTGAGCGGTTAACACCACACAGAGGGTCAGCAGGCTCACCAGGAGGGACACTACTCTAAGCTGGCTTTCTTAAGAGTTGGGGTTCCCCCAAAGCGTAGGAGCAAAGCAAAATGTGGCTAAGAAAAGCGACTTCGAAGACCTTTCCCTCTTGGGTGTGTTGTGAGGGCTTCTCAGGTGGGAACGCTGAGGTCAGCGGTGGAGGGGCGGAGGGGTGGTGTGAGAGGCCGGGCGGGGTCTGTGCATGGTCTTTCTTTGGCCTCTGTTGGGTGAGGCCCCACCATCTGCAGCACTGGGGACACTTGCTTGCTGGGTGGCCTGGAAGGCTGACCATGGACCAGCTCCATGGAAAGCTTGGGAAGCCCCCACCTGCAGCCACCAGCACTGGGAAGCTCCCTGTTCTGACCAATCGGTGCGCTGCCCCTGGAGAAGTGGGGAGGGGTGGGACTGTGGCTGGGTCCCTGGGGTCAGAGCAGCATGTGCAGGCCTCTTGCTTTATATAGCCAGGCAGAGCAACCCCACACAGACACACGTGTGATTCAAGTGGCCCCGCTGCAGCCGGGCCAGGGATGAGCAGCCAGGACTCTCTCTGCACCCCCTCCTCCTCCTCTGGGCTCTGGGTGTGACGAGTGGGAGCTGGGAGGGTTTCCCTCCCTCAACATGTCCCTTTGCACAGTGGCTCATGCCTATAATCCCAGCACTTTGGGAGACAGAGGTGAGCAGATCACCTGAGGCCAGGAGTTCGAGACCAGCCTGGCCAACACCCCATCTCTACTGAAAATGCAAAAATTAGCTAGACGTGGTGGCGCACACCTGCACTCCCAGCTACTTGGGAGGCTGAGGCAGGAGAATCGCTTGAACCCAGAAGGCGGAGGTCGTAGTGAGCCTTCACGCCAGTGCACTCCAGCCTGGGTGACAGCAAGGCTCTGGGAAAGAACCAAACCAGAACAAAAGAAGATACAACATCCCTTCCTTTCCCACCCTCAGCCTCTGACCTCCTGCTGGAGTGTCACATCTAACTGGAGGAAGGCTCGTGCGTGCGGAGGCTGTTATCAGTCCCCTGCACCTTAGTGTGAATGAACTTGCTGGTTTCTTTAGAATAGTGGCTTTCAGCCCGTTCCCCTCCCTGGACCAGGAGCATGGGCGTCACTAGGAACTTGTTTAGGAACGGAGATTCTCAGCCCTGCCCCAGACCTCTCGCATCAGAAGCTCTGATGGCCAGCCAGTGATACCTGTTTTAACAACACGCTCCAAGTTGAGAATCAAAGCTCTGGGACCCGGGACTGGAAACAGTAGGGGATTCCTGAGTGGAGCGGAACAGGCAAGCCCAATGCAACCAGAAGCCACCAAATCTGGTCATCTGCCGGCTATTCAGGATCCCAGCGGCAGGCTCAGCAGCTGTGAGGCCCGGAGCAGGCCACCTCCCGTCTCGGCATCTGTTTGCTGGTCTGTAAAATGACTTCTGCCTCATGCAGCCGCTGGGAGGATTAACAGTAACGAATCCTGAAGGGTGAGAGGATGCTAGGCACGCAGTACTTGCTCAAGAATGATAAGGAGCGGCCGGGCGTGGCGGCTCACGCCTGTAATCCAGCACTCTGGGAGGCCGAGGCGGGTGGATCACGAGGTCACGAGATCGAGACCATCCTGGTCAACATGGTGAAACCCCGTCTCTACTAAAAATACAGAAATTCACTGGGTGTGGTGGCGTGTGCCTGTAGTCCCAGCTACTCAGGAGGTTGAGGCAGGAGAATTGCTTGAACCCGGGAGGTGGAGGTTGCGGTGATCTGTGATTGTGCCATCGCACTCCAACCTGGGTAACAAGAGCGAAACTCCATCTCAAAAAAAAAGAAATGATAGGGACTATCATGGGATGGGCTGCGCAGGGGCTTGGCAGCCAGGCCAGGCGGCAAGGCAGACCCATGGAGAGGGGGCGGGAAGCCCGATTCCCTGCCCATCTTGTTTTCCCTTTACTGGGTATTTTGGGATAACGTGGTGCTCAGTTAGGATGGTCTAGCAGTTTTTTGGGTTTTTTTTTTTTAAAAAAGAAAACAAACAAAAACATAACCAACCAAACAAAACCAAGTCCATTTATAACAAGATCCGCCAGAGTAAACATTTACAACCTCCCCAGAAGGCGCTCTCAGTGGCAGGAGGCCGGCGGGCTTTTAAAAGGCTGCAGCTCTCCTCTTTTACAACCACCAACATCTTGGTCTTTGTCTGGAGCTTTTCTCTCTGCCTGGAGGGACTTTTCCATCTGCCCTCCCTTCTCCCAGTAAACCCCAAGGAGGTGAGGGGTGGCGGTCTCCCGGGTGCTAGGACCAAGCCCGCAGATGCTCCACCCCAGGTCATCTTGGGTTAAGACTGACAGCTGGTAGCTGAGACCTGCATTTGCCTCCAATGGCCTTGACAAAATACCTTTAGTCAGTTGCTAAGATCTACAAGTCAGGAGACTTCACCTTGAAATTCAGATTTACTGCTTCCCTGGGGCCCAGTTCTTCCGGCCACGCTGGCTGGAGCCGGGGGCTGTGCCTGTGCATACCCACCCAGGACAGCATTTCACTTTAGAAAAATAATGCACTGAGGTAAAATTCACATGACTTAAGAGCAAGTAATTTAAACCCAACAAGGCACTTAGTGTCATATATTTGCAATCTTGTACAAGCTCCATCCTATCTTGTTCCAGAACATTTGAATCATTCCCATTAGCGGTCAGTCCGTATTCCTCCTCCTCCCCACTCCCCCGGGCCCTGCCGCCACTCATCCACTCTCTATGAATCTGCGTGTTACGGATATTTCATCTCAATGGAATCTTGCAAAATGTGTCCTTCTGTGTCTGGCTTCTTTCACTCCACATTACGCTTTCAGGTTCCACCCACGTGGCAGTGCATGTCTAGACTTAATTCCTTTTGTTTTTTTGAGACGGAGTCTCGCTCTGTTGCCTGGGCTGGAGTGCAGTGGCATGATCTCAGCTCACTGCAACCTCTGCCTCTCAGGTTCAAGCCATTCTCCTGCCTCAGTCTCCTGAGTAGCTGGGACTATAGGTGCACACCACCACACCCAGCTAATTTTTGTATTTTTAGTAGAGACAGGGTTTCACCATATTGGCCAGGCTGGTCTTGAACTCCTGACCCCTTGATCTGCCCATCTCAGCCTCCCAAAGTGCTGGGATTACATGCGTGAGCCACCACACCCAGCTGAAAAAAAGCTTTCGACTTTTCACTTTGAAATAATGTCAGACTTACAAAAAAGTTGCAGATAGAAGAGATTTCCTACTACCCTTTATGCAGCATCCCCCATTTTTAATCATCCAGCCCAAAATGTCAAGTGTCCCCAAATGCTAATGTCTCATCTAACCACTGGGCAAGTATTTTTTTGAGATTGTGTCTTGCTCTGTCGCCCAGGCTGGAGTGCAGTGGCGCAATCTCGGTTCACTGCAACCTTTGCCTCCAAGGTTCAAATGATTCTCCTGCCTCAGCCTCCTGAGTAGCTGGGACTATAGGCATGCACCACCACACCCAGCTAATTTTTGTATTTTGAGATGGAATTTTGCCATGTTGGCCAGGCTGGTCTCGAACTCCTGACCTCAGGTGATCAGCCCGTCTTGACCTCCCAAAGTGCTGGGATTACAGGTGTGAGCCACCACGCCTGGCCTAACCCCTGGGCAATTATTGAAACTAGAAAGCTGGCATGGAGGCACCACTGTCAACCTGCCCACAACCTTTTCCAGATGTCACTATTCTCCCTCGGTGCCCTTCTCCTGGGCTTGCTGCATTGTGTATCTGTGACTGTGTGTGCACGTGACTGTGCATGTGCATGATTGTGTGCGCCTGTTCATGTGATTTTGTGGGCATGATCATGTGAGATTTTGGGTGCGGTTGTGATTGTGTGCATGATTTTGTGTTTGTGTGCTTGTGTGTACGTGATCGTGATTGTATGTCATTGTGTATGTGATTGTGCGTGAATGTGTATGTGACTTCGTGACTGCACGATTGTGCAGGCAATTGTGTGCGAATGCGTGTGTGATTGCGTGCATGATTGTGTGTTTGTGTGACTGTGTCTGTGATTGTACATGTAATTGTGTGTGGCACTCTGATTACGAAAGTGCAGTGTGCATCCATGTGTGGCTCTGTATGTGATGTTGAGTGACCATGTATGAGATGATTGTGTGCACATGTAGTTGTACATGGCTGTGTGGGTGGGTGCAGTCTGTTGTGTGTGGGTGTGCTGGGAACCAGCCTGAATTCAGGTCTCTGAAGCTGATTCCAAGCTGCAGTGGGAAAAGCCTTGGAGCCATGGGAGGTGCCCAGACCCACGGAGGGTCGTGGCTTCCCGGCTCTTTCCCATCACTCAAAGGGGTGCGGGGGCAGGGAAAGTGACCGTGACACCAGCAACAGCAGTAAACCCTTGCTCTGCCAGCTCCCAGCCCACTGCCCCTCATGCGCTGACCCCTCACAGAAGCGCCAGGGAATGGGAGCAGTGAGGGAAACTGAAGCAGGCTCAGCTTCAAAACCTGGACCCCATAAAGCCAGGCTCTTTGATGTTTTTTTACTTCTATTGATTGAACAACTAGTAATTTGATGTTTTGAGTGGGTGGTCCCCATGCTGGGCCTAGACAGTCTCGGAGCGTGTTCAAGCTGCCAGGTGCGTTTGTGTGTGCATACACACACATCTGCTCTCCAGTGTGTTTGTGCACTAATGGCGGCTAGCCTTCTTCTCCACTTCGCTGTTCTGTGCGTCACAACACGGGGGATCGGTCCCTATCAGCAGTCACAGAGCTATATCTTTTCCTTTCCCCCACAACGCAGCCACACCACACCAAATGGATGAGATCGAGGACCCCTTGGCTCTGTCACCCGGGGGGGGCAGCCCTGCCCACACTCAGCCTGGCCAAGCCCTGGACCTGACACTGGCCCTGAAAAGAGGTCAGAGATGTCCTCTGTTCTCCTGGCCATACCTCGCAAGACAGGACCTTTCGGGTGCTTGTTTTCCACTCAGTGCAGCCTTTGTACTTTGCACACTTGGAACAGATGCCTGTGAGCCAAATGAATGAGCAGATGAATGGCTCCTGCTCACTCACCATACCAGGCCTGGCTCAGACTCCACTACGCAGGGAGCCTCCGTGGTCACCCCAGCCAGGGTTCGTTCCCATCCTCCAGGTCCTCGGGCCCGCACCCTCATACCAAAACTTAAGCCCCGGGTGTGTGGGCATGTAGCTGAGAGGCATCTGTCCCTGCCCTAACCCTAACCCTACCCTACCCCTACCCCAACGCTAACCCTAACCCGGACATGTGGCTGACAGGCATCTGTCCCTACCCTAACTCCTAACCCCTAACCCCTAACCCTAACCCCTAACCCTAACCCTAACCCTAACCCTAACCCCTAACCCTAACCCTAACCCTAACCCTAACCCTAACCCTAACCCTAACCCCTAACCCTAACCCCTAACCCTAACCCTAACCCTAACCCTAACCCCTAACCCTAACCCTAACCCTAACCCTAACCCTAACCCTAACCTGGGCATGTGGCTGACAGGCATCTGTCCCTGCCCTAACTCCTAACCCCTAACCCTAACCCCTAACCCCTAACCCTAACCCCTAACCCTAACCCTAACCCTAACCCTAACCCTAACCCCTAACCCCTAACCCTAACCCTAACCCCTAACCCTAACCCCTAACCCCTAAACCTAACCCTAACCCCTAACCCCTAACCCTAACCCTAAACCTAAACCTAACCCCTAACCCCTAACCCCTAACCCTAACCCCTAACCCCCTAACCCCTAACCCCTAACCCTAACCCTAACCCCTAACCCCTAACCCCTAACCCCTAACCCTAACCCCTAACCCCTAACCCTAACCCCTAACCCTAACCCCTAACCCTAACCCCTAACCCTAACCCCTAACCCTAACCCCTAACCCCTAACCCTAACCCCTAACCCTAACCCCTAACCCCTAACCCTAACCCCTAACCCCTAACCCTAACCCCTAACCCTAACCCCTAACCCCTAACCCCTAACCCCTAACCCCTAACCCTAAACCTAACCCCTAACCCCTAACCCCTAACCCCTAACCCCTAACCCTAACCCCTAACCCCTAACCCCTAAACCTAACCCTAACCCTAACCCTAACCCTAACCCCTAACCCCTAACCCTAACCCTAACCCCTAAACCTAACCCTAACCCTAACCCTAACCCTAACCCTAACCCGGGCATGTGGCTGACAGGCGCTGCATCCGTCCCTGCCTCCCGACTGGGTCCTCGTGGTATCGCCTCCTAGCGGGGTGCAGTGAATCAACAGCAAGTGAGTGCCGGCACAGGGTGAGGGAATTCATGATGACCTGCTCGTGAGCCCCACACCTGAAGCGCACGGAAGGGCTCCAGATCCCACCGTGCCCTGCGAGGAGCTGGGAGAGCTCATCGCACCCATTCCAGGCAGGAAGCCCAGGCTCTGAGAGGTTCAGCCTGTCACTGGAGGCCGAGCCCACCCCTCTGCTCTCTGCCCCACCCAAATCTTGCTCCCACTGTGTCATCAACAAAGTGACCTCCAGGTGCTAGAGGTGAGGATACAGGTCAGGGCAAGGGTGGGCTGGGAGGGTGGGCAACACCTCCTGGCATCCTGGGGCTCTCAGGAACGCCAGCGTGGAGGATGAGGACCGGTGGGAAAGAAGGGGACCGTCCGGTGTGGCTTGATTGGAACACACACACTGAAAGTGCTGAGGCTGGGGGTTAACTAAGGGCCTTCAGCGACGGGGTGAAGACTGGAGAAAGAGCAGCCACCGAAGACCACCCGCCCACACCCAGTCTCCCAAGGCTAGGGCCGCCGCAGTGTTCTGGCCACAAAGTTGAGGGCATCCTTCATCCCTCCTCAGCTCTCCTTGGGTAGAACGGGAGGGAGAAAGAACAGGCCCAGCCAGGGCAAAGCTCTAAAGACAAGAAAAGGCTCCAGCAGAAGAGGAGAGGATGACTGGGCCGAGGGGACCGGCCACAGGGCAGACAGACAGGACGCACGAGGGTGCATGGTGTCCGCCACCTGGCTTCCGCTCCTCCTCCTCTGCTCTCCAAGGGGACCTCTGCCTTTCCCAGGCTGGTTCCACCTCAGACAGAGCTGGGGAAGGGGCAGCGGGAGACAGGACCTAGAGGGGAAGGAGGAGACGCACGAGGAGGCTGTCCCTTATGGCGGAGAATCCGGTTCTACATGAGGCCACCAGAAAACCAGCAGAAGTGGGTAGAGGAAGCTCCTCCCCCTAAGCAAAGCGAAGGCTGGGGGCGGCGACGCGAGGGAGAGAGGCAGAGATGAGGGCTGGATGTCAGGGCAGTTCTGGCGACTAAAGAAGGTTCTGGAACCAGTGCAGGATCCAGGAGGAGCAGGGATGAGAGGAAGCAGGATTTCAAGAAACGTAATTGTGGGTTAAGGAGTGGATTCCTTTCAGTGTTCTAGAGATGCTGGTCAAACCCTAGACTCCTTTCCAACCATTTTTAGTGGCTGAACTGTGCTTGTCTGTGACTCTCTCCAGCCTGCCTTATATTAGGGTTACCTCCAGAAAGCCTGTCACTACACGCAAATTGTTAGGAAATTGTCTAACAGGCAGACATGAGCAAGGTTAAGAAAGTCCCCCCTCTTCTAGGAGTATCAGGCGACCATCAGGTGATAGTGAGGCAGTGGCTAAACCGTCTCTCTGAAATAATAATAGGCTGGGGTCGGCGCCAGGGAAAAAGCTCCCACGAGATAAAAACATCTGGTGGCTCACACCTGTAATCCCAGCACTTTGGGAGGCTGAGGCAGGAGGATCATCTGAGGTCAGGGGTTTGAGACCAGCCTGGCCAACATGGTGAAACCCCATCTCCACTAAAAATACAAAAATTAGCCAGGTGTGGTGGTGCATGCCTGTAATCCCAGCTATTCTGGAGGCTGAGGCAGGAGAATCTCCTGAACTCAGGAGGTGGAGGTTGCAGTGAGCCAAGATAGTGCCACTGCAGTCCAGCCTGGGCAACAGGGTGAGACTCAAAAAATGAAAAGAAGAAAAGAGAAAAGAGAAAGAAAGAAAGGAAGAAGGGAGGAAAGGTGGGAGGGGAGGGGAGGGAAGGGGAGGACCGGGCCATCTGGAAGACACCTAGAGCTGGTGACAGCAGCTTCCTGGTAGGAGCTGAGGAGTGGCGTTGGGGAAGGGAGGGGAGGAGAGGGGGGGAAGGGAGGGGACGGGAGGGGAGGGGGGGAGGGGAGGGGAGGGGGGAGGGGAGGGCCATCTGGAAGACACCTAGAGCTGGTGACAGCAGCTTCCTGGTAGGAGCTGAGGAGTGGCGTTGGGGAAGGGAGGGGAGGAGAGGGGGGGAAGGGAGGGGAGGGGGGAGGGGAGGGGAGGGGAGGGGAGGGCCATCTGGAAGACACCTAGAGCTGGTGATAGCATCTTCCTGGTAGGAGCTGAGGAGTGGCGGCCAGCGGGCTCGAGCAGGCACACAAGAGGTGAAACGGTGGTGTTGAATGAGTGGGCAGCTGTCCCTCCTCTAGGAGCAGCACTCTCTGGCTCCAGTCACCTGAGGTGAGCAAACTCCCCTTCTAAGTGCTGACAGGCCACTGCGCATGCAAATAGCCCACCCCAAGGAAAAATCCAGAGCCATGCCAACCTACAAAACCCCAAGTTAGAGGTTCAACAGAGCACTTGCATCTCTCAACGCCTCTGGCCTGACCAGCCCTCCTTCCGAGTGGACTTCATTCTGCTTGCTCTAAAGCTTTGAACGAACCTTCACTCCTGCTCTAACAGCTGGCCTCTCAGCTGTGCCCCTCCGCCCAGTTCCTTCTTCCAAAGAGGCAAGACAAGAGTTGCTGCAGAGCCAGAAGGATTCAGTGCTGCTAACAAGATAACCGAATCCTCACCACAGCTCAGAGGTTGAAGTGATCATTGTCCCTCCTCCAAGATAGGGAAACTGAGGCACAAAGAGGTCGTGTGAGTTCCCAAGGCCACAGCTAGAAGGAGCCGAGACAGAGCAAAACCCAGGTCTTCCTGCCTCCAAATCTCACCCCCTTGTCTCAGTGCGGCCGTCCCCCGGGGAAGGAACCTGCACCATGGAATTGTCTCTTTTTCAGAGTTTAGTATTTCAGGTCACACTGAGTGAGGCCTGCTGTTTCCTCTGAAAAGTCTGGCCTGACCTTAGGCCACTGCTGACTGGTCCCTGGCACGGTTCCCTGTTGGCGGTGATGGGCCCGGGAGAGGCTGCTCTGCGCAGCACTGAATGGAAACTCAGATAACTCAACAATTCTTGTTTATCTTTGTGGCACAAATATACACGACCGTTTAAAGATATAAACTGCGAAAATGCCTGGTGCTGGCACGGACGGGGGAGATGAACACAGCTGCTGTGTGTGCTGGAAGTTTAAATCTGACCTCTGGAAGGCATGTTTTTTCTGTTTTTTTCCTGAGACAGGATCTCCCTGTGTTGCCCAGGCTGGACTGCAGTGGTGCAATCATGGCCGACAGCAGCTTCGGCCTCCTGGGCTCTGGAGGGCAATGTGGCACTCAGCCAGAGGTCCTGGAAATGCCGAGCCTTTCACTCAGCCTGTAGGAACACAGTTTAAGCAGAGTCCCACCTTTGGCGTTCACACATCGATTCCCCCAGGATCAGCTGCTGTGTGCTCGATGGCATTCAGCCCAATGAAGAAGAGGTGTGTCCTCCCCGAGCAGCTGCTGCGTCCCCACACATAGGAAAGCATCTGGACTATTCAGAAAAATAGCCTTAGCCGGGAGTGGCGGCTCATGCCTGTCATCCCAACACTTTGGGAAGCTGAGGCGGGTGGATCACGAAGTCAGGAGTTCAAGACCAGCCTGGCCAAGATGGCGAGACCCCGACTCCACTAAAAATATAAACATTGGTCAGGCATGGTGGCAGGTGCCTGTAGTCTCAGCTACTCAGGAGGCTGAGGTACGAAACTGCTTGAACCCAGGAGGCGCAGGTTGCAGTGAGCCGAGATCGTATCATTGCACTCCAGCCTGGGTGACGGAGTGAGATTCTGTCTCAAAAAAAAAAAAAAAAAAAAGCCTCTGATTATGCACATAAAAAGTTTCTATTTTGTGAGTTGGCTTCCCCCTGTTAAAGCCTCAGAGTTTTCAACGTAGAGGCCTTCAGGATTTTCCAGTCCAACATTTCCCAAAGTGTCTCCCGTGGGAAGCTAAAGGCTGCATGGAAAAGGGGCTTTCATGATTGAACAAGCTTGGGAAAATGGAACATTTACTTCCCTGCAGGGCTTCTCAGAGCGTTTGCTCTATGATGGCCGTTACCAGACTCCACAAAGCAGATGGAGGATGTGGTGTTTTGCACCCATGTTCAGCCACTGCATTGGTTTACTGTGGCTGCTGTAACAAAGTCACACACCACGTGACTTAGACCACAGAACTTTCCTCTCCCGCGTCCTGGAAGCCAGAGGTCTGACACCAAGTTATCTGCGGGGCCGCGCTCCCTCCGGGGACCCCTCCTTGCCCCTCCAGCTTCCGGTGGTGGTGATAACCCTTTGCGTTCTGTGGCTTGCTCCTGGTTTCACCCCCTCCTCTTTTCTGCGTGTCTCCCCAAACTCTTCCTTCTGCTTTCTTATCAGGAGACAGGTGACTGCGTTCAGAGCCTATCTGGATAACGCAGAGCCAGCTCCTCCTCTTGGGATGTTTAAAGTAATCCCATCTTTTGCCATATTGCATAAACACAGGTTCTGGGGATTAGAATGGGGACATATTTAGGGGCCACCACTCAGCGCCCTGTAGCTGTCATCCTTTTTGGGTGCCGCATGTGAAGGGTGGATGCCCCAAGGAACACCCCAAGAGAAACAGCTCGAGTCCAACCCTCTGCGTTGCAGACAGAGAAGCTGACACCTTCGGTGAGGAAGGGACTTCACCAAGTTCCAGAATGTGTCTGCATCAGGGCTGGGTCCCACCCCTCCGTCAGCTGACCACACAGCCTCCTCGCTAAGTGTGTGAGTGTCCCATGCAGGATGGCACCAGGGCTGCGCAGTCGTGGTCCCCACCTCCACAGGGCAGCTCCAGGGACCACCACACCTCCACCCCCACGATGCTTGGGCATCTATCCCAGGCTGGCCCACAGCCTTTACACTGGCCTCCAATGCCCCCCTTCCCCGAGTCACCCCAGCACTCCACTCCAGGAGCCCCACACTCCTTTTACCCCAAATACACTGCACCTCCTGCCATGCCTGCAGGATGGGTCTTGCCTCTCTGTCATTGTGGGTGTCAAATAGCAGGGACTGTCAGCAGAAGGAATTTCTCCTCCCAGGACCTCAGTGTCCTCTACTGGATACCAGCTCTGAGGATGTGAAGGTGGCTTTGGGTCTCATGGGCATGGCTGGGCGGTGCCATCCTGGCCCCGGGCAGCTCTGCCGATGTTGCCCCCACACATGTTCTCCGCAGGGCCTTCCCAGCAGTGGGTGTGTGCCTGGGGTGTTCCAGGGAGGGCCAGGGTGGCCATACCTGGTCTGACCTGAGCCCTTCCTGGGAGGGGCACTGAGCGGGTGCTGCCAACAGACAACAGTGCAGGAGTGTGGTCTGCGTGGAGCAGAGGAGGCCGCCTGTGGGGGGAGGCCTCTGTGGCTTTTGGTAGCTGCACGTCCCAGGCTGGGCCAAGCCATTGGGCTCATTGAGTCCTGCGGGCACAACCTCAGGCCCAGAGCCTGCTTCTGTTTCAACAGGGCCGAGGCTGAAAAAGGACCATGTTGCCCAGGCCAAAGCCACCCGCCAGCCCGCCGGGCCGCAGCGTCCCTTCCCAAGCTGGCCACGCAGCAGGTTACAGAGCCAGAGTGAACCATCCTCATTTGAGCTTGAAAATTCCTTGTGGACCTCTCCCTTTTACCAGAATTCAAAGGACTCGTTCCAACGTCTGGGCAAGGAGGGGCTGACCTGCTTCCATGCAGCTAGTGGAACTGGTGGGGTAAGCTATGGCAGTAAACTGGGCTCCTTCCTGTCCTTGCAGGGGGCCCTGGGCAAGGACTGCTATCAGCACCTCAGTTTCCCCATCTGTAACCTGGGACATGACATCCCTATACCTCTCAGCCTGGGGAGGCTCCTGGATGGGGGTGGGTGGGAGGGGACTCTGAGCCCTCCCCTTCTCCTTTCCATCCCTTTCTGCCTCAATCAGAGCAATTCAGGTTGGTCTTCCAAGTAAAAGTTCACTTGAAAATATGTCCAGAGGGGCTGGGCGCGGTGGCTCACGCCTGTAATCCCAGCACTTTGGGAGGCCGAGGTGGGTGGATCACGAGGTCAAGAGATTGAGACCATCCTGGTCAACATGGTGAAACCCGTCTCTACTAAAAAAAAATACAAAAAATTAGCTGGGCATGGTGGCGCGTGCCTGTAATCCCAGCTACTCAGGAGGCTGAGGCAGGAGAATTGCCTGAACCCAGGAGGTGGAGGTTGCGGTGAGCCGAGATCGCGCCATTGCACTCCAGCCTGGGTAACAAGAGCGAAACTCCGTCTCAAAAAAAAGAAAGAAAATATGTCCAGAGGCTAACAGATGTGTGAGGAACCCATGACCAGGAGTCCAAGATATCATGGCCTTGACATCCAGTCCAGGGACCCTTGGGTTTCTGTCAGACAGCGGAGAAAAGGGAGGCCTGGGACCACCCCACTTCCTTCCCAGCCTTCCAGGAGCTCATCTGATTCTAGTCATGTTACACCAGCAGAGCTGCCAATCACAGGGCCCCAGCCCCGGACATGCATCTGACCCAGGCCTAGCCAATGATAGGGATCCCACCCAGTGGCCACTGTAATAGTTCCCAGGGCTAGGCACATGACCACACCCAGTCAATCAGAGTCCTTCCCTGGGTGTTTCTAATCTGAAACGGGGGAGAGAGGCCTATTCAGAACTTTTTCCACCAAGGTGAACAGACCTAAGCCAGGTGCCTGCATCATGTTTCCCACTGCTGGGAGAAAAATCTGCCCACTTGGGGAGAAAATGAGGTCCCTGCAGAGCAGCCAGGAGTTTCGAGCTTCTGGAGGGCAAGTGTAAATAAAGACTTCTCTTTCTATTTACTTATTTATTCTGTAGTATCAAATGCGGGTTGGGGCACCCCACCCATGCTGGATAGGCTCAAAGGATAGGGAGAAGGGAGGGGGAATAGCAAGGAGGTGGAACCAGTTCATATGGGACTTGGCAACTGGCCAAGAGTGACCATCACTTCAAACTACAGGGGGATTGTAAGACCCTAAGGGCAGAACCCCTCACCCAGAGTCACACACCGGGCCTTTGAGGCAGAACCTGACCCAGAATCCAGTTCTCTCGACTCCAAAGCCCATGTCTGCAGGCTTTTGAATTTCATAAAAGTGCAGAAGAAGCCTTTGAGAATGATCAGCAGATAGAGACCTGAAGCCGTCCCTGACCATGGTCCTTCCAAAAAATGACAGCTTGGCCCCCAACAAGGAAGGTCATAATCTGTGAATACAGGCCAGTTCTTGAATTGGGATTTGTCGAGAGACATCCAATTTTCTTGTGTTTCCTCAAAGCATCGACTACTGGGCAATGGTGACAGTGAAGAGAATGTGTCTGCATCAGAGCCGGGTCCTCCCCCTCCGTTAGCTGACCGCGCAGCCTCCCTGCTAAGCGTGCAGCGGTCCCAGGCAGGTTTGCACCAGGGCTGTGCTATCGCAGTCCCCACCTCCACTGGGCAGCTCCAGGGACCACAACACTGCCACCCCCACGATGTCAGGCTTGGGGATCTCTCCTCAGGAGGCTGAGACACAAGAATCGGATATCAGCAAAACACAAGAAAATCGGGCATCCCTCAGTGAGCTCCTGCTCACTGTCAGTGATCCTTGTCGTTTTCTGGCTTGCAGACATGTCACTGCAACCCTGCCTCCATCTCACATGGCCTTCTCCCCATGTTTGTGTCTAAATTTCCCCTTTCAAATTTGAGATGGAGTCTCTCTCTGTCACCCAGGTTGGAGTACAGTGGCATGATCTCAGCTCACTGCAAACTCTGCCTCCCGGGTTTAAGTGATTCTCATGTCTCAGCCTCCTGAGTAACTAGAATTACAGGCTTGCGCCACCGTGCCCACCTAATTTCTGTATTTTTAGTAAAGACAGGGTTTCACCATGTTGGCCAGGCTGATTTCGAACTCCTGGCATCAAGCAATCTGCCCACCTCAGCCTCCCGAAGTGCTGGGATTACCGGTGTGGGCCACCACATCCAGCCAATTTCCCTCTTCCTGGAGTGCAATGGGGTAATCTTGGCTCACTGCAGCCTCTGCCTCCCGGGTTCAAGTGATTCTCCTGCCTCAGCCCCCCGAGTAGCTGGGACTGCAGGTGTGCACCATCACACTTGGCTAATTTTTGTAGTTTTGGTAGAGATGGGGTTTCACCATGTTGGCCAGGCTGGTGTCAAACTCCTGGCCTCAAGCGAACCCCCCGCCCAAAGTGCTGGGATTCCAGGTGTGAGCCACTGCACCTGGCCCAGTTTCCTTCTGCTTATAGGAATCAGTCACTGGATTAAGCTCCAACCTACCCCAGTATGACCTCATCTTAACTAATTACATTTGCAAAGACTCGATTTCCAAATAGGGTCACATTCACGGGTTTTAGGGATTAGGACTTAAACCTATCTTCTAGGGAGCACAATTCCACCTGCTAGAGTGGGTCAGCATTGTGGCTGCCAGCAAAGTGTGAGACAGACAGAGGCAAGGAGCCATTCCCTCCTGGGCTGGGAGTGCCGCTGGGGACCCCTGGGCCATTCCACTTTTCCTGGCAGCCGTAGGCTCCACATTTCTTTTCCAAGGAGCAGCTGCCCTGAGGTTGGCCAAGACCGGAACACAGAGCTTTATGGCCAGGCCAGTACCAAAGCTTCCTGTGGAGGGAGCCCAGAGTCCCAGCCCCAGTCTAGGAAATGTGCCTAGCCAAGAGAGGAGAAAGAGCACGAATTCATGGTGAGAGCAATCTGCATCTTTGCCTTTTGGAAGCAGAGTGCAGGCGGGTTTGGCCTTGATTGGAGGCTCCAGGGCACCTGCCAGGCCGCAGGTGCTGACATGCAGCAGCTGCCAGCCTGACCTGATCCCCAATGCCCAGGCAGGGACCGCAATGGCTCCCAGGTGGCTGGTGCTGCAGGGACCCGTGGGAGCTCTGCCAACCCAAACAACGCATTTTCCAGAGAGGTGTGTGGACTGACCTGAGGTCACACAGTGATCAGTCAGGGCCAATATGAGTGGCTGGGGCCCCAAGCATAGTCCTGCCAATGAGAGCCTTTTAGCCTTTTACTAAGAGGGCACAGGGAAGGGCAGGTGGGTAGTTTTTGCCCATGGGAATCCAGGGCTGATTTTATTTTAAGACAGTCTTGCTCTGTCGCCCAGGCTGGAGTGCAGTGGCGTGATCTCGGCTCACTGCAGCCTTGACCTCCCCGGCTACAGTGATTCTTCCACCTCACCCTCCCACGTAGCTGGGACCACAGGTGCGCACCACCCTGCCCTGCTCATTTTAAAACCCTGTCTTTGTAGAGATGGACTCTCGCTATGTTGCCCAGGCTGGTCCCGGACTCCTAGCCTCAAGCAGTCTTCCTGCCTTGGCCTCCCAAAGTGCTGGGATTACAGCATGAGCACCCGCACCCGGCCAGGGTTGATTTTGTAATAGTTTTGTAGTGGCAAGCAGAAGGAAACTGTCATCCAATTAGCGGCCAGACTGGAGCTGTGATACCGGACATCTGGGAAAATGGGCGAGAAGACCGACATTGCTCGTACCCCTGCTATGCGCTGGTACTTCACGCACAGGCCATCACCAAGCCCCAGGCCTCTCCCCTGAGAGGCAGCTCGGCACAAACCTCACCTGTAGGCAGCCGGAGGCCCAGGCAGCTTAGAGTGAGCCTGGAGTTCCTGTCCCCGCTCAGGTCCCCGAGGGGTGTCAGTTCATCTCACAGAGCCTCAGTTTCCCCATCTGTAAATTGGGGATCCCAGGCCCACTCTCACAGGTAGTCACGAGGATTAGGAATCACATCCCAGGAATTGCCACATAGGCTCACTCAAGAAAGGCGAGGGGTGGCTTTTCCATGGCTTCTGTAACAAACGCCCACGGACTTAGCAGCTTAAACCACATGTCATTTACAGTTCTGCGGGCCAGAAACCCAGCCTGGGTCTCACTGGGCTTAGGTCAAGGTCGACAGGGCCGGTTCCTTCTGGGGACTCTGGGGAGAATCTGTTTCCCTGCCTTTTCCAGCGTCCAGAGGTCCCTGGCATCCGGCAGCTCCCAGCCTCTTCCTGCACCATCAGGGCCAGCAATGTGGAGCCTCAGCTGCTGCTTTGGTGGTAACAGCTCCCTCTGACCACAGCTTGGAAAGGTTCTCTGATTAAGGACACGTGCTACTCGATTAGGTCCACCTGGACCTAATCCCCATCGCAAGGTTAATTTCATTTTCCCTCGTCAGGTAGCAGGCACAGGTGCAGGGAATTGGAGCGAGCGGACTCGCCGGACTCATCCGGCCACAGGTGAGCTGAGTTGAATTCTGTACCCCGAGGGAGGCCTGGGCTGGTCTCTGGCGGTTCTTTTTGGAAGAAGAGGATTGTGCTAAACCCAGCTCATTCTAGGACCATTTCCCATCTTTCTGCTGTTTTTGACTCTTTTCAAAGAGGCCCTGTCTAGCCGAGGAGACTGGATCACGTCTGCCAAACCTTTGCTTCAAAATAAACCCTACTAGGAAATTTCCATGGGACTGGAAATGTCTTCCCCCAAGGACCTTTTCTTTCCCCACAGACCTGCTTGAAGCTCAAAACCTGGCGGGCTTCTGTACAACAGCGCCCGGTTGTTCCGCAGCCCCGGAGCAGCGTTTCTGTGGTTTGTGTGGTT
Organism: Callithrix jacchus; assembly: GCF_049354715.1. NCBI lineage: Eukaryota > Metazoa > Chordata > Mammalia > Primates > Cebidae > Callithrix > Callithrix jacchus. Next base: position 42,626,353 of record NC_133521.1, on the reverse strand, counting down.
CTGTTTGCTTTCGCCGTCCGTGTCTCTCCACCCAGGGGGGCCATAGCAAAACGGTCACCTCCGTCACCTGCCCCGTGTCCCTCTCACAGCCGCGTCCTGGCTCAACAGCACCTTTCTGTCCTCGGGGCCCCATCCTGCACATGTCCCCGGTCTGATTTCCACCATGGTCAGCTCATGTGTGGCTCTGGGGATTCCAGGACAGCCTGGCTTTCAAGACCACAGGCTCATCAAAGATTAAAAAAAAAATAACCCTCAAAAATCTATTTTGATGATCAAAGCCGAGTGTGGATTCCTCTGTCCCTGTGCTCTTCCCTGAGCAAGAAGCCTCATTTCGGGGCCTGGCTGTGATAGGAGAAGAGGTGCTGAAGGCGCTGGGGGCCCGCAAAAGACACGTGCGGAGCTATTGCATAACATCCTTTGCCTCTAGCCATCGAGGCGGTGGCCAGCAAGCGGCAGTCCGTTCACGGGACAGCCCTCTCCAGGCATCTCTAGGCTCATACGTGCAGCTCAGCGCCGGGGCTCCCTGGAAGGACAAAAGACACCAGCAATGTGGAAGGGAAATGGGGCTTTGGGATGACAGCCAGACTCCATTTCCTGACCCTTTTGTGACGCTGGGCATGTGTCTGAGAGCTTTTTACTGAAGGAGGAAAAATTGCGTCTCTTGTCTCTTTCCAGAAAAGGTTGAGTGGCTCATTCATCTTGTTTGAAATGAAGAAAACAGCCGATGGCAGTCTTTTGCTGGCAGGCTGTACTTTGGGAAGTCCCCAGGCCATGGCTGATAACGGGCCTGTGACCTGTGATGCAGTCTCCAGCAGAATCAGGCCACAGGCATGTGCGGGAGGCCCTGGCCGTGGGGCCCCTTTGTCTGGCTCGTGGAGTTGATCTCCCTTCCTGGATGAGGATGCTGGGACATCGCTCCCGCGGCCTTTCTGCCCATTGGCTGGGTGGCTGCCTGAGTAGTGAACCACACATATCCTCATCTGAGGCCTGAGATCCACCAGCCCTGCACGAAGATTATGGGGATCAGGATTCCACCCCCTTCCCTTACTCAACCTCTGAGGTCAGGCCCGGGCCAGGCACCCGCTGGAGAAAAGCCAGGCTAGCCCGACCTCGTGCCGTCTGGGTCTGCTCCACGCAGCGCTGGCCCGTCTGTCTTGTGTCTCCTGGAGAGCATGACTTGGTGGTGTGCCATCTCAGATGCCTCCTGCCAGCTGGAGACTTTGTTATTGCCTTTTGTGAGTGGCGTCCACCCAGCATTAATGGGCGGCAATCTCTGAAGGACAGCAAGGAAGGCTTAGAACCAAGCCCAGGACGGGTTGGGGAACAGTAACTGCAGCCTGGAGCTGCCCACGTACGTTGAATGCCATTTCCTAAAAGACCACCAGAGGGCACTGCCCAGATCACGCCGCGGCTGCCCTGCAAACCCTCCGTGGCTCCCCATGGCTCCCAGGATGAGGGCCGGGCTCGCAAGCCTGCGGCCAAAGCTGTATAGGAGCTGGCCACTGACCTCTCCAACTCTATCTTTGTGCTCTGTGCTCCAGCCACGCTGGCTTCCTCACAGTTGCTGGAAAAGATGACATTTCCTGCAGCCACAGGTCTTTTGCACATGTTCTGCCACTTCTTTTTTTTTTTGAGATGGAGTTTCCCTCTTGTTGCCCAGGCTGGAGTGCAGTGTCACGAACTCAGCTCACTGCCACCTCCGCCTCCTGGGTTCAAGGGATTCTCCTGCCTCAGCCTCCAAGTAGCTGGGATTACAGGCACCTGCCACCACGCCCAGCTAATTTTTGTATTTGAGTAGAAACAGTGGCACAGAGAAGACAGGGACCTGGGTCGCTCTGAGTTAAGGACTGATTCAGAGAGTCAGACTCTGAAAGTGAAGATGTTTAGGACACTCTGGCCGTCCATTCCACTTGTGTTTTCCTTTTTTATGTGTGGCCAGAGTGTCATAAGAATCTACGTAAGTCTCACATAACTCTTTCAGCAAGTGTCAGTAAAAACTAAGGGCTCAGCAGGCCCCGTGCTGGAGGATTCGCACGTCCTTTCTCAGGGGCACAGTCTGGTGGAGAGCTCAGGACGTGTGTCCTGTCCCAAGGAAGATGGCGGCTTGCCTGTGCTGCTGACTCCATTTATTGCAATAACTGAATTGATGCACCCAATGAGCATCTCTGCATTTCCAGGTTTAAGAGATTCCTGAAGGTGCCCCAGGCCACAGGTCAGGAAAAAAGCAGAGCAGGGTTGGAAACAGACCCCCTGACCTGCCATGCCTGTTCCACACCCCCACACCTGTTCCACACCTCCCAGGCGCTTCCTTTGTCGGTGGGGGTGGGGGTGTCCCCACAACTGTCCTTTGCACAGGGCTCTGTGCTTTCCAAGAGCTGTGTTGCTCGGGAGAAGATTTACTTCCAACCTCACTGGCTGGCCCCACACCTCCCTCCCACCTGCCTAATCAGCTCAGAACACCTGGAGAAAGCCAGGCCTCCCTGGTGGAAGGTCAGAGGGAGGGATCTCATCAGCTGTCCCCCCTGCATTGTCAGTGGATTTCACCTCCCTCCATGACACTCACCACGTCTTGAGGAAGGGTTGAGGCTGCTATGAGAAGGGTTTGTCCCTGGGGCCAACCTAAGGCATGGTCCACTCAGGCCACTGTCCACCTTGTACTGGTGCCTGCTGGGGAAAATGGGTCAGGCTCAGACCCCAGGTCTGCGACTTACCACCTATGTGCCCTGACACCTGCTCCTCCCCTGTAGAAATATGAGAGAGAGGCACGCCCCACCACACTCACAGAGACACACACAGAGAGGCATCTGGGCACACACGCACACACAGACAAAACCACAGACACACACATTCACACAGACACCAGAGACACACACACAGATAAAAACCACACAGACACACACACACTCACACAGACAAAACCACACAGAGACACACAGACAAAACCACACACAGACACACACACAGACAAAACCACAGACACACACACACACACAACCACACAGAGACACACACACACACACAAAACCACACAGAAACACACACACAGACAAAACCACAGAGACACACACACATAGGTTAAAAACCACACAGAGACACAGACAGAACCACACAGAGACACACACACACAGATTAAAAACCACACAGAGACACACACACACACAAAACCACACAGACACACACACAAAACCACACAGAGACACACACACACACACAAAACCACACAGAGACACACACACAAAACCACACAGAAACACACACACAGACAAAACCACACAGAGACACACACACAGGTTAAAAACCACAGAGACACAGACAGAACCACACAGAGACACACACACACACACAACCACACAGAGACACACAGACAAAACCACACACAGACAGAACCACACAGAAACACACACACAAAACCACACAGACACACACAGACAAAACCACACAAAGACACACACACACAAAACCACACACAGACACACACACACACACACACACACACAGACAAAACCACACAGAAAAAGGCACACAGCCACAGCACTGCCGGGCACCCAGAGTTCCAGCTGGCACACAGTCGGTGCTCAGTCAGTGTCCACTGAGTGATTAAAGAAATCAGGGCTGCCCTTTATGTGCTATAGTGTCAGGCACGGGGGAAGAGTCCCAACCCGTCTCAGGTGGGAGGCCCCAGAGGCCCAGTCCCAGGTGAGGACCCGTGTGCAGGCACCGTGCAGTGCCCAGGCCCAGCGGGCTTTGGGTGCAGAAGCAGGGCAGGCTCGGGCCAGAGGAAGCCTGGCAAGGGGCCCGTTTCACCCCAGCCTGATTCGCAGGCAGCCAAGCCAGAGGCAGGCAGGCCTCAGGCCAGGGAGCGGGGCCTCTGACTCTGCAGCCACAGAGTCGCCCGGGGCACTTCGGTCAGCTGTCTGCTGCGGCCTGAAGGCTGTCCTGGAAGGAGTGTTGCAGCTGCTGGCCACAGGAACAACAGCACTGAGAGATCCCTGGGGACCTCTGTGGGTCACCAACGCCATCCACAACACACACGAGGTATGCCCGGCTAATTTTTGTATTTTTAGTGGAGATGGGGTTTTGCCATGTTGGCCAGGCTGGTCTTGAACTTCTGACCTTGAGTGATCAACCTGCCTCGGCCTCCCAGAGTGCTGGGATTATAGGCATGAGCCACCACACTCGAACCCCACCTGCTTCTTGATAACGAGAGGTGAGCATGGAAGAAAATCCCTCACAGAGGGCAGGGGGGCCTATGGTGGCTAAAAATAGGCCAGAGCAGGGGGCCAGGCCCTCTTTTAAACAGCCAAGTCTCGAATGAGCAGGCAACAGGCAGGAGGCCTGCCCTGAGCCTCTTTGGGCTGGAGGGCAGCTTCCTGAGTGAACGGCAGTCGGCTCTGAGAAGACACAGTCCTCGGAGAGAGGCCAAGTCCCTCCTTGGCCAGCAGCCTCTTACCTATAAATCCTTCAGTGAACAATTTCTGAAAACAGGGATGTTCCCTTAACATAGCCACATAGAATCACCAAACTCAGGAAATCACGTCGCGCAGCTGCATTATCTTGTCCATTCTTGTTTTAGCTCATCCTCTAATCTAGTTCGTGCTTGTAAGCCATTGACTGTCCCAATAAGGTCCTTTATAGCTGTATTTTCCTTTCCATTTTGAGTCTACAATCAGACCCAGGCTCACACGCTGTGTCTAGTTGTTGTGTCTTTTCAGCCTCCTTTGGTTCTTTGCCCACACGATCCACCCCACTCTCTTTTGTCTTCCACGATGCTCACATTTTCATAGTACATGAAAAAGTTCTGTAGAATATCCTTGGTTTGAGCCTGTCTCTCACTGAGACTTGGGCTACACATTTGAATTAGGAATAGCACAGAAATGGGGTTATATCCTCCCCAGAGCATTGTATCCGCAGGCCCATGGTGTTGGCTGGTTCCAATTTTGATGACGTCAGTTTTGATCCCTTAAGTGTGTATCTGTGAGGTCGTCCACTGAAAAGTCACTATTTCCCCCTTTGTAAATAATAAATAATCTGTGGGGAAATATTTTGAGACTACAAATTTCCTGTCACTCAAAAAATTGTCAGCCAGGCATGGTGGCTCATGCCTGTAATCCCAGCACTTTGGGAGGCTGAGGCAGGCAGATTGCTTGAGTTCAGGAATTTGAGACAAGCATGGGCACCATGGTGAGACTCCTTTTACAAAAAAAAACACACAAAAAAAACAAAAAACAAAATTAGCTGGTATGATGGCATGCGTCTGTAGTTCCAGCTACTTGGGAGGCTGAGGTGGGAGGACCGCTTGAGCCCAGGAAATCAAGGCTGTAGTGAGGTGTCATGGCACCACCACACTTCAGCCAGGAATGAAACCCTGTCTCAAAAAGAAAAAAAAAATCACTAGTCGTTGGCATGCTTGGATGACCTGAATCCATCATCCCTAACTGTATTAGGCTGTCCTCACACTGCTATAAAGAACAAGCCGAGACTGGGTCATTTATGAAGAACAGAGGTTTAGTTGACTCGCAGTTCTGCAGACTTAACAGGAAGCACGGCTGGAAGGCGTCAGGAAACGTGCAATCATGGTGGGAGGGGAAGAGGAAGCAAGCACCTTCCTTACATGGCAGCTGGAGAGAAACAGAGTGAGGGGACGTGCCGCACACTTTTAAACCATCAGATCTCGTGAGAACTCACTCTCACAAGAACAGCAAGGAGGAAATCTGCCCCCAAGATCCAATCACTGCCCACCAGGTGCCTCCCCAACACCGGGAATTACAGTTCAACATGAGATTTGGGTGGGGACACAGCGAAACTGTATCACTGATGTATTTGTTCCCCCATGATCCAATCACTGCCCACCAGGTGCCTCCCCAACACTGGGAATTACAGTTCAACATGAGATTTGGGTGGGGACACAGAGCGAAACTGTATCACTGATGTATTTGTTCCCCCATGATCCAATCACTGCCCACCAGGTGCCTCCCCAACACTGGGAATTACAGTTCAACATGAGATTTGGGTGGGGACACAGAGCGAAACTGTATCACTGATGTATTTGTTCCCCCATGATCCAATCACTGCCCACCAGGTGCTTCCCCCAACACTGGGAATTACAGTTCAACATGAGATTTGGGTGGGGACACAGAGTGAAACTGTATCACTGATGTATTTGTTCCCCCATGATCCAATCACTGCCCACCAGGTGCTTCCCCCAACACTGGGAATTACAGTTCAACATGAGATTTGGGTGGGGACACAGAGCGAAACTGTATCACTGATGTATTTGTTCCCCCATGATCCAATCACTGCCCACCAGGTGCTTCCCCCAACACTGGGAATTACAGTTCAACATGAGATTTGGGTGGGGACACAGAGCGAAACCGTATCACTGATGTGTTTCTTAGTTGGAAGAAATATTAGTTGTTAAAGAGGAACTTCCTTTAACAGAGAACTTTCCCTTCTTTCTCATTTGTTTATTCTTTCATTTGTTTGCGTCAGGCTGGACACAAGGATCTTATTTTGTTCAGTGGGTTATAATTCCTTACCATATTTATTTTGAAGTTCAAATTGTTCCAGATTGGGGCAGGCTGGCTTCTTTTTGACATGTCCCCATTGTTCTTCGAAAACTTCCTTTCTGGGGCAATAAGATGTTCTCGGCTCCTCTTTTGTCCTGCTCCAGCCCTGGAGTCAGCCTTTTCTTCAAGGTTCCCTAGTCCCCTAGAGAGGACAAGCATTGCGTTTTATACACTCGAACCAGCAGATCTTCACCTGAGAAGGGCTCCCTGCTCCTGTCCTCCACCCAGCCTGTGATTCCTTTCAGTACCCTGCAGAAATGTGCTTTGCAAATCTTGGCATGGTCTAGCCCACTGAGAACACGACTCAACAGCAGGTGCCGCTGGCGTCGGACGTGGTACAGTTCTTTTCTGTTTGGTATTACTGTGACACCGTGACAACCATCCCCCACCACATTTCCAACACCACCCCCGCACTGGTCAAGAGCCACCGTAGCTGAGTGTGATGAATGATCCAAGATGGAAATCCGTGTGGCGCTGTGAAAGTGGGAGGGCAGGACCCGAGGTCAGGAGTGCAGAGCAGAGCCGGGAAGAACTTCCTTGAGGAGGTGATGTATTTTGAAGAATAAATAGGAATTGATGAAAGGTAGAAAGAAGCATTCCAGGCCAGACTGACACACAGGACGTGATTAGAGGAACTTGAAAATTCCTTCCAGGAGCTTAAAGCTGGGGTGTGTGCGTCTGAAGGAGATAAGAGACAAGCCCGGAGGGTTGGGTTGCAGCCATGTGCGTCAGAACGAGAACCTTGGATTTTGTTCCAGAAACCACATGAGCCATGAAGGATTTTCGGTAGAAGCGGAGGGATCTTTGAAAGGATAGTTCCAGCTGCTGTGGGAAGAGTGGGTGGGGTGGGTGTATCAGTTATCAGTGGCTGTGTAACATATCACCCCAAAGCTGAGTCAGAACATTTACTGCCTCTCAGGGTCTCTGTGGACCAGGTATTTGGGAATGGCTTGGTGAGGCCAGTTGTGGCTTGGGTTTCCCGGGGTCAAGATGTTGGCCTGAGGACTTGAGCACAACCGGAGGACCCGCTTCCAGGGGAGCCCCTCCCACAACTGCTGTGTCTGCACCTTGGTGGGAGGCCTCAGCTGCCTTCCACATGGGCCTCTGCACAGGCTACCTGAGCGTCCTCATGACATGGCTATGGCTTCCTCAGAGCAAGGGAGCTAAGAGAGGGAGCCAGACACAGGCTGGCCCTTGTAAGACTAACTTTAGGCCGGGCACGGTGACTCACGCCTATAATCCCAGCACTTTGGGAGGTCAAGGCAGGCGGATCACCTGAGGTCGGGAGTTTGAGACCAGCCTGACCAACATGGTGAAACCCCATCTCTACTAAAAATACAAAAATTAGCTGGGTGAGGTGGCGGCTGCCTGGAATCCCAGCTACTCAGCGGCCTGAGGCAGGAGAGTTGCTTGAATCTGGGAGGCAGAGGTTGCAGTGAACTGAGATGGCACCGTTGCACTCCAGCCTGGGTGACAGTATGAGACTCAGTCTCACAAAAAGAAAGGAGATGAAACACTGATCCAGGCTAAACAGTGTGGACGGACCCTGAAGGCATGACACGAGACCACACACTGTGGGATGCCATCGAGATGGAACGTCCAGGTCAGGCCAGTCTGCAGGGACAGAAACCAGACTGGAGGCTGCCGGGGTCTGCAGGAGGCAGAAATGAAGAGAAGCTGCTTACTGGGTCCAGAGTTTCACCGTGGAGTGAGGGAAATGTTTTGGAGCTAGATGGGGGGGGTGGTTTTACAACATCGTAAATGTACTAAATGCGGCTGCGTGCAGTGGCTCGTGCCTGTAATCCCAGTGCTTTGGAAGGTCAAGGCAGGCGGATGTCTTGAACCCAGGAGTTCAAGACCAGCCAGGGACCCATGGCAAAACCCTGTCTCTACAAAAAATTAGCCGAGCATAGCGGCATGCGTCTGTAGTTCAAGCTACTTAGGAGGCTGAGGAGGGAGGACTGCTTGAACCTAGGAGGTTGAGGCTGCAGTGAGCCAAGGTGGCACCACTGTACTCCAGCCTGGGTGACAGAGGGAGACTCCATCTCAGAAAAAGAAAAAAAGAAAAGAAAAGAAAAGAAAAGAGTGCCAAACAGCAATTAATCATTTAAAATGGTTATTTTTATATTATATGATTTCACCGAAATACATTCTTTTTAAAACCCCACAAATGAAACATTTCAGTGGACAAGGCAGAACCAGGAGGACCAGCTGGTAAATCATACAAAAAGGAGGGCCGAGGGATGGGGCTGGGGAGGAATCTGGGGTATGCAGAGTTAGGGTGACAGGCACCATCCGAACGGTGGGGTCAGCAGGAGAGGAGAGGACAGAGATGCCTAGCATCCGGAGGAAGGGTGGATGTATCCAAAGCACAAAGGGTTCCAGAAGCTTCTGGAAGGAAAGAGGACCTGTTTGTGTGTCGGGTCTGCGGTGCCTGAGGGCCTCCTGGGCGGGCAGCTCATGTGAGTGTCTCCTACTGAATGAGTCAGGCGGAGAATATGCTGGAAAAACATGCCAACGTGTCCTGCATGTCACCCATCCCTGGCTCAGCCGGTGTGTGTCACTCAGTCCGACAGCAGCCGGGGAAGTGTGTCTGCTGAGGTGCGGGTGGGGTAGGGGGAAGGTTGCCCTCGTCCCGCTGGGCTGCAGAGCGGGTGTGCTCACGTCCAGAGGAAAGTCTGGCCCAGGAGCCCCAGTTGTCTGCACAGCGATGTACCTCCCATTTTACTAGGGGAAGAACGCAGACCCAGAGGTCCAGGTCATGGGAGGTAGGGGTGAGTCGGGGCCGCCTGCCTTCTATACCCATGCCCTTGCCCTTATTTCATGCCCTCACCACGTAGGTACCTTTTGGAAGCACATTCCAGGAAGTCCCCTTCTAAAAGTGGTCGCAGTTTGGGAGCTGAAGGCAAAGCCGGCCTCACAGGCACACTCGAGGTGTGATAATTTAGGGAGTGCTCATTAAAGGACTGTGCACAGAGGTGCAGGGATGGGTGGGCTCTGGGACCCTGCAGGCGGTAGGCACAGGGGTGGCAACAGGCCCAGCAAATGCGGGAGTAGTCAGCGCTGACACCCGAGGGTGGGGTTGTGTTACAGAGTATCCAGGAGACCGGAGAGACCCATGGGTGACACAGGCGGATGAGATGAAGGTGGCCACCTGCTCAGAGGATTAGCGTCCCAAGTCTGAGCTCTGGAGAAAGAAAATCGGGTACTTTCAAAGCCCCAGGATGTAGCAGCTAACAGGTTTACAGAAGTCAGAACAAAGAACAGTTCATTAATTTGTAACATGTCTTGTCATGTACATTACATTTGAAAAATAGCATTTTGAGAAACGCACTGTGCATTCTTTGGGTGTGATCTTGCCCTGCGACCTTGCCGCTGGTCAGCAAGAGAAACAGGAGTCTTGAGATAGCTGGGAGCTTTGCTGAGAATGTGGGGAGAAGAGATACGGTGGGTTTTACAGGGAGGTAGTTAATTTTAAGCAGAGCTGGGGGTTAGGTTTTCTATTAAGCAGCACACAACGCAGTAGCAAAATTTACCTTATTATATAGGTAAATGATATATAGGTAAACTACAAATGATAAGGTTTTGTTTTCACTATTACTGCTGTCATTTAATTCCCTTCTTCAGTTGGGGACATGGGATGCAGCTGGCCCCTGCGGCCCTGCAGAGAGGAATTCGGGAAGTGGCTGCGACTCACCTCCTCCAGCCCCTCCGGTCTCTTGCTGACGCCTCCCACCTGCCACATGCCTCCAGAGGCAGGAGGTGGTGGGGGGTGGTGGGGGTGGGCAGGTGGCCCAACAGGGGATTTCCCAAGGCCAGCGTCCATGGCTGGAGAAGCGTGGACGTGGGCCCCAGGCTCTACGTGTGGACTTCAGGTGACACTGGGTGGCATCCCCCAGCCCTGAGCCCCCCGCAAGCACATGATCACACACAGGGGTCCCGGCCACCTGTCAGGAGGGGCCCCTCAGCCTACTGTTTGTAAACTCCAGAAAGCCAAACAGTCCCTTGGAGAAGCTGGGCCTGGATTTGCTGCAGACATCTGGAACAAGTTATCCTATTTCTCAATCTCCTGCAGTGGTTCCCTGCTGCCCTTGGTGGACAGGGATGGGGACCTGTGGAGAGGGGCAGCCCCCACAGGCCGAGGCTGGTGAGGCAGGCATGGGGGCCAGGTGCTGATAAAATGTCATGTTTGAGGCAGCTCTCACCTGGGCCTGTCTGATGCAGGGCCAGACCTGGAGAGGGTGGTGGAGACTGTGTGCGGGCAGGAGTTCCAGAACTTTCCCTGAGGTGCATGGGGCCTCACCGCAGGCCATCTCTCCAGATTTCTGCTCACCCCGTCCCTGCGCTGTTGCCTTTGTCTGGAATTCCACCCCAGCCTTCTGCCTCAAGCACGCCCCTCCACCCTTCAGATCTCATGGGCACAGTCCCCATCTTCCTAAATAGGGTCAGAACCCCCGGTAATCATGACGAGGACCCTGTCCTTGACCAAGCTTTGCTCAGGGTCCTCTGAACCCTCTTCTCCAGGAGACTCTGGCCTGTGGGCTTCTGCGCTGGTGCTGCCTTTGTCCAGTTTTCGTGAGAACACACAGAGTCAATTTAGCCAAACTCCCCAAACCCAACATGTGATCAGTTCCTTGCGGGCACCGCCCCTCAGGGAGTCTGATCACGTGGCCTGCCTTCAGCAAGAGGCCTCTACAGCGGTTTAGCCAGAACTTCCCCTAAAACTAATGTTTCCTCTTAGTCATTTTCTTCTTTCTTTTTTTTTAAAGACAGAGTGGCACATTGTCACCCAGACAATGTGTAATCGTGTGATCTTCCTTACTGCAATCTCCGCCTCCTGGGTTCAAGTGATTCTCCTGCCTCAGCCTCCCAGGTGGCTGGGATTACAGGTGTGCGCCACCACACCTGGCTAATTTTTGTATTTTTAGTAGGGACAGGGTTTCACCATGTTGGCCAGGCTGGTCTCGAACTCTTGACCTCAAGTGATCTGCCACCGTGTCCAGCCTCCTCTTAGCCGTTTTCCATGCACTGAGCCCCTGCTCCAGGTGATATCCGCACCTGTCACCGCTGTGTTCAGAATGGAGCCCAGGTCTCTTCCTCTATTTCAACAGTTCCTCAATGAAATCTGTTTTCACTCCTCACCTATTGTCTGGCACTCTGTCTCCCCTGCCGTCAGCTCCAGGTGGGCAGGGCTGTGTGTGTCCAGTTCCTGCTTGTCCATACCTTGTATACGGTGGAAGCTCCAGAAAGAATTTTTTGAATAGGCCGGGTGCGGTGGCTCACGCCTGTAATTCCAGCACTTTGGGAGGCCAAGGAGGGCAGATCACTTGAGGTCAGGGGTTCGAGACCAGCCTGGCCAACATGATAAAACTCTGTCTCTATTAAAAATACAAAATTTAGCCAGGTGTGGTGGCAGGAACCTGTAATCCCAGCTACTCAGGAGGCTGAGGCAGGAGAATTGCTTGAACCCAGGAAGCAGAGGTTACAGTGAGCCAAGATCACACCACTGTACTCCAGCCTGGGTGACAGAGCAAGACCCTTCAGCAAGAGGCCTTTACACCGGTTTAGCCAGAACTTCCCCTAAAACTAATGTTTCATCTTAGTCATTTTCTTCTTTCTTTTTTTTTGGATGGATAACTGAAAACCTGATACAGGGTTTTTCTTGACTCACCAGTTTCTCCTGACGTAAATGGATTTAGAACATGTGGCTGACACAATCCCAGCCTTTCCCTCTGTGTATTTTTGATGTTTTGGGGACAGGGCAGTAGAAAGAAGTCATCTGTTGAAGGTGCAGCAACTTTGGAAGCTGCGACGGCCCTTTCCTAGTTCTCCAGACGCTCTTACAGCATCCGAGGTTTGTGCTCTGGGCTGGGGACTGCTGCCCACTGGGTTGCGCTGGGGTCAGGGTGGCCAGAGTCCTCCATCAGCCCAAGAACCCTTTCCTCAGTGAACTCACCCACGCAGTGGCCGCAGCGCCTACCTGGGCTCAAGCAATTGTGGTGCACGATTCTGTCTTCTCCCAGAGTCCCGGGATTAGAAACGGACATGTAAAAAGAGGAGAAAGATGTGTTCAAAAGAGCTGGAATCAATTTGGGGTTAAACGCAGCTGCCCACACAGATAGTTTTTTCGAGAGAGTCTCACTCTGTTCACCCAGGCTGTGGAGCTGCAATGACGCAATCTCGGCTCACTACAACCTCTGCCTCACGGGTTCAAGCCATCCTCCTGCCTCAGCCTCCCGAGTAGCTGGGATTACAGGCTCCTGCCACCACACCTGGCTAATTTTTATATTTTTAGGAGAGAAGGGGTTTCATCAGGCTTGTCTCAAACTCCTGACCTCAGGTGATCCTCCCGCCTCAGCCTCCCAAAGTGTTAAGATTACAGACGTGAGCCACCGCAGCCGGCCTGCCTAGGTATTCTTTAAGAGAGCAGAAGGTATAAAATGGGGGTGTGTCTAAACTCAGATTTCTGAGCCTCCTGAGGAGGAGGTAAGGGTTGGGGATCCTAACAGGGAGGAGTTTCGGGGGCCCAGGCTGACAGAACGTCTTGTGGCCTTGCTATGGGAGGGGCCCCAGATCTGGAAGCCTGATGTGGGGAACCGTGATGACTACAAGACATGCGGACAGACTCCCCGCTGCCGTGATGGCTTTGCCTGAATGAAGACAACGGTAAGCTGGGTGGCCCTTCTGCTGGGGGTCAGCGGAATCGTCCGGCTCGTCAGCCTCTCAGAAAGCCTGGTCTGGAAAATTGGTGCTAGAAAAAAAAAATGGAAACAGAGGGAAAAGATGTTTTCAAAAGAGCTGGAATCAGTCTGGGGTTCAACGCAGCCGCCCACACAGATTCATTTCACTCTTCAGCGTTATTCTGTATGATTTCCTGCTTCAGCATTTGACAACTGTTGTATAAACAGTTTCCATTTATTCTGGAACTACATCGTTTCCTGCTTTGGGGACGTTTTACCAGAACCCAACTAAATCCAAACAACGACAACCGCTTTTGATTTGGAAAAACCAAACCCACAAGAAGACATAAGGCTCAAATAAATGCTGACTCCAAAGTCACCCAGGGCATCTCTGGCCTCCCGGAAGGTGTAGGTTTGATTCTTGCTGTGTGCTCTCGGGCAAGTAACTTAACCTCTCTGAGCCCTGTTTCTTCATGTGTAAAATGGGGACAGTAATCAGCTCCCCTCCTAGGGATGTTACCAGCATTAACTGAGACTGGACATGGTGCATCATCAACACTGGGCAATGGTAGCAGGTTGCCACTTGCAAGTGGGAGCTCAACAGCAAGAACACACGGACACTAGCAGGGAGCAGCTGGGGGAGGGGGGAGGGAGAGGGAGGGAGGGAGGAGGGAGCAGAGCAGGAAGAATTTCTGTTGGATACTATGCTTACTAACCACGTGACAAAATTATCTTTTTTGTTTTGAGACGGAGTCTCTCTCTGTCGCCCAGGCTGGAGTGCAGTAGTGTGATCTCGCCTCACTGCGACCTTCACTTCCTGGGTTCAAGTGACTCTCCTGCCTCAGCCTCCCAAGTAGCTGGGACTGCAGGCACCTGGCACCACACCCAGCTAGTTTTTGTGCTCTTAATGGGGACAGGGTTTCACCATATTGGCCAGGTTGGTCTTGAACTCCTGACCTCAAGTGATCCACCTGCCTCAGCCTCCCAAAGTGCTGTGATTACAAGTGTGAGCCACCATGCCCAGCCCAGGTGACAAAATTATCTATACACCAAACTGCCATGGCACAGTTTGCCTATATAACAAACCAGCACATTTTGCCTATGCAAAAAACTAGCACGTGTACCCCGAACCTAAAATAAAAGCTAAATTAAAGAAAAATCGTAACAATTACTGTTCTTTTTTGTTTTTTTTTTCTTGAGATGGAGTTTCGCTCTTGTTACCCAGGCTGGAGTGCAATGGCGCAATCTCGGCTCACCGCAACCTCCGCCTCCTGGGTTCAGGCAATTCTCCTGCCTCAGCCTCCCGAGTAGCTGGGATTACAGGCATGCAACACCGTGCCCAGCTAATTTTTTGTATTTTTAGTAGAGACGGGGTTTCACCATGTTGACCAGGGTAGTCTCGATCTCTTGACCTCGTGATCCACCCGCCCGGCCGTTACTGTTCTTTCTCTTAAGTAAATTTTGTAATGTTTGTGGGTAGATAGTAGGTGCGTGTATTCACGGGATCCGTGAGATCGTTTGACGCCAGCACACAACATGTAATAGTCACATCAGGGTAAATGGGGTACCTGTCAGGAGTTCAAGACCAGCCTGGCCAATGTGGTGAAATCGCATCTCTACTAAAAATACAAAAATTAGCCAGGTGTGGTGGCACACGCATGTAGTCCCAGTCACTCTGGAGGCTGAGGCAGGAGAATTGCTTGAACTAGGGAGGCTGAGGTGGGAGGATCGCTTGAGGCTGGGAGGTGGAGGTTAGAGTGAGTTGAGATAGTGCCACTGTACTCTAGCCTGGGAGACTGAGCAAGACTATCGAGAGAGAGAGAGAGAGAGAGAGAGAGAGAGAGAGAGAGAGAGAGAGAAGGAAAGAAAGAAAGAAAGAAAAAAGAGAGAAAGGGAGAGAAAGAAGGAAGGAGGGAAAGAAAGAAAGAGAGAAAGAAAGGGTGAGAGAGAAAGAGAATGAAAGAAAGAGAGAGAGAAAGAGAAAGAAAGGAAGAGAAAAAGAGAGAGAAAGAAAGAGACAGAAGAAAGGAAGGAAGGAAAGAAAGAAAGAAAGGGAAGGAAAGAAAGAAAAAGAAAGAGAAAGAAAGAAAGGAAAGAAGGAAAGAGAAAGAAGAGAAAGAAACAAAGAAAGAGAGAGAAAGAAGGAAGGAAAGAAAGAAAGAAAGAAAAGAGAGGAAGAAAGAGAGAGAGGAGGAGAGAAAGAAAGAAGGAAAGAAAGAGAGAAAGAAAGAGTGGTTTGTAAACCTCCAGTCACATCGTTCCTTTATGGCCATGACCAAAAAATCAAAATTGTTATTCAGCTAATTCAGTGAAGTTAGTTGGAGAAGAAAAGAATGTTCGGTGAGCTGACCTGGTGCAGGACGGAATTCAGGTGGTGGGAAAGGGCTTCTGGAAAGCTCGTTGGAATTAGAGCTGAGTGAGGACAGTTTTCCTGCAGCTCCCCGCAGTGAGTGCCAGGGTCTGGGCTGGTTGGAGGGAGGCTTAAGTTTTGCAGTGAATGCGGGGAGGTGACTGCAGGTGTGAGGCGTGGCTGCAGGTGTGAGGCGTGGCTGCAGGTGTGAGGCGTGGCTGCAGGTGTGAGGCGTGGCTGCAGGTGTGAGGTGTGGCTGCACGTGTGAGGCGTGGCTGCACGTGTGAGGCGTGGCTGCAGGTGTGAGGCGTGGCTGCACGTGTGAGGCGTGGCTGCACGTGTGAGGTGTGGCTGCAGGTGTGAGGCGTGGCTGCACGTGTGAGGCGTGGCTGCACGTGTGAGGCGTTGCTGCAGGTGTGAGGCGTGACTGCACCTGTGAGGCGTGGCTGCAGGTGTGAGGCGTGGCTGCACGTGTGAGGCGTGGCTGCACGTGTGAGGCGTGACTGCACCTGTGAGGCGTGGCTGCACGTGTGAGGCGTGGCTGCACATGTGAGGCGTGGCTGCACGTGTGAGGCGTGGCTGCAGGTGTGAGGCGTGACTGCAGGTGTGAGGCGTGACTGCACGTGTGAGGCGTGGCTGCAGGTGTGAGGCGTGGCTGCAGGTGTGAGGCGTGGCTGCACGTGTGAGGCGTGGCTGCAGGTGTGAGGCGTGGCTGCACGTGTGAGGCGTGACTGCAGGTGTGAGGCGTGACTGCACCTGTGAGGCGTGGCTCAGGACACCTCGAGGGCCATGTGCTTGGTGTATGGGGAGCTGTGCCCCAGTGGCCACGGTTTCTGGGGGATGTGATCATGCAGCACCCCCCAGGCTTGGCAGAGAACAGCAAGGGCCACCTGGCTGGCTGGGGCAGGCCATACTGGCCCAAGTCTGACTGACTAGGCAAAAGCCCCTGCCAGGCCAGGGCACAGAAAAGGGTCTCATGCCGCCCTGCTAAGTTCATCATCTCATCTGGCCTCTCCCTGGCAACAGAGAGAGGAAGGCCAGGGGCTGGAGGCCAAGAAAGCAAGTTGAGGTCAGCATCGGCAGAGCTGGGCAGAGGAGACAGAGCAAGTGCAAGCTAGGCTGACAGACCAAGCAGCTTAGGACAGGCCGGAAGCCACACCAGGCAGGCAGGCAGGCAGGCCAGAGTCAGCACTGAGAGGCTGGCCGGGTGTCAGATGGCCTGGCAGCAGGCAGGAGCCACCCCCGAGCCCAGGGGTTCCCAGCAGTGCGCTTGAGGACACAGACAGCTCTCCGCAGCTGTGACCCGGCCACCTCCTGCTGGGGATGGGCTGTGGAAGGGCCAGAGGGCAGGGTGGCTGTGGCAGAGTAGCCGGGGTGACCTCAGTGCTCAGGAGGCACGGTGCTCCTGCTTCTCAGCTGTGATGTGCTCTGACTCGAGGCCAGGACTTGGCACAGGGCTGGAGGGACCTCACAGCGGGGACAGCCCAAAATTCCAAGAACCTTTCTGACAAGTCAGGGGCAGCTCAAAGGGGTGGCCTAGACCCCCCCAAATATTCATGAGACCTTCTTCCTTGTGTTTTAGATTGGATCCCCCAGAAGCACAGCCTGAAGCAAGGATTTGGGTACATATAGTTTAAGGGGAGGGAGGTGCACCCCGGGAACACAGGTGAGGGAATGGGGAAGTATGGTCGGGGGGTAAGGCAGTAAAGAGTGGGGTGCCCGCTGGGGACCCCAGAGGTGACTAGAGCATGCCTCAGAGTCATCCCATATACAGGCAGAGAGCTGGGGTTTCTATGCCTATTCTTTTTTTTTTTTTTTTTTTTGAGATGGGTTCTTAATCTGTCACCCAGGCTGGAATGCAGTGACATGATCTCAGCTTACTGCAACCTCCACTTCCTGGCACAAGCAATTCTCCAACCTCAGCCTCCTGAGTTACTGGAATTACAGGTGCGCGCCACCAACACCTAGCTAATTTTCGTAATTTTTGTAGAGATGGGGTTTCACCCTGTTGGCCAGGCTGGTCGCAAACTCCTGAGCTCAAAGCGACCTGCCCGCCTCGGCCTCCTGAAGTGCTGGGATTACTGGCATGAGCCACTGCGCCTGGCCACCCACACCTGTGCCTGGCCTTCATTGCTGGAGGGCTGCTCTGGGGACATCAGCTCCTCGTAGAGTGACCGGCTGTCACAGGTTACCTGGCACGGAGGGGTTGTCTGGGATGTGTGACTTTCAATGCAGAAACCAGGAATGCCCTGGGCGAACAGGAATGAGTTAGGCGCCCGCCTCTCCAGCCCTTTTGGCTGGCCCCTGACGGACCCGAGTGCAGTCAGAGAAAGCCCTCGGAGACTGCAGGAGAGAAGCCGCTGGCGTGAGCCACACTGTGCGTTCAGAGGCGTCTGCTAGGCCGGACCAGCTGCTCCCGTGACCCCGTGCCTGCCTGCTCTCCTGGCGCCCTTCCTGCCACTCCCCTTTCTCCAGCCAGGACGCTCTGGCCAGCCTCGAGGTCTGGCAAACAGCAGGATGCTGTGACCTCAGGTCCTGCACCGGCCGTTCCCTCTGCCTGGACAGCTCTTCCCTGGACATGGACACAGCTCACACCCTCCACTCTTTCTCTTCTGCTCAATGTCATTGTACCTGTGGGGCCTTCCCCCTTCTTCCTTTTCCAGGAAGCCCCCCTTCCCCTTTTTTCCTCCGGAGCAGGCGTGTCCTCTGACGCACCGTGTGTTACCCACTCCTTGTCTATCTCCAGCACTAAGATGCAGCCCGCAGGAGGAAAGCTGGCTGGTTGTCACCAGTGGGGAATTCTCAATACAGAGATCAGTGCCGGCAAGAGTAAGCATCCAACCACTGAATACATGCATTGAAATCACCTAAAACCAACACCGTCTAAGAGAAATAACGGTCTCAAATGCACCTGGAGACGAGACTCCATGGAACCTGCTTCCTCCAAAGGAAGGTAGGGAACTGTCAGTCGCGGCTGTACGAGACGGAGCCTGGGCTCCTGCAGCCCGCTGCAGCCGCTGCCTCTGCCGCCTGGGGCTGTGAGCCTCCAGCGCTCCCCAGAGTGAACATCAGTCAGGACCAGGACTTTCCGACTTCTATACTTAAGCAAATTAATCTTCTGCAGAACCCCGTTAAATAAAACAAAAATGTGGAGCAGAGACGGAAGTCTAGACCTGCCTACTCCCCGCTTCCCTCATGGGGGCCTGGATGGCCCTAGCGGTTTGGGGTGCCACTGGAAGTGCAGTAAGTTGGGGTGGGAGGAGTGGGAGGGGACAGGGACAGATGTGAAACTCTGCAGAGCTGAGCCGGAGCTTCTCCAGTGGCGATGTGCACGCCTGCTGGTCGAGGCTTATTATAGTTCGAAGGTCGATGCACGAGGCTGGAGCTGGAACCAGCGTTTCTAACCAGCTCCCAGGAGGCCCACAGCTAGTGCTGCAGTTCTGTGGCCAGGGCTGTGGGCAAGTCTCCCTCTCTGCCTGAGTCACAGGAATTTCATCATCTTGCCTGCACTTTCCGCAAGCTCAGCAGTGGTGAGGAGCAGGAGAGGAGGCAGAGGCCCCGGGAGTTCACTGGAGGCTCATCTCAGACACAGAGACCCAAGGGTCTGAGCTAGGCACTGTGTAAGCTGTGGTGAAAGAGAGGTCCTGTAGTACACGATTCTAAATAAGATACACGCTTGTTTCTCTCCGATAGCACAAAGAGAGGTGGCCCGGGGCTGGTAGGGCAGCTCCACTAGCTTCAACACATGGGGTTTTCTTTGTTGTTATTTTTAATTTTAAAAAATTTCTCCCATGTCAGAATCTAAGAGAACAACACATGGTTTTTAACCTCTGGATCCAAAGTGATTGCCTCAGCTCCTGCCATCATGTCTACATCCCAGACAGTGGGAAGGAAGAAAGGCAACTGGAGCTCATGCCCATTCTTTTTAAGGGCCTAATGTAGAAAGTGAAGCAGACTGCTTATACTTGAACTCACCTGGCGAAATCACAGGTACGTGGGCATCCCTCCCTGCAAAGGGGGCTAGGAAATGTAGTTTAAACCAAATTGTCTTCTGCCCAATGAAAAGCTGAGACATTCTATCACCAAGGGAGAAGGGGGTGTGGGTATTAGTGACAACTCTGGGAAGAGAGGTTATTATCACAGCACCGCAGCTGACGCCACACGGATAAAACTCCAGTGCATTCATCAGATGGAGGCTGCTTGAACCAGCTCTGCAGGTACAGCTTGTGTAGTGTGTGCTCGTTGGAATGATGGCCCCAAACCTGTCCATGTTCTCATCTCCAGACCCGTGGATATGGGATATTATGTGACAAAAGGCACTTGGCAAATGTGACTAAGTTGAGGACCTTTCGATGGGGAGATTTTCCTGGATTAGCCGGGTGAGCCCAGCATCCTCACAGGGGTCCTGTGTAAGAGGAAGGGGAGGGCACCAGGGTCAGAGAGGAGGTGGGACCACAGAATCGGAGGTTGGAGGGAGGCATTTGGAAGATGGAGGAAGGGACCATGAGCCGAGGGATGTGATCGACCTCTAGGAAGCTGGAAAAGGCAAGAAAGGGATGAATCTTACCGACTCGGCATAGCCACGCCCATGCTCACACTCACTAACACCCACCCACAGCCACTCACACCCACACACGTACCACACCCCGTCACGCCCACACCCACATCCACAACCACTCACCCACACCCACGCACACACCACGCCCCATCACGCCCACTTACCCACACCCATGCCATGCCCTCGTCACACCCTGCTCACCCATACCCATTCCCAAACCCACACCCATACCCACGCCCACTCACCAACACCCACGCCCATACCATACCCTTGTCACGCCTACTTACCCACACCCATGCCCAAACCCATGCCCATCGCCAGGCCCAGTCACCCGTACCCACTCATCTACACCACCCACTCACCCACACTCACTCACCTACATTCACACTCACCAACACCCACCACACTCACCCCACCCACCCCCACCTATACCCACACTCACACCCACTCACCCACACCCACTCAAACCCACACTCACACCCATACTTTTGCCCACACCCACCACACCCACTCACCCACCTACACCCACACTCACCCACCACACACCCACACTCATCTACACCCACACTCACCCACACCCACCACACACCCACACCCACACTCACACCCAAACCGACTGACACCCACGCTAACCCACACCCACACTCACACTCACACCCCCACACACCCACACTCACACCCACTCCTACATTCACACCCATGCTCTCTCACATCCACTCCCACTCAGCCTGGCACCACGCAGACTTGTCATTTTCCATCTCTGAAGGAGGAGGAAAGCGGAATGCCCCCAGAAAACCCACACACGAGAACGTGCAGACTCCACAAACGCGGCCGCGGCCGGAAAGCGATTTCCCCCCTTAAGGCGGTCCTGACGTCACACTGAACGACGTGCCCCGGGGCCTTCCATGTGCTTAGGCTGGTTTTAGCCACTGCATTCGCAGCAGTTGGCTGGGGCGGCTGAATGAATTTATACACGTCCTGGGGAACACACACCCCTGCTTAACCCCAAGGCTGCTTCTGGCTTGAGAGTTGGGGGGCGGGGGGTTCGGCCACCTGGGCTCTGCATGACTCCTCTGAGTCCTGATCTGAGTGTGGGGGCTGCACCTTGACTCAGACCCAGCCCTTGGTGTCTTTCACCCCTTTTGGGGTCATCCACCAGGCCTTCCTACCAGCCGAGGACAGAAATGGCAACCCGGATCATTCCCAGGGCCCACAGGTTCAGCTCTTGTAGTCCTCAAAGAAATAACCCAGCAGCCAGCAGAAGCTGAACAATTTCAGTCTCTGCTCTGCAACTGCCAAGGAACTCCGAAAGAACATCCAGGTGGACTCAACCTCCAGCCACAACAGTTCTTGAGAACCCCCTTCCCCCTCTGCTGCTCTATGATGGGACCGTGTCAGAGGTACTCAGGCTCACTGACTCCCCCAACCCCCTAAAAACCTCTCAAATGCCCCCCACATCCCTCAGATTGGAGGCCCATGTGGCCTTGCTCCTTCCTCCTCTCCATGCCCCTCCCCATGCCGGGCACCAGCCACCATCCTGCTGGCCGCCGGGGTCCCACCCTCGCTCATGGCCACAGCATCCGGCTCCATCACATCCATCCACTTCTCCTCCTGCTCCTCCCTCACCGAGAGATCCCCCAGGAGCCCCTGCGCTGCCAATGCGGTTTTCTCTCACTCTGCCTCTCCCTGCAGGATTTCCAGTGAATTTCACCAATAAGCAAGCTTTTAAAACATAAGTGACGCGCATCAAGGACTACTTACATGTCTGGCACTGTGCCCAACCTTTCCCAGACGACACAAACCCTTTATACATCCTGATTGCCCTTCAGAAAAAGGAGAATTATTGAATTATTAGGCAGCCCCTTCTCCATTTTGTAGATAAGGAAACAGCTGGACGGGTTCCCAAGGTCTCCCAAGGTCATGGTGTCGGGGGCTCGAGGAGCTGGGCGCAGGCTCAGGTCCAGCCTGGCGTCAGAGCCTCTGGGCTGCTCCACTTTCTGTTTTGGGGCTGTGGCAGGAACTGGCTGCAAAGAACCATCCCCTCCCACTGGCTTGAACAGCTTGTCTACACTTTCCTCCCTGAGTGGCCCTCAGGGTCCGGGCCACTTTCCTCTTTTCCTAGCAAGTAAGATAAACTGAGCCACAGCTGTGGGCCTGAGGCCCGGCCAGGGAGGCCGAGCGGCTCTGGCTCTGGCCAGATGCTGGGCCTGGGACCAGGACTGAGTCAGCTAACCTACAGCCCCACCCTTGGGATGGGCCAAGCCAGGCCCAGGGAAATGGGACCGCTCGCCCTGGCTGGGCTGGGAGGCTTTGTTTAAAGGGTGTCCTTTGGAAGGACTGTTCTGAGTAATGGGGCATGTGGGGCGGTGGACAGCCCCACAGTTAACCCCTGGCCAGCGCCCCTCTTCCACCATCTTGGAACCCCATGGAGCTGAAGGGGAGGAGAGGACTGGCCTGGAGCAGGGCTGTGAGCCTCTGTTTCTCACCTGTAAAATGGAGCAGCAGCCGGTCTGCCCGCTCCAGGTGCTGTGAAGACCAAATGAGACAAAGGAAGGAAAAGTGCTTTGGAAACACTCCATGAAGCGTCCTCGTGAAGAGCTGCGATGGGCCAGGCTGGCGAGGGGTGTGCAGAGGGCTCTGTCGGGCGGCAAAGTCATGCCCAGATGAGACTGGGAGCCCCAGAGTGCCAGGCCAGCTCCCAGGAGGAGCTGCAGCTGGCAGGGCAGAGGGCAGTGAGCTGGAGGAGGAGCCGTCCCAGAGG
Organism: Callithrix jacchus; assembly: GCF_049354715.1. Classification (NCBI taxonomy): domain Eukaryota; kingdom Metazoa; phylum Chordata; class Mammalia; order Primates; family Cebidae; genus Callithrix; species Callithrix jacchus. The sequence goes on along the minus strand of NC_133521.1, from coordinate 42,603,438 downwards.
CTGGAGCCCGTAGGAATGCCAGTTCAACCCAGCTTTGGACTCGGGGCCGGCAGGCTTTAGCTCACAAGCTCTTGTAAACAGGGGGCTAAGGCCCTGGCAAGGGCACTCGCCAAGGACACATGGCTGGGGTCTGGTGGAGCTGGGTTTGACGGCCTGAGCGGAGGCCCAGAGGCACCTGGGAGTGGGAGGAGGGGGCAGGGCGCACAGATGGCCAGGGGTCAAGGCGGGGAACCCAAAGGCTACCCTCTGAGCCTGGAGGCCAATGGGATGGCGAGGGGACCCTGTGGGAGGGTCTGAGTGAGGGTGGGGACAGAAGACGCAGGGTCCTTGTGTCAGCAGCCCCATCTGTTCATCTGTGACTCTGCCAGGGCTGGGCCGGGGATGCTTCCCTCTGATCACTGATGGCTTCCCCTTCACTTTTGGGGACCCTGGCTGGGCCTTCGTCTTCTGGACAGACACTTGGAGTAGGGCGAGAACATATCGTCTTGGAGATAAGTCCCGGCCAGGCTCAAGGCCAGACCTCCCTGGAGCTGGCTTCGTGGATGGCTGCAGGCCCCCGGCCTGGCTCTCTGGGATTGGAGGTGCCGGAGTTTTTTGATGATAAGTTTGCCTTGAACCCCTAAGGAACTCGGGGGGGTCTCAGCTCACTTCAAGGACTGTATGGAGTTTATAGACAAATCCGACAGGAAAGTCTGCGGCCTTTAAACTAAAATGCAACTCTCAATGCCCTGCTTTGCTTTGTGTTATGAAGGCCCGGCCACTTGAAGGAAGGCTCATGACAGAGCCCCTAACCTGGACATGGAATTGAGCTCAAGCACCTGTTATTTTTGTCCTTGTCCTTCTTCTCTCTGTCTTTCTTTGTTTTGAGATGGGGGTCTTGCTGTGTTGCCCAGGCTGCAGTGCAGTGGCATGATCCTGGCTCACTGCAGCCTCAACTTCTGGGCTCAAGCAATCCTCCTGCCTCAGCCTCCCGAGTAGCTGGGATTACAGGCTTATGTCACCATGCCTGGCTGATTTTTAAAATTTTTTGGTAGAGATAAGGGTCTCCCCATGTTGCACAGACTGCTCTCGAGCTCCTGGCCTCAAGCCATCCACCTGCCTCAGCCTCTCTCTCAAAGCACTGAGGTTATAGGCGTGAGCCACCGCACGTGGCCTCAGGCACCTTTTCTAAACTATTTTGCTTAGGGATCAGTTTGGGAAAAATTAAAATACTCATGGGGTGCACCTGCTTTCTCTCATTAACAATTAAAATAGCTGTAGAGAATCTCACGGAGAAGCGTGGATTTTTTTAACACCTTTTTTTGAGATATAATTCACATTCCACACAATTCACCTGTTAAAAGCCCACAATTCAGTGTGTTTTTCTGGTGTATGCATAGAGGTCCGCAGCCATCACTACAATCCTCTTTAGAATATTTTATTTCCCCCCCAAAATCCCTGTACCTTAGCCATCACCCCCCATTCCCCAACTTCCTCCAGCCCCTGCTAACTACAGACCCACTTTCAGTCGCTGGATTGGCCTGTTGGGGACACCTCTTATGAATGGCATCATGCGGTCTGTGCCTCTCCGTGTCTGGCTCCTCTCACTCAGCATCAGCTCTTCAGGGTCACGGGCGCTGCTGCACATACCTGAACACCCTTCCTTTTTTACGACCGAATCATGTTCCATGAGGGTTGTTTCCGCTTTGTTTGGCTGCTGTGAGTAGTGCTGCCAAGAGCATTCTTGCACACGTTTTTGTGTGAACGTAAGTTTTCATTTCTCTTGGGTTTCAACTCACAAGTGGAATTGCTGGGTCCCCTGGAGACTCTATGTTTCACCTTTGGAGGATCAGCCAGATTGAGAACACAGGTTTTTTACAACAAACATGACTTGCTTATTAAGAAAATTTGCTGATACTGGTGAATGTTTACTACGGGCCAGGGTGTCCCATGAATGATCTTATTTTGTCCCCACAACAAGTTTATTTGGTCAGTTCTGTTACTGTCCCCAGTCGACAGGGAGGGAAAGCTGGGGATCAGAGAGGTTGTGACACCGGGTAGATTCAAATCGCAGCTTGGATGAATCAGGGGTTTGAATCCAGGCAGTGGGGTCCCCTCCCTTCTGATGCTTTACGACGAGTGGCCTCTACTTAAGTGCCCGGTCTGTGGAGCACTGGAGCCCCTTTTCAGCCACAGAAGTGCTCATGTGGGAGAACTGGCAACCCTGAGGCTACGTTTAACTCTTCCTTCTAGATCCTTTGGGAGCTGCGTCATGGGCACTGTGTGTCCAGAGGCCGCCACCGTACCTGGCTCATTCATCTGTCAGGACATAGGAACCACCTGCTGCAGCCGGCACAGGCCGGGCCACAGAGTCCAGTCCCTTGTTCCAGGCCAGCCTCCATGTCATGTAGGGCACTGCCACCACACCTTGGTGTCCTTGCCGATGGCAGCATTGGCATGGGACTGTGCAAATGAAAGCAGTGGGCCTGTCTGGCCTGATTCATTGGTTCTCATATCTGAGCTGCATCAGAATTTCCCAGACGGCCTCTTCAAACCCACCTTGCAGGCCCTCTCCCTGAGAGTCTGAATCTCGTGGTCTGGGGTGGGGCCCGAGAATCTGCATTTACAGCAAGCTCCCAGGTGAGGCTGCTGCTTCTGGCCTGGGGACCCCACTTTAAGGCATTCAGAAGTCCCCAGGATGGTGGCCGGGCCTAGGAGGCTTTCTTGGATAAGAGGTCAAGGAGCTGTTCAGTCACTACTTGGGCTAAATGGCCTTTAAGAAACAGGTTCCTGCTTCCCTGGAGGCCTCTCTGGACCCCTGGGATGCATGGATGAAGCACATATTGGACTGGAAGGAAGAGGGGCTGCCTAGATGGGTTGGGGTTAGAGGCATCCTTTCTCACCCCTCCAGGGGGCCATAGAAATTGGTCCCTGGTGCTCTGCTGCCCCCTCGTGGTGGGCAATTCTGAACTGCCCCCTTTGAGGGGGAGGAGCCCCTTGCGTGCTGCCTGAAGCCAGGGTGCCCACTCCCTGGACCCCACTGCCAGGGTCCTCATACTTGTTCTCTCTTGGAAACTGATCTGCTGTCAGTCATATGCACTTTAGTGGGAATATACCCAAGTCCTTGATTCTCATCTCCTGGGGGAGATTTACACATAAAGCCCATGGCTTGTGGCTAAAGGACAGGAAGGCCCTGCCTGTGGCTTGGAGCTTCATGCACCAGGGAAGGAAGGGGAGGGTCCTCCCAAGAGTCTTGCTGAACAGCTGTGTACCCTGACCCCTGACCCTGGCCGCGGGCCTGCTCCCCAGTCCTAGCCTCCTCCACCTCGAGGGGAGCGGCCGTGCCGTTTGCACGCGGCCTTAGAAGGCACCATCCTCAGACCTTCCACGCTTACCACGTGCTGAGTGTCCTTGCTGTGGCCTCCTGCACGTGGCGGCCCTGCAGAGTCATCATGATTTTACAGGCCAGGAGCCCAGACAGGCTACAAGGCATCAGCCAAGGCGTGGAGATGGCTGTTGGCCAGTGGGCTCCGTGGACCTGGGCCTCAGAAAGGCAAGAGTGGAAGTCGATGTGGCGTGGTGGGGGAGGGGGACACAGACAGATGGAGTGTAAGGCAAGGGATGGGATGAGTCTGCAGGGGAGAGGGAGCCTGGGGAGAAGGGAAGAGGCCCAGGGTTGGCCAGTTACTGGGGAGACCAGAAAGGGAGCGGGGCAGAGAGGCCGGGGAAGGAAGAGAGAAACAGCGAGGGCGTGAAGTGTGCACGGGGCTTACAGGCAGACCATAATGGAAGGTTTGTGACCTTTAAGAAAAATCTGACCATTTGATTGGCTGCCCTGCTTGGCTGTAGTACAAAGCCCGCCCACTTTGAAAAGGGGCCCAGAGGCAGCCCGAGGCTGCGTTCTCCGGGGAACTTGAACGCAAATGTCTTTCCTGTGTTTTTTGCTTGGAGTCCAATTTTCAAACTTGTTTTTTCCCCTTTTTTTGGTAGACATGGGGTCTCCCTTTGTTGTCCAGGGTGGTCTTGAACTCCTGGGCTCAAGCGACCCTCCTGCCTCTGCCTCTCTAAGTACTGGGATTGCAGACATGAGCGCCTGCCTGACAAGCTCCAGTTTTCAAAGAGAATATCGATATTCTTCAGAATAGTTTATATTCTTCGGGATAGTCTACATCAAACTAATGTAAATTACTAGTTTATCTCATACAATTGTAGCAGTTTCAATTGTCAAAAAGATCCGTCCACGTGCTAACCGCAAAGAACTATGACCGGGACCTCATCTGGAAAAAGGGTCCTTGCAGCTGTGGGGAAGGATTTGCGATGGATCATTCTGGATTAAGTGGCGGGGGAGCACATTCAGTGGCAGGTGTGTTCTTATAGGAAACAGAAGGGGAGAAGGCCACGTGAAGGTGAGGTGGAGACTTGTGTGTCCTGGGGTACATCGGTATCTGCCATCCATCCATAGGTAAGTAGATAGGTGGCAGCTATGGAGAAACATATCTAGATATAAAATATCCCTTGCGTAGAGTTCATGTGCGGTAGAAAATGAGAGCGTGCCATCTGTGTCCGTGTTTCTCAAAGTATGGCCTGAGAATCTCCTGCAACAAAGATGCCTGGGACTTTGTAAAACTGAAGACTCCTGGGCCAGCTTTCACAACTCCGGGAGTAGACTGTGGGCAGGTCCCAGGCATGGGCATTCTAGACACGGTTTCCGGGTGATTCTGATGCCCCTGGTGGTTCCCTGGTATGGTGAGGATGGCTTGGGAGCAGGTGGGGGGAGGTTTGCCAACCAGAAAGGACCAGGAATGTGCCCAGGCAGAAAGGAAGGGGCGGTGTGGACTGTTCTGGCTAGGGGGAGCTCCTGGCACACCTCCCTCGGGGGCTGATGGACAGCTGGTGTGTGCTGGGGGCCCAGATGTCTGGGGTCATAGGGACCCTGCCCCACCCTGCTGGCACTGGGGCCCCCACCGCCCTCTGGGCCCAGCTGCTGTTAGAGAGGCCAGGAGTGCACAGAGGCTGCTGTCAGCTGCTCTCACCCTTGGCGCCCCCGGCCTTCCTGGCGTTTAGACGGCTGCTTCATGTCTGCCTGCTCTGGGAATTCCGGGGCCAGGGAAATGGCCGGAGCTGACATCCCAGGAGCAGCCGGTGGGGTGGGCCACAGGGCCATCTGGAAGTTTCCGGGCCTCAGGGAACACTTATGTAACTGGTTTGGATAGTAGATTCGCTGAGGGCCAAGAACAAACTGAGCCTTCCCCGGACGGGCAGGTCCCCTCCCGCCAGCAGGCATCTCAGCCACTCTGGAGGGCCCTCTCAGCCCAGCTGTGAAAGCCAGAAGAGCAGACGATGGGACTGAAGCTCTCTAAGGGAACGACTTGTCTGTTTTGCCTTGTCACCCTCTGTGCTTAGCACAGCACTTGTAGTGAGTGCTGAGGAGTATTGAAAGAACATGTACTCATGTACATGACAGAATTTCCTCCAGGGAGGAAGGACTGGCCCGGAGCAGCAGCTCGCAAAGCGGGATTCCCTGGGCCAGCCACATCAGCATCCCCTGGGAGCTTGTTAGAGGTGCAGGTTCACTGCCAGGGGCGGTGGCTCATGCCTGTAATCCCAGCACTTTGGGAGGCCGAGATGGGCAGATCACCTGAGGTTGGGAGTTGGAGACCAGCCTGACCAACATGGAGAAACCCCATCTCTACTAAAAACACAAAATCAGCCAGGTGTGGTGGCGGGTGCCTGTAACCCCAGCTACTTGGGAGGCTGAGGCAGGAGAGTTGCTTAAATTTCGGAGGTGAAGGTTGCAGTGAGCTACTGCCGTTACTGTTACTACCACCACTGCTACGGTTACCACCACTACTGCCATTACTGTTACTACCACCATTGCTACAGTTACCATCACTACTGCCATTACTGTTACTACCACCACTGCTACAGTTACTATCACTACTGCCATTACTGTTACTACCACCACTGCTACAGTTACCACCACTTCTGCCATTACTGTTACTACAGCCACTGCTACGGTTACCATCACTACTGCCATTACTGTTACTACAGCCACGCTACAGTTACCATCACTACTGCCGTTACTGTTACTACCGCCACTGCTACGGTTACCACCACTACTGCCGTTACTGTTACTACAGCCACTGCTACAGTTACCATCACTACTGCCATTACTGTTACTACCACCACTGCTACAGTTACCACCACTTCTGCCATTACTGTTACTACAGCCACTGCTACGGTTACCATCACTACTGCCATTACTGTTACTACAGCCACGCTACAGTTACCATCACTACTGCCGTTACTGTTACTACCGCCACTGCTACGGTTACCACCACTACTGCCATTACTGTTACTACCGCCACTGCTACAGTTACCATCACTACTGCCATTACTGTTACTACCGCCACTGCTACAGTTACCATCACTACTGCCGTTACTGTTACTACCACCACTGCTACAGTTACCATCACTACTGCCATTACTGTTACTACCACCACTGCTACAGTTACCATCACTACTGCCATTACTGTTACTACCACCACTGCTACAGTTACCATCACTACTTCCATTACTGTTACTACCACCACTGCTACAGTTACCATCACTACTTCCATTACTGTTACTACCACCACTGCTACAGTTACCATCACTACTTCCATTACTGTTACTACCACCACTGCTACAGTTACCATCACTACTTCCATTACTGTTACTACCACCACTGCTACAGTTACCATCACTACTTCCGTTACTGTTACTACAGCCACTGCTACAGTTACCACCACTACTGCCGTTACTGTTACTACAGCCACTGCTACAGTTACCATCACTACTGCCGTTACTGTTACTACAGCCACTGCTACAGTTACCACCACTACTGCCGTTACTGTTACTACAGCCACTGCTACAGTTACCATCACTACTGCCGTTACTGTTACTACAGCCACTGCTACAGTTACCACCACTACTGCCGTTACTGTTACTACCACCACTGCTACAGTTACCACCACTACTGCCGTTACTGTTACTACCACCACTGCTACAGTTACCATCACTACTGCCGTTACTGTTACTACAGCCACTGCTACAGTTACCATCACTACTGCCATTACTGTTACTACAGCCACTGCTACAGTTACCACCACTACTGCCGTTACTGTTACTACCACCACTGCTACGGTTACCACCACTACCGCCATTACTGTTACTACCACCACTGCTACGGTTACCACCACTACCGCCGTTACTGTTACTACCACCACTGCTACGGTTACCATCACTACCGCCGTTACTGTTACTACCACCACTGCTACGGTTACCACCACTACCGCCATTACTGTTACTACCACCACTGCTACGGTTACCATCACTACCGCCGTTACTGTTACTACCACCACTGCTACGGTTACCACCACTACCGCCGTTACTGTTACTACCGCCACTGCTACGGTTACCACCACTACCGCCGTTACTGTTACTACAGCCACTGCTACGGTTACCACCACTACCGCCGTTACTGTTACTACCGCCACTGCTACAGTTACCACCACTACTGCCGTTACTGTTACTACCGCCACTGCTACAGTTACCATCACTACTGCCGTTACTGTTACTACCGCCACTGCTACAGTTACCATCACTACTGCCATTACTGTTACTACAGCCACTGCTACAGTTACCATCACTACTGCCATTACTGTTACTACAGCCACTGCTACAGTTACCATCACTACTGCCGTTACTGTTACTATCACCACTGCTACAGTTACCATCACTACCGCCGTTACTGTTACTACAGCCACTGCTACGGTTACCACCACTACCGCCGTTACTGTTACTACCACCACTGCTACGGTTACCACCACTACCGCCGTTACTGTTACTGCCACCACTGCTACGGTTACCACTGCTACTGCCATTACTGTTACTACTAGTACTATTGTTACTACTTCTACTCCTGCTAGTGCTATTGATTAAGCTGAGGCAGAAGACCTGGGTTCTCCATGCATGGTCACTCCCCTTTGATTGTAGCCGAGTCCCTGAAGGTGGGGCACAGGTGCTGAGATGTTTCCAGGGACTCATGGGCAGCTGCTGGTCTGGACGAAAGGGCACTCAGGGCCTCTAAAGTGACACAGATTTGGATTCATGTCCTGGTCCTGCCTCTTTATTTATTTTTAAGACAGAGTTTCATCCTGTCGCCCAGGCTGGAGTGCAGTGGTGCATTCTGGGCTCACTGCAGCCTCAATTTCCTGGGCTCAAGTCATCCTCCCACCTCAGCCTCCCGAGTAGCTGGGACGACAGGTGCATGCCACCATGCCTAGCTAATTTTTTTGTATTCTTTGGAAAGATGGGGTTTTGCCATGTTGCCCAGGCTGGTCTCCAACTACTGGACTCAAGTGATGTTCCTGCCTTGGCCTTCCCAAGTGCTAGGATTGTGTGGGAAGTAGAAAAGTCCCTCTTTAAAGTTTCCTTTCTTGTTAAATAAAATATCGTAAGCGTGCTAAGAACTCTTTGTTAAGCCCTGTCCTATGCAGCTGTTGGACATGCCATGCTTACAGGCACGTGGCACATTCTATGTCCTTATACTTTAACCAAGATATCTGTGCTGGACGTTCTCACAGGTGTGTCCCAGCTCACCGTTGCTTTTACCTGGTTAGAAAAATTTGAAATTGTTAGGTTTTAGTTCAGATTGTGAGGTCTGGTTCCAGCCAATGGAGATCAGACAGAGCAGTAAGGACAATGCCAAATGTGTAAGAGATAAATATGTCTGCTTTTCCTTTGTTCGCCGTACTCTCGTGGCAACGTGGCTAGTGAGGGTCCCCTTCCTGCGGTCCAGGAAGTAAAAGAGGAAAAATTGCTTTGCTGTGAGATCCTCTGTCTTGGTGCGAATTTTCCTTTGCAGCACCAAGCATCTGTTTCCAACAGATGACCAGAGTGAGCCACGGCGCCTGGTGGCCCTGTCTTTCCCTTAGTGGGGAGACCTCGGGCAAATCACATACAAGCCCCGTGCCTCAGTTTCTTTATCTGTGAACGGAGGGTGGTGACAGCTGACAGCACTGGCTTCCTCGTAGCTGTCTTGGAGAGTGAATGCGTTTGTGTCTGAACATGCTTGCGAAGGTTGTCTGGGATGCAGTGAGCACTAGCGCTAGTGAGGCCGGTGCTGCTGTATTACGACGTCCATTATCACTACCGCTGCTCCTACCATTTTTACCAGTTCCGTTATTACTAACACTCCATGACTGTCAGTACTAGGATTATTACCAGTAATAGCAGTGTTACTCCTATGGCCGCCACTTACTGCGATCACTGCTGCTCTCATTATTACTACTGTCACTGTTACTATTACGAACGTTACTACTACTTCTCCTATTACTATTTATGTGGTGGAGGCAGGTGGAAGAGCTTGGCCCTCCCCGCGTGGACAGCCACCTCCCAGGCCTAGTGACTTAGCTCTGGGCTCTGGGAACTAGAACCTAAGTAAAGCCCAGAGCAGCTGGAGGGCTCAGAGGCCTGGGGCGGTGCCCTGGAAAGACGCAGCTGGTCGCCGGCAGTGCAGAGGCAGGGCTTCTGCTAATTACAATATCAGACATGATGATTAATGAATTTGGGACATGGTCAAACGTAGAAAGAAATCAGTCTCCTGCTCAGAGAGCACTTCTCTTAGTCTGTAGTAAGTTTCCTTTCAGTCTTTTTCTGTACGTTGTAAAATGAAGATGATGTCATATCACAGATCACCCTTTTTTTTTTTTTCTAAATTTACTATGACCACGATTTTTCTTTCTACCTCCTTACTCAACTCAAAGGTACCTGGATTGATTGACACCACCACCAGTCCGGCTTTATTAAGCCAGATAACCAGAAGGCATCTGACCCTGCCTTCTCCCTCTCCCCAAAGCCCGTGTGCTCCCAAGCCAGTGTTTTTGCCTCAGTGTCTCTCTACCAGCTTCTCTCCATCCCAGTAGCCACCACCCTAGTCTGAGCTGCTGAAATCTCTCACCCAGGCTGGGAAACAGCCTCCAACAGGTCTCCTTGCCTCTATGCTGGCCCTGTCTACCCATTCCATGCTGCCATGAGAAGGAGCCTTCGAGGATACAGAAGGCTCATCCGGCACCGTGGATGACTGTGGCCATTGCTCCTAGGATACAGACCAGATTCAGAAGGCTCATCCGGCACCGTGGATGACTGTGGCCATTGCTCCTAGGATACAGACCGCATTCAGAAGGCTCATCCGGCACCGTGGATGACTGTGGCCATTGCTCCTAGGATACAGACCAGATTCAGAAGGCTCATCCGGCACCGTGGATGACTGTGGCCATTGCTCCTAGGATACAGACCGCATTCAGAAGGCTCATCCGGCACCGTGGATGACTGTGGCCATTGCTCCTACGATACAGACCGCATTCAGAAGGCTCATCCAGCACCGTGGATGACTGTGGCCATTGCTCCTAGGATACAGACCAGATTCAGAAGGCTCATCCGGCACCGTGGATGACTGTGGCCATTGCTCCTAGGATACAGACCGCATTCAGAAGGCTCATCCGGCACCGTGGATGACTGTGGCCATTGCTTCTAGGATACAGACCAGATTCAGAAGGCTCATCCGGCACCGTGGATGACTGTGGCCATTGCTCCTATGATACAGACCAGATTCCTTCACCAGGAAGCCTCCCTGTCTTTACACACAAAATCCCCTGCTTCAAAGCCACCTGCCACTGACTACTGCTACTGTTTGGGGGACTCTTGTCTACCCCACCCTGACTCTGGGAACCACTCTATCTCTGTGCTCAATCCAGAGCATTCACTTGAGAACTCACGTGTTGACAGAATGAAAGAGGGAGCTCTCGTTGCACTTCCGAAATCACGGTGCTGGGGTGGCATCGTGACTCACGTGTGGATGCGTCGCGCTTTCTTAGTCATCCTTTTATCTTTTTTCATTGTCTTTTTGTTAGAATGTAGGGTCCATGACCAGCTAGCATGATGCATCGCTGTACACCCACAAAATTCTGGCATCTGCCATCCGAAGTGCTGAGAACGGCACCATCACTCTCATTCTGCTATCAGAGAAACAGAGCTGGTTCTTCATCTAAAGAGAGATACGGGGGAAATCACTGAGCAAAAAAGGGGACCCCTCCCGGCCTTGCTTCCTGAGCTGGGAGGGTGACTGTGGTTGCCGAAGGCAGCCCCAGCCCCTGGTGATCTTCTGCTAGGTAACTCCCAGCCTGCAGTCACGCCCACACCTGCCCACTCTTATGATTGTCGAATTGTATGTTGTCACCCACTGGTGAGTGAACTACCCAGGGCAGTTCTGTGACAGCTGGCGAGGTAAGCCGAGGCCACACAGGCTGCCGGGAGACGCTGGCAACGTCTAAACTCCCTTTCCTTGACCACACTTTGGGGTTAGGTCCCCCAGTCCCTGGGGCAGTGCAGAAATTCCACACAAAGGGGCCACTGAGGTTCAAACAGGAGCACCTGCGGCCACTCCAAGCTGGGACCCATCTCTGCTGACACCTCTGGGTGGCCCGCTGTATTTGGTGCCCTTTTGTTTCAAGAAATAATTTTCCTCTTAGTTCGTGGCACATGGTGAGATTTGTCGCTCTTGAATTGGCAAAGCAGCTAGAGGAAAAACCAACCCGCACAGTCTGGAGGGGAAGGAGGTGTCAAAAGCTTGGATTCGCCCTCCTTAGCATCAGGGCAGCGGGCGAGGAGTGAAGCGTCTCATCTGTGAAACGGTTGCCACTCTGATCCACATCACTGCCGTTGGGATAAAGTTTGCTGAGCACAGAGCCAGTGATTAGGGCACTATGAGTATCTGCATTTCATTGAATTGAATTATTTTCTTGAGACAGAGTCTTGCTCTGTCACCCAGGCTGGAGTGCAGTGGTGGGATCATAGCCAACTGTAGCCTCCACCTCTCGAGGTCAAACCACCTTCCTGCCTCAGCCTCCTGAGCAGCTGGGATTACAGGTGTGCACCACCACACCTGGCTAATTTTTTATATTTTTAGTAGAGATGGGGTTTCACCATATTGGCCAGGCTGGTCTTGAACTCCTGACCTAAAGTGATCCACCCGTTTTGGCCTCCCAAAGTGCTGGGTTACAGGTGTGAGCCACGCACCCAGCCTACCGTTTCCTCTTGATGTTACTGTTACTCTGTTTGATGCAGAAGGTTCCATCCATAACATGTACACATTGAGTGAGTATCCCACTGTATCCCACCAGGTGTGGTTTGCAGTACTGGCCGACTTTGGCATGGCTGGAGCCTGTGTGCCTGCAGCTCACTATGGAGCCAAGACGAAGTGCTAGAAAGAATTGCCTCACCTCCGTGGAGCTCATGGCTTCCGTGATGGAATTGCGTCAGTGAAAGTCTGAGAGTGTGGAGAGGCGTAAACGTGCATGGACCTGGCTATCTTCGACCTTGCGCCGCTTGCCATTTATCGCTCAAGGCCCCTGTGTTTGCTCAGCCATTTTTAGAACTGTTCATGTATTATCTTGCTATTAGCAAACACGTTTACGTGCCTTCCTTGTTAGCATATTATTCAGCAGTCTTGGGTCCGAGTCCCGGTGAGGCACTTTTCATACACTGCCTCATTTACTTCTCATACCACTCAGCGAGGCAGGAACCATGATGGTCCCCTGTTTACAGATAAGGACTCTGAGACACAGAGAGGTTAAGGAACTTGCCCAAGACCACACAGCTAGAAGGGACTGCCCTGGGACTCCACGACATGAGCTCCTGACTGTTCAGTTACCCGCTGTTGTCTGGTGATCCTGGGTAAAGTGTCCTGAATGGGGCGGGTGACTCAAATTTGAGGACTTGGTGGCGGGGGAGGGTGACAACCTCAGAAGGGCAGAAACATGGAGAATTTGTGAGATGCTGGGGGGAGCAGAGTGTCTGTGTGGCAGGGAAGCCTGGCTCAGGCACCTACCAGCCATGTGACCTTGGTCTCCCACTGGGACTCAGAGAGGGACCTTGATGGCTGATGACACTCAGCAGCAGGGGTGGAGCTGGGATGTGGGACTTCTGATTCTTGCTGTGCACCTGGATAGCTCTGCAAGTGTGTTCCAGGTGTGATCACCACGTCCACAAAGGGTGGCTGGATCAGCAGAGAGACCCAGGATCTTGGCTCTGCCTCTTAACTACTGTATCTGAGCCAAATGATTTAAGTCAAGCCTCAGTTTTCTCATCTGAAAAATGGGTGCAATAATGTTCTTATGTCATGGGGTTGTTGGGAAGACAAGTTATAATGTTTTAGCAGGCTCAACTCAATAAAGAGCAGACAGTCGCACCAGATCACATGTGGGACCTTCCTGGAGTGAGTCCAGGAGAGAATGGAGGTGGGGGCGGCGTGGCTCCAGGAGAGAATGGAGGTGGGGGCGGCGTGGCTCCAGGAGAGAATGGAGGTGGGGGCGGCGTGGCTCCAGGAGAGAATGGAGGTGGGGGCGGCGTGGCTCCAGGAGAGAATGGAGGTGGGGGCGGCGTGGCTCCAGGAGAGAATGGAGGTGGGGGCGGCGTGGCTCCAGGAGAGAATGGAGGTGGGGGCGGCGTGGCTCCAGGAGAGAATGGAGGTGGGGGCGGCGTGGCTCCAGGAGAGAATGGAGGTGGGGGCGGCGTGGCTCCAGGAGAGAATGGAGGTGGGGGCGGCGTGGCTCCAGGAGAGAATGGAGGTGGGGGCGGCGTGGCTCCAGGAGAGAATGGAGGTGGGGGCGGCGTGGCTCCAGGAGAGAATGGAGGTGGGGGCGGCGTGGCTCCAGGAGAGAATGGAGGTGGGGGCGGCGTGGCTCCAGGAGAGAATGGAGGTGGGGGCGGCGTGGCTCCAGGAGAGAATGGAGGTGGGGGCGGCGTGGCTCCAGGAGAGAATGGAGGTGGGGGCGGCGTGGCTCGAGGAGAGAATGGAGGTGGGGGCGGCGTGGCTCCAGGAGAGAATGGAGGTGGGGGCGGCGTGGCTCCAGGAGAGAATGGAGGTGGGGGCGGCGTGGCTCCAGGAGAGAATGGAGGTGGGGGCGGCGTGGCTCCAGGAGAGAATGGAGGTGGGGGCGGCGTGGCTCCAGGAGAGAATGGAGGTGGGGGCGGCGTGGCTCCAGGAGAGAATGGAGGTGGGGGCGGCGTGGCTCGAGGAGAGAATGGAGGTGGGGGCGGCGTGGCTCCAGGAGAGAATGGAGGTGGGGGCGGCGTGGCTCCAGGAGAGAATGGAGGTGGGGGCGGCGTGGCTCCAGGAGAGAATGGAGGTGGGGGCGGCGTGGCTCGAATCCGATGTTTACCTGCAACCCCATCCAGTATTGAATGGCGAGAGGAAAAGGAAGTGTGGTTTCTTTTTTTTCTTTTGAGACCAAGTCTTGTTGTCACCCAGGCTGGAGTGCAGTGGCACGATTTCTGCTCACTGCAACCTCTCCCTCCTTGGTTCAAGCAATTCTCCTGCCTCGGCCTTCCAAGTAGCTGGGATTATAGGCAGTGCCGCCACTTCTGGCTAATTCCTGTATTTTAGTACAGACAGGGTTTCACCAAGTTGCCCAGGCTGGTCTCAAACTCCTGACCTCGGGTGATCCACCCGCCTTGACCTCCCAAAATGCTGGGTTTACAGGCTTGTGCCACTGCATCTGACCACAAATTTATTTTTCTATAATGAAACTTGACCTCCTCCCCCATTGCCAACCAACTTGATGGAATAAAGCTTTATCTCCTCGTTCAAGCAGATGCATCCTGGTTTTCCTATTATTTCAGGTTTAAATCAGTTAATTCGGAATGCTCTCCTTCCACCTTCTCCTTGGGCTGGCATTTAATATTCGTTAAAAACAGAAGTCAGAGCCTCTCGGCCAGGCGTGGTGACTCACGCCTGTAATCCCAGCACTTCGGGAGTCCGGGGAGGGTGGATCATAAGGTCAGGAGTTTGAGACCAGCTTGGCCAACATGGCAAAATCCCTTCTCTACTAAAAATACAAAAATTATCCAGGTGTGGTGGCATGTGCATGTAATCCCAGCTACTCGGGAGGCTGAGGCAGGAGAATCGCTTGAATCCGGGAGACAGAGGTTGCAGTGAGCCAAGATCGTGCCACTGCAGTCTAGCCTGGGTGACAGAGTAAGACTCTGTCTCAAAAAAGGAAAAAGAGAAGAAGTCAGAGCCTCTCCCTCTCATCTCAGAACTCACCTCACCCACAGCTCCCAGTTTCCTAGACTTGAGGCCTAAGTCCTTCCCACAGCTGGACAAACAGCCGTCTCTGACCTGGCCACCAGTTCTCCCTCTCCCTCAGCCACTCTGTCCTTCCACGCTGGCTTCCCCTGAGCCCCTGGCCAAGGCACCCCCATCTCAGCAGCTTGAGGCTCACAAGGCTCACTGCTTTCTCCATCAGAGCTCTCCTCTTGGACTCCTGTGAGCTTTTCAACCATCCCCTTCTTAGCAGTGAGGTCTTCCCCATCATCTTATTTAAATAGCCACACCCCCTGTGCTGGTGCCCTCCCCTGTCCCTTTCCTGGGTTCTTTTCCCCCACTACCCTTCCCACCACCTGACACAGGATAAGTACAACCTGTCCTCTTGTTTACTGCCTGCCTCCCCCCACGTGGAGGATGTAAGCTCCATGTGTGAGCACACACATTCGTGTCTGCTTTCTTTTCATTTGTGGTATGTCTAGGAACTAGGACAGTGCCTGGAATGCAGTCGGTCATCAATAAATGTCAATTAGATGGACAGATAGATGGGGATGATGGAGGAATGGATGGAAGGAAAGATGAATGAGTATATAGATGGTTGAATGAATGAACGGATGGATGGATGGTTGGAGAAAGGATGGATAGATGGGGATGATGGATGGGTGGGTGGGTGGAAGGACAGATGGATGAATACATAGATGGCTGAATGAATGGATGAATGGATGGTTGGAGAAGCAATGGATGGATGGGATAGCTGGAAAGTGGATGGATGGATGGATGGAGGGATGGATGCATAATTGGGATTAGGGTGCATGTAGCATCCCTGGTCTTCAGGGAGCTATGAGATTATGGGTACCATTTGTACAGGATAGCACCAGCTACAAGGTATCGTTGCTGTGTTCTCTGTGGTGGCATCTGCTAAAAGGGCTGGGTCTCCCATCCACGCCCTTTCCCTGCAGGGAGATCTCCTTCAGGATCTTCTGGGTCTCTCTTTTGGAGACACGGGAGCTTCTGCCTCCTCTCCCACACCAAGCCAGGACATTGCTGCATCACTGGGCAGCTTCAGGCTTGCTCTGCCCTGGACTTCCTTCCAGCCCCTTCTTCCAAGGGTGCTTCAGCTTGGAGCATAGGGAATAATGCAAGTTCTGAGTGGAAATATGAAATAAGACCCTTCTACTCTTGGATTTTCCACAACTGACCTGAGACTTTCTCCCTTATTCCTCAGCTGGATTTGGCTCTGTGAGACGTGGGAGCAGGTGACTCTTTCCAGAAACTTGAGTTCATTTAAGCAGAAAAAGGATCTGTTAAAAGGACCTTGAAGATCCTACAGAATCTCAGGGAGAGCTGGAGGGCCAAGTGGGGAAGCTGTGTGGCCAGGAATAGCTCCCAGGTCCCGCTACGGAGCTGCCTGAGGGGCCCACTGGCCTGGTGGCAGGGCTGTGGCTCTCTGCAGCCCCCTGGGGTGGGAGCCCAGACTCTCCGGTTAGACTCACACCAGGGGTACCATATTAACAGAAGGTCAGTTCAACAGGAACTGCAGATAAGCGGGAAGTCGGTTTGGGGGCTGTGTCCCATGCCATATTTTATTGTTATTATTTTATTTTGCCTAAATTTGGCATTTCCACATGCTGCTCCTGAAGCCCCCACGGCTCCCCTCAGAGCTCTCTGGACCCCACTCCTTGGACATGGTGCCCAAGCTGCAAGGGAGTCTGGGAAAGCAAGCGTCAGATACTCAAAGCTTCTACAAGGGGAGGGGGCCCCTCAGACCATTGCCAGCATCTGGGTTTAGGCTTTTGCTCTCCATCATCAGGTCTGGATGGGGTGAGGAACGAGACTCACCCCAAATCAGACTCTTCCCAAATCAGACTCTCCCCAAATCAGACTCACCCCAAATCACTTTCCCCAAATCAGACTCTCCTCAAATCAGACTCACCCCAAATCAGACTCTCCCCAAATCAGACTCTCCCCAAATCAGATTCTCCCCAAATCTGTTGTTTCTGGGATACAAGCATCTCTTCTCTCAACCTGTTTTCTCTGCCAGAGTGTTGTAGTTTTTTTTTTGTTTGTTTTTTGTTTTTCCTATTTAGACACCATTCTCCACTAGAAAGAACCAGGGAACCAGGGCTCCTTGGAGAAATGGCTGATTCCAGGGCTGGGCAGGGGAAGTACAAGATGAGCCAGGAACATCTTGTGCCAGAAAATCAGGAAGTTCTCGAATTGTGGGGCTGAGCTGGAAGGAAATGGAGCCAGCTGGACAGAGCTCTCCTCTCCAAATCTGGGACAGTTGGAGCATCCAAATAAAACTGACAGGAAAGCATTTTAATCCACTGCATAAAATAAGATTCGTGAGTCCATGCCAATGTATATATGTGTATATATGCATGTGTGTGTACATCACAGATCAATGATATAATTGTATCATATGTGTATCTATATCTCATATATACATATAGATCTAGATATAGATTGTATATCTATGACATGATACAAGCATAAAATATGATATATATCAATTATGTAACATATACATACATATCAGCATACACACACATATGCACGTGTGCATCTGAATAAATAAATAAATAGACAAGGGAAACCTCCTCCTTACTGTACAATGCCAACGAGTAAATGTGGAAACAGTAGTGGACTTAGAAAGTTCACTTTGGCAACCATCAGAAAACACTTGTCTCAAGCAAGTATCATCAATAGAGGCAGAAACGAGCGGGTAAAGTTTTTATGGGGAATAGGCTATTTGCATAGTCTCAACATATCTCTCCAGAAGATAATCACTTCGTTTTTAAAAGACAGAAGCCAGGCACAGTGGCTCACGCCTGTAATCCCAGCTACTCAGGAGGCTGAGGGAGGAAACCACTTGAACTCAGGAGGCAGAGGTTGCAGTGAGCCAAGATCATGCCACTGCACTCCAGCCTGAGTGACAGACGGAGACCCTGTCTAAAAAAAAAAAAAAAAAGGTAAAGATAAACTAAGGAGCAATTCCAGATGCAAGGATACTAAAAAGACTCGAAAGCTTCCCGCACGGTGGCTCACGTCTGTAATCCCAGGGCTCTGGGAGGCCGAGGTGGAAGGATCAGTGGAGCTCAGGAGTTGAGATCAGCCTGAACGACATATCAAAACCCCACCTCTATAAAAAAATGAAACCAAAATTAGCCGGGCACGGTGGCACACACCTGTGGTCCCAGCTACTCCAGAGGCTGAGTGGGAGGATCGCTTGAGCTCAGGAGGTTGAGGCTGCAGTGAGCCCTGACAGCGCCGCTGCACTCCAGCCTGGGCACCACCAGATTAAGACCCTGTCTCAAAAACGAAAACCAACCAACCAACAAACAAATGCAAAACCAAAAAAACAAAAAGAAAACATGAAAACTGAGTGTACCTCACGACCTGAGGTTTTCTTTTGCCGTAAAGGCCATTACTGAGACAACTGGTAAAATCTGAACAGTCTATCAATTAGATGATATAGCGCACCAATGTCAATTTCCTGATTTAGAAAATTATATCATGGCCATGTGAGAGAATGTCCTCATTCTTAGGAAATATACACTCAAAGTATTGAAATAAAAGGAGTGTGATGCCTACAATTCTCTCAAATAATTTAGAAATGAGAGAGAGAGGAAGAAAATGAGCAATGCAGTCCAATACTACAATACTACGTGTGGGCATCTGAATGAAAGGTATATGGAAATTCTTTGTTCTTCTCACAACTTTTCTGCCAGTCTGAAATTACATCAAAATTAAAAAGTGAAGAAACAAACAGCTGGGGTGTGGTGGCTTGCACCTGTAATCCCAGCACTTTGAGGAGCTCGAGTCCAGAAGTTCGAGAGCAGCCTGGGCAACATGGCGAAACCCCACCTCCACAAAAAATATCAAAATCATCCAGGCGTGGAGGCATGCACCTGTGGTCCCGGCTACTCGGGCGGCTGAGGTGGGAGAATCGCTTGAGACCGGGAGGCAGAGATTGCAGCGAGCCTACATTCTTACGCCACTGCACTCCAGCCTGAGTGACAGAGCAAGACTCTGTCTCAAAACAAACAGACAAACCAGAAGTCAGTGTAGAAACTCGAAAGATGACATCAACCCATTTGTTCCCTCTGTTCGGCTGTGACCTCCGTTTCCTGGGGTAGAAGCCAGGACAGCAGTGGCTGAAGCAGTGAAGGCCTGGGGGACAGTTTGAGAGAAGACGACGCAGGGAATGCCAAGCACATTGGTCGAAATAACCATAATCAGAGCAGTAGCAACCTGCAGGCGGCAGGGCAAATGCCACGCGCAGAGGATGCTTCGGGCAGAGCTGGGAGGATTTCGAAAACTTCAGCCACTATTAACCAATCTTGCGGGTCTTCGCAATTGACCTGCACAATCTGAACTTACTCAACGTTTTAGAATCAACATTGTAAAAGCCTGGTATTTATCAAAGAGGAAAGCTATCCCCATCACACGTGGAAAAGGGCCGCACTAGAGAGCCTGGGAGGAAGGCAGCCGCATTCACTGCGTGCCCCCAGATTCCTCTGGGGCTTCGGCGCACTGAGGCACTCGGGCAGATGTGACCGTGCTTGGGTGGAAAGGGGCTGCCTTTGGACTGATGCCTGGGATGAAGCTGACTGTTATGAACTAAGTTTCCCCACCCCGAACGCATAGGGCTTTACTTATTTATTATTTTTGAGATGGAGTCTCACTGTATCACCTGGGCTGGAGTGTAGTGGCTCGATCTCGACTCACCGCAACCTCCACCTCCTGGGTTCAAGTGATTCTCCTGCCTCAGCTTCCTGAGTAGAATTACAGGCATGTGCCACTATCCCCAACTAGCTTTTGTATTTTTAGTAGAGATGGGGTTTCACCAGGCTGGTCTCGAACTCCTGACCTCAAGTGATCCGTCCACCTTGGCCTCCCAAAGTGCTGGGATTACAGACATGAACCTCTCACCGCACCTGGCCCATATGGCTTTGAAACGATTCCAGACACGTCCACAGGTTGCTATGTGAGTGGCGCGCTCTGCTGCACTAAGAACCCGTTGTCCTCTTCTTCCTTGGAGAACGTGACCTTGCTCCTTATCGCACCCTGTCTGCGAGCTCCTGACCCTCACGACTGCGCTTCCAAACACACATAGACATGCGAGTGTGACGGACCCTTGGGAGCTCTGGCTGCACCCTCCGCCCTTTTTCCCCAAGGCCAGAAGCTCCAGCTGTGACAGGTCATCCTGCCAACCTTGGAGCTACTGTCAGAAGCCTCTAGCCAACGCTGGCACTGCCTTCCAGGGACCAGGGACCTTATAGCGCTCCCAGGAACAGCTGGCAGAGGCTACACCTCACACTGAGGACTGTTCCCCTGCTAAGTGAGCAGCTAGACTTTCTGGAACTCATTCACTACGGGGTTCATGGACTTTGCCTGTTGAGTGTATTCTTTGTGAAGTTTGCTATCATTCTCTCCCTGTTTAAGCTCTGGGAACCTACAGGAAAAAAATCTTTTTGTAAGGCTGGGCCCAGTGGCTGACACTTGCAATCCCAGCACTTTGGGAGGAAAAGGCAGGTGGATCATCTGAGGTCAGGCATTTGAGACCAGCCTGACCAATATGATGAAACCCCATCTCTACTAAAAACATAAAAGTTAGCCAGGCATGGTGGTGGGCGCCTATAATCCCAGCTAGTTGGGAGGCTGAGACAGGGGAATATCTTGAACCTGGGCAGCAGAAGTTACAGTGAGCTGAGATTGAGGCATTGCACTTCAGCCTGGGTAAGAAGAGTGAAACGTCTCAAAAAAAAAAAAAAAAAAAAAAAAAAAAATCTTTGTGTAGCAATAAACTGTGTGATTTGTGAAATCATACTTAGATCATTTCCTTATTGTTACCACACAAAACAAGCCCTAACCCCCAAGATGACTGTATTTCGTGTGTGTGTCGGTGGGGGGGGGGGTGGAGGGCAGAGTCTTGCTCTGTTGCCCAAGCTGGAGTGCAGTGGTGCCATCTTGGCTCTCTGCAACTTCTGCCTCCTGGGCTAAGTGATTCTCCTGCCTCAGCCTCCCAAGTAGCTGGGACTATAGATGTGCACCACCACGCCCAGCTAATTTTTGTATTTTTTTTGTAGAGATAAGGTTTCCCCATGTTGCCCAGACTGCTCTCAAACTTGTGGACTCAAGTAGTCCTCCTGCCTCAGCCTCTCAAAGTGCTGGGATTACAGGCATGGGGCAGCCTATATATTTCAAGGTAGGGCCTTTAAGGAGGTAATTGAGGTTAAATGAGTCCTAAGGTTGGGGCCCTGACCCAATATGACCGGAGTCCTTGAGAGGGAGAGAGAGAGGCACCAGGAGTGTATGTGCCCAGAGGAAAGGCCGCATGAGGAGGCAGCCACCTGCAAACCAGAAAGCGGCTGCAGAGGGGACCAACCCTGCTGGCACCCTTGTCCTGGACTTGTGGCCTCTGGAACTGTGAGGAAGACATGTCTGCGGGTTAAGTCACCCAGGCTATGGTAGGGCATAGGTAGGGCAGCCAGAGCTTAGACAGTGGCAGAATGGCCTTCAGCCCGCCACCACTCAGAGTATGATCTGGTAACTGGCATCACCAAACCTTGTGAGAGACTCACAGCCAGGGACTGTGACACTGCTGATGCCCCCCGCCCCCCGCAGGACACGGGTCATATCGGGTCAGGGCTGCACCCTTAGGACCCCTTTAACCTGAATTAACCTGAATTACCTTCCTAAAGGCCCTACCTTGAAATACACAGGCTGGCTCACGCCTCTAATCCCAGCACTTTGGGAGACCAAGTCAGGAGGACCACTTGAGCCCACAGGTTTGAGAGCAGTCTGGACAACACCGGGAAACCTTATCTCTACAAAAAATACTCAAATAGCCAGGCGTGGTGGCGCATGCCTGTAGTCCCAGCTAACCTGAAGGTGCATTTTGGCAGGCTCCTCCCTCCTCCCCGCGGATGGGGTGGAGGGCTCCGGCAGGCCCCGGCTGTCCGCACCTCTGCGTACGTGACACAGCCTCGTGGAGGCAGCGAACACAAAACAGTCCAGAGCCTGAGGGAAGGTTTTAAATGTTTTATTTCACAAATTGTTCAGATTTGTTCATAAAAGACATGTTAGAGACGTGTTAGAAACCAAAGCAGCTCTACTGAAATATCTGCAACACGGCCCCTGTTCACGCGAAGCACAAAACACATTTACAACGAAACTTTGTACACAGGAAGTAGCAAAATACATCATTTTTCATAGAAAAAAGCGCACACACAAACTGCGGGCTGAGTAAGCCTACAGACAAAGTGAGACGCCAGCACACGCTCTGTAACAAGGCTGCGCGAAACTCCGACAGAAGCTGAAATGTCCCTTCTGGGGCAGGAGAGCCAGGAACGCCGCTGGCATGCTGCGAGACCTTTTTAAACAGGGGTAGGTGCGATATGGCATGAGGGGCTCTGCTTCACACAGGAGACGTGGCGCTGCGGACACGGCTTATAATTTGTAGTCCCGCTTCCCTTTTCTGAAGACAAATGTTCCAGTTTCAAAATGTTTGTGAGGATGATAAAGACAGCCAGGTCCATGGCAGGGCACGGTGGCTCATGCCTGTAATCCCAGCACGTTGGGAGGCTGAGGCAGGTGGGTCAGCTGAGGTCAGGAGTTGGAGACCAGCCTGGCCAACATGGCAAAACCCCATCTCTACTAAAAATAGAAAAATCAGCTGGGCATGGTGGCTTACACCTGTAGTCCCAGTTACGTGGGAGGCTGAGGCGGGAGAATGGCTTGCACCCGGGAGGCAGAGGTTGTGGTGAGCTGAGATCACACCACTGCACTCCAGCCTGGGCAACGGAATGAGACTTGGTTTCAAAAAAAAAAAAAAAAAAAAAAAAGACAGCCAGGTCCCGCTCTGGGCAAGGACCTCCTATCCTGCCAGCCTCCTGGCAGTGAAGGAGGCATTACAGAACCTGGGGCCTTTACTTTTAAATGATGGCACCAACTCACACTGGAAATTCCGACTCTCCCTGGGGTGAGATGCTTCAGAAGTGAGCCCACTGGGGTTGTCCTGGTCTCTTCACTGATTCTGCAAACCCCACAGGGCGATCTGATTTACCTTGAAAACACGGCCACAGCCACTGAAGTCTGGCAGCACCCAGAAGGTTCCCAGATGTTTGCCGGTAACTGGACACACGACCTGACAGGCTGACCGAATTCCTCTCTGACATGTGGGGCTGAAGAGTCAGTACCTATGAATTACGACCACCCTACGACGCACAAGCACAGACACCATCCTGCGAAGTTTAGCTTGGTCAGGCTAAGAGCTGAGCTGCTTTTCACCAAACTCCTGAAGAGGTGTTTTTCTTTGTTTGTTTTTTGTTTCTTTTTTTAAAGCTATTTACCTTCAGATTCTGCATTTGTTAGGAAGGCATTCAAAGAAAGAAGGCGTCCCCTGAGTCCCAGGTAGAGCTTCCTGTTCAGCCTACGGTATCTTAGTCTTTTGTTTTCTGCTAGTTCTTTTGTCTAAGAAATATTTTGAATCAAGTTTGAAACTAGCATTCGCCAAGTGATCTATTGGCTGGCCTGGCGGTAGAGAGTAGAATTTTCACCTTCTGCAAAGAAATGCTATTTACAAAAGGATATTTTTCACTGCGGGCTTTTGGTCTGGGTTCGGTTTTATAGAGTGAGGGAGCCAGGGCTACTACAGAAGCCCTCGGGAGCATTTGGCAGGAGTCCGTTCACAAAAACAGGAAGAGAGAGCCTTCTAGTGTACCCCCATCTCTCGCTGTCATGAGGCCGCAGGACGGTTTCTTAACCACAAACTGAGCTGCTAACTTTGGTGAGGAATGTACCAACGACTCCATTCCTCCCATGACTGAAAAAGCAGGTCACTGGGTGTGCAGGGAATCTGCACACTTAGTTGTCATTTTTAAAAAGCAGCGAAGAGCAGCCCTTCTTTGGTTATCCTCAGATATCTCAGTGGAGCCTGATGAGACCTGGAGTTAAGAAGTGGGCTTCAAACAGGATGGCCTGTAAAGCTAAGTCCTGGGCGCGAACCAGGACATGTAAGCCAGTCTGAGGCAGGGCAGGAGCCACAATGGGTAGGGGGTAAAGAAAGGGGCCTGGCCGGGCGCAGTAGCTCACGCCTGTAATCCCAACACTTTGGGAGGCTGAGCTGGGCAGATCACCTGAGGTCGGGTGTTCAAGACCAGCCTGACCAACAAGGAGAAACCCCGTCTCTACTAAAAACACAAAAAATTAGCCAGGCATGGTGGTGCATGCCTGTAATCTCAGCTACTCAGGAGGCTGAGGCAGGAGAATCACTTGAACAGGGAGGCGGAGGTTGCCGTGAGCCAAGACAGTGCCATTGCACTGCAGCCTGGGCAATAAGAGCACGACTAGGCCTAGGAAAAAAAAGAAAGAAAGGGTCCTAATTTCCTAATTTTTAGTCCTCAATGGGACCAAAGGTCACGGCAGAAATGGGGGGGGGGCACAAAGACAAGGGGCCTGACAAAGACAAGATACTTCGCTTGAAGTTACTGCTGAACTCTACAGAAACCAGCACTGCTGTGTATAAAGCCGGCCTGCATACGGCCACTGAACGGCACCCGTGGCAGGTCACCAGCAAGGACACGTGCCAGGGCGGAGCTGGGATCTCTCACACTCCCAGCCCTGTTGTTCCAGCCCATTTGTCTGTCTGACCAGCAAACATTAAAATCATTTTCCTCTGTTGGTAGGGACGGACTGTGTTTTTTATTTTTAAATAACTACCTTCTACTTCATTCCTGAAACTCAATGGAAGTTCCTTGAAAGGCCTCTTTTGACACTGTGAATGCTTCACAATGGTGAGCTCCAGAAGGTTTGGTCTCTTTGCAGGGGATGGGGGGGGTTAAAATCAACTTTCCCCACCAACGGAAGAACACATAGCAAGTCATATTTTGGCAACTGTCCCCTTTAAAAGACAGGTCAGGTGTCTAAAGGAGAGAGGGCACCCAGACGGAGACCCCTGGGCCACAGCAGGATTGGGCAACAGGGGTCCAGCTGAGCACCCCGGGATGCTGCTGCTTTAGTGGGGGGATGAGATGTCACCTCACCAAAAGGCCACGGATGGACACTGAACACCGGTCAAAGGGAGTTTCCTGACTCTCCATATAACCCTCCCCGCAATGACAAAATAAAAGTAAAAGCGAAACCCCAAAGCCCTCTTGAAGATGCCCCTTCTCCTGTGCTGGAAATTCACTGCCTCACAGCAAAGATCCGGAAGGCTTTTTCATTTCGAGGGGTCTTCAGGCTGACAAAGAAGAGAGAAAGCCCATTACTGAGAGATCCGGAGGGCCTCCTGCAGGGACTCTGGCTGGGCAGGGAGACCTGGGTGGCCCCTGCTCATTCCCATAGTGGAGGAGCCATGGCCAAGGGACACTGCCCCGCAGCCACCAGAAACAGAGCACGGCTTGAGTTGAGAACAGCTGGCAAATCCCATTTTCTTTGCAAACGAGCAACCGTCTGATTCTAGGTCAGAGCATCTGTCTGATTGCAGGTCATTTCCTTTTCTCAGGGATTTGCTGGCCCCAGTCTGTCTGGACTGGACTCACCCTCCCAGACTTCTGCCTGGTTTCACTCCCACCTGTTGACCCCAACACTGGTGTCTGGGGCAGATTAGCAGCTGCTATCTCAGCATTACTGCATAAGCCAGCTGCCTTCACTGCCTCCCGCCTTCCTCCTGAGGGAGGTGTTATTCCTTCTTCACAGTAAACGGAGACGCCAGGAAATCAAGTCACTTACCAGGGACCCACAGCTACTGAAAACTGCCCTCTCACAAGAGGAGTTAAATCCTTCAGCTAACCAAAGATGGATTTTTAAAAAAAGCTCTATTGGTCAGGTGTGGTGGCTCATGCCTGTAATTCCAACTTTGGGATGCCAAGGCAGGTGGATCATTTGAGGTCTGGAGTTTGAGAGCAGCCTGGTCAACATGGCAAAACCCTGTCTCTCCAAAAAATTAACCAGGTATGATGGTGCATACCTCCAATCCCAGCGACTTGCAGGCTGAGGCAAGAGAATCACCTGAACCCGGGAGTTGGAGTTTGCAGTGAGCCGAGATCGTGCCACTGTACTCCCACCTGGACAACAGAGTGAGACTCTGTTTCCAAAACAACGACAAAAAAAAAAAGCAAAAACAAACCAGCTTTATTAACTATAACATACCATGGAAATTCATCTTTTCTAAGTGTACAATTTAATGGCTTTTAGAGATTTTATAGGGTTATGCAGTCACCTCCACAAACCAGTGTTAGATAATTTTTAAAAATGATTTTAGACACAAGGTCTCTCTGTCACCCAGGCCTGAGTGCAGTGACACGATCATGGCTCACGTCAGCCTTAACCTCCTGGGCTCAAGCGATCCTCCCTCCTCAGCCTCCCAAAGTGCTGGGATTACGGGTGTTGCCTAATGGTGTCTTTAAAGCACAAAAGTTTTAAATAGAATTCAATTTATCCGTTTGTTTTCATTGCTAGATTGCGCTTTTGGCATCGTATTTAACAAACCATTGCTTAACTCAAGGCCATGAAGGATTTATACTTGTTTTCTTCTAAGACTTCTGTAACTTTTAGCTCTTATACTTTAGCCTTTGATCTATTTTTGAGTTAATTTTTTATGTATGGTATGAGAAGAAGGTCTAACATCACAGTTTTACATGTATACATCTAATTCCCTTTGCACTACTTGTTGAGAAACTATTATTTGCCCACTGAATGGTCTTGGCACTCTTATAGAAACTGATGGACTGGAAGTGTGATGGTTTACTTCTGGACTTCCAATCATGTTGTCTTTCTTTTTTCTTTTTGAGACAGAGTCTCACTCTGCCGCCCAGGCTAGAGTACAACAGTGCGATCTCAGCTCACTGCAACCCCTGCCTCCCAGGTTCCAGCGATTCTCCTGCTGGGCGTGGTGGCAGGTGCCTGTAATCCCAGCTACTTGGGAGGCTGAGGCAGGAGAATTGCTTGAACCTGGAAGGTGGATGTTGCAGTGAGCCGAGATCGCACCACTGCACTCCAGCCTGGGCGACAGAGCGAGACATTGTCGCAAAAAAAGAAGAAATGGGCCAGTTTGCCAAAAAATAGGAGACATACAGCAGCAACAACCAATCAAAAGGGCCGCAGTCCCTCTGGGCCAGGATAGTGTGCTCCCCACGTTTAATCCTACAAGGAAAGTAACTGAGGTGACCCATTGGAATGTTACTGTTTCTACTCTCTGCAGCCTTTTGCTGACTCATGGGAGCACCTTTCTATTCTGTAGATGGGATGTTGCCTGATACACAAATTGCTAATAAAAGCCGATCAGATCTTGCAAACTCACATTTGTAGGAATTTTGTTCTAAAAGGCAGCATGGTACCTTCTAGACCCCAAAGTGCCGTTTACAAAGTGCAAAAAGGGCCGGGCACAGTGGCTGACCCCTGTAATCCCAGCACTTTGAGAGGCTGAGGTGGGGAGATCACTTGAGGTCAGGAGTTCAAGATCAGCCTGGTTAACATGGTGAAACCCCGTCTCTACTAAAAATACAAAGAAAAAATTAGCCGGGTGTGGTGGCAGCTTCCTTCAATCCCAGTTTCTTGGAAGGCTGAGGCAGGAGAATCATTTGAACCCAGGAGGTGGAGATTGCAATCAGCCAGGATCATGCCATTGTACCCCAGCCTGGGCAACACAGTGAGACATCCTGTCAAAAAAAAAAGAAATCGCAACCAGGAGTGTTCTTTCCACATCAACATTCCATGGAAAAGACTGATCTAGCATCCATTTGCCAAAGACAGTTTGGTTAAAATGAAAAAAAAACAAAACAAAAACGAAGACTGATCATAGCTGCACATTTTATATGCACCAATGGTTTCAAATACACCATTCTTGCATATTATTGTAGATTTTAAAGGCAAAAAACACTCGCCCTCTCAAGTCTGTCTTTCTGCACCAAGTTCTCCTCCCCAAAGGCATCTTGTACAGATGCAAACAATTAGCATATTTTTCCCTCACCCATTTTTTTCACACAAATATTATACATGTACTACCAACGACATACCACTCTGCACTCTGCTTTTTTAGCTTAATAATGTATCTTGGGATTTGCTGCTTTTCTATACAGAAATAACTCATTCCTTTTATCAGCTGGGTCCCTATTGGTGGACATTTAGTTCTAATTTTTTTTTTTTAGTATAGTGATGCCATCACAACTCACTGCAGCCTCAACCTCCTGGTCTCAGGTGATCCTCCCACCTCAGTCTCCTGAGTAGCTGGGACCACAGGTGCATACCACCATGCTGGGTTAATTTATATATATATATACATACATACACACACACTATACATATATATATATTTAATCTTTTTCTAATTTTTGTATTTTTTAGAGATGGGATTTCACCATGTTGCCCAGCTGGTCTTCAATGCCTGGGCTCAAGCGATCCTCCCGCCTCGGCCTCCCAGAGTGGATTACAGGCACGAGCCACTGAGCCCGTGTTTTCTAACTTTTTGCCTTTGTTAACAATGTCACTGTTGCCCATGGGACTTCCTGTGTCTGTGTGAGAGTATCTGAGAGTGAGCTTCTAAGAGTGGGATTGCCGGACCAAAGGACATGCATTTGCATGGTGACAGCGGCCAACCTGCCCTGCATGAAGATAACACCAGCCGGCTCCCGAGACAGTGACAACAGGGCTGTGTGACGCCCACTACCCCCCCACCCAGCACCTCGCGAAGTGTCGCTTTTGGTTCGTGACCAATGGAAGGTAAGGAGTGGCATCCAGGTATCATTTTAGTTTGCATTTTGCTCATGATGGAGGAGTTTGAGCATAAGATTTACAGCCAAGTTATGATTTACCAGCAGCATTTCCTTCAGGAGCCCCACTCCAAACAGAGTCCCCAGGCCAGGCGCGGTGGCTCACGCCTGTAATTCCAGCACTTTGGGAGGCCGAGGTGGGTGGATCAGGAGGTCAGGAGTTCGAGACCAGCCTGGCCAAAATGGTGAAACCCAGTCTCTACCAAAAATACAAAAAATTAGCTGAGTGTGGTGGCACACACCTGTATGCACCAGCTACTTGGGAGACTGAGGCAGGAGAATCCCTTGAACCTGGGAGGCAGAGGTTGCAGTGAGCCAAGACCATGCCACTGCACTCCAGCCAGGACAATAGAGTGAGACTCCATCTCAAAAAAAAAAAAAAAAGAGAGCCCCCAGACTGGAAATGCCAGACTCGCCAGGTGACCCCGGCCCTCTCAGACTCGCCAGGTGACCCCAGCCCTCTCACACTGCTCAGTCAGATCTGCAGTCCTCCAAGAGCAGGCTGCTTGGAATGTCTGGTTGTTTTTCAGCCTTTCTCCATGGCAGCTTCATGCTTTTGGCTACCCTGGGATTGAACTTTTGAAACGTGTATCAGATGGGAGCACTCGGAGAGACGGAGCTGTGAGGAAATGCCAAGAGCCAAGGCTCGGGCAGAATGCTCGGCCACAGGTGGCTCCGGACCAGGAGGAGGAGACAGTGCAGCCACCCAGAGGCAGGGGTGACCCTGGCAGCCCCGCTGGTTTCTGGAAAGCTCAGATCCCAGGGCCCTCTTCAGGCCTTGGGGGATGTAAGATTTCACTGGATGCTCTGCCCAAATCCTGGGAGGACCAACCAGGACCACAAGGTACTTGGTTATTCCGCATGGGGGGCCAGCCACGTGGGGAAGATTGCCAGGGGTCTGTGACCTTCTTGACTAACTATGGGTCCAAAGAGTCTACGGATGGCGCAGTGGTTCTCATGTTCTCAGGGTCTGAACAATCCAGGGACAAGGGAGCCATTCAGGCTACTGTCCAGATGTGGACACTGCCAGCCCAAGGTCTTGCCTGCACAACCTGGGTGTCAACGCACCCCCTTTAAACAACCTGCCCACCTTGGAAGTAAGAGCAGGTGCCACCGAGCTTGGCAAGTAATTCCTAACATATCAAAGAGTGTGCTAACACCAACCCAGGGTGCCACCGGGCAACTGGCACTGGCAAATATTGGTGCCATCCACTGCCGCAGGTAAGAATCCCACAGGTTTGGGCTGCCAAGAAAAATTCCCCACGTTCAGGTGGGTCCCCAGTTGTTCACGCCTCAAGCGGTTTTTTTTTTTTTTTTTTTTTTGAGATGGAGTTTCGCTCTTGTTACCCAGCTGGAGTGCAATGGCTTGATTTCGGCTCACAACAACCTCCGCCTCCCAGGTTCAAGTGATTCTCTTGCCTCAGCCTCCTGAGTAGCTGGGATTACAGGCGTGCGCCACTATGCCCGGCTAATTTTGTATTTTTAGTAGAGATGGGGTTTCTCCAGTTCGGTCAGGCTGGTTTCAAACTCCTGATGGATGATCCGCCCACCTTGGCCTCCCAAAGTGCTGGGATTACAGGTGTGAGCCACTGCACCCGGCCAACCTCAAGCAGTTATTAAGCTCCAGGTATGCTGGGGAAGTCGACAGTTGTAAGCGTCGAATGAAGACCAAGTGTGGCTTGATAATTATAAAATACCCTTCCTTTTCCAAATCTTGCCCTCTGATTCTCTTTTTGGATTAGCTTGTAACTCCCACACATGCCCGAAAGCAGTATAAATTGCTACAGTATTTCTGGGTAATTTTCACAAAAAGTATTGGACTTTTTATAAAGTGTATCAAACAACTTTTATAAAGAGTATAAAAGTCTCGCTCTGTTGCCCAGGCTGGACTGCAGTGGTACGATCTCCACTCACTACAGCCTCCACCTCCTGAGTTCAAGCAATTCTCCTGCCTCAGCCCCCTGAGTAGTTGGGACTACAGGTATGTGCCACCAGGCCTGGCTAATTTTTTTTTGTGTGTGTGTATTTTTAGTAGAGACAGGGTTTCTTTGCCCTGTTGGCCAAGCTGGTCTTGAACTCCTGGCCTCATGTGATTCTCCCACCTCGGCCTCCCAATGTGCTGGGATTACAGACATGAGGTACCGTGCCTGGCCTAGAAAGGCCCCTTAAAGGCCAGAGTGAAGAGGCAGGAACATTCCAGGGACTCTCTAAAGAACTCTCCGGAAACACCGGGGCAGACAGGGTCAGGCTCGCCGGGCTGCATTCCCCTTGGTTGCCTTGAATATGACCCGGAGAGGGAGAGCTTGACTCTTGGCATCGCTTGACACAGACGGGATTAAGGAGAGTGGACGGCCAGTTCTGGTTCAGGAGCAGACAAGGAAGCTGCTCCGTGGAGTCCTGAACCCAGTATTAAAAGGACGGCAGAAGAGGAACCCCTGACTGTTAGTCCTCTGGCTTTTAAAAAGTGTAATTTCTAGCCCAGGTATAGTGACTCATGCCTGTAATCTCAGCACTTTGAGAGGCTAAGACAGGCGGATCATGAGGTCCGGACATTGAGACCATCCTGGCTAACACGGTCTCTACTAAAAATACAAAAAAATTAGCCGGGCATGGTGGCATGCGCCTGTAGTCCCAGCTACTTGGGAGGTTGAGGCAGAACTGCTTGAACTCAGGAGGCAGAGGTTGCAGTGAGCTGAGATCATGCCACTGCACTCCAGCCTGGGAGACAGAAAGAGACTCCATCTCTCTTAAAAAAAAAAAAAAAAAAAGATGTAATTTCTTTTTAATTATTAAGAAATATTACTTATATGTACATAACTGTCTCTATATGGATGAGTGTACCCACATGACTGTGGACACAGATGTGCCCCAAAGTACAATGTGTTGGACCCTGATAAATCCACCGTAAGTCAGAAATACACACTAGAAATGCACTGACTACACCTCACCTACGCCACAGCTCAGCCTCGCCTGTCTCGCGTGTGCTCAGGACATGACCTTACCCACAGTTAGGCAAACGCACCGGACACCGGCCTGTTTTACAAAGAAGTTAGTATAAAGAATTTTCAATCAAAATGCGAAATTTGAAGTATGGTTTTTGCTGAATACGTATGGCTCTCACACCATTATAAAATTGAAAAGTCGTAAGTTGAATGATTCTAAGTGTCTAGGACTGTGTGTGTGTGTGTGTGTGTGTGTGTGTGTGTGTGTGTGTGTCTCTACCTACCTACCTACCTACCTACCTGTGTTTTTTTTAAAGGATTCCAATCCTGGCCAGGCGTAGTGGCTTACACCTGTAATCCCAGCATTTTAGGAGGCTGAGGTGGGTGAATCACTTGAGGTCAGGAATTCGAGACCAGCCTGGCCAACATGGTAAAACCCCATCTCTACTAAACATACCAAAAAAAAAAAGGGGGGGCCAGGCGTCCTTAGGGGCACGCCTGTAATCCCAGCACTTTGGGAGGCCGAGGCAGGTGGATCACAAGGTCAACAGATCAAGACCATCCTGGTCAACATGGTGAAACCCCATCTCTACTAAAAATACAAAAATTAGCCGGGTGTGGTGGTGCGTGCCTGTAATCCCAGGTACTCAGGAGGCTGAGGCAGGAGAATCACTTGAACCCAGGAGGCGGAGGTTGCAGTTAGCCAAGATTGCACCATTGCACTCCAGCCTGGGCGACAGAGCAAGACTTCATCTCAAAAAAAAAAAAAAAAAAAAAAGTTAGACAGGTATGGTGGTGGGCACCTGTAATCCCTGCCACTCGGGAGGCTCAGGCAGGAAAATCACTTGAACCCAAGAGGCAGAGGTTACAGTGAGCCAAGATCATGCTACTGCTCTCTAGCCTGGGTGATAGAGGAAGACTCTGTCTCAAAGAAAAAAAGGATTCCAATCCCGTTCTCCCAGTCTCCCCGCTCTATTGATCCCTCAAAAAAATTTAAAAGTCAGACAGATACAGGTTCAGCTCTCATCTTTAGGACCTTGGGCTGCTTAAGCCTTTTCTCTGAGCCTCAGTTTCCACAACTGTAAACTGGGTTCATAAAAGTGCCCAGTCCTGAGGGACACTGTAAAAAGTCCTCTCTAGGGAGGCATCTGGTCCAGTGTCGAGCATCCAGCAGGTGCTCAATTGCTGGGAGCTATGAATGCCATCGCCCCTGCTAGGTTTAAACCTGACCCACCTTCAAAGTGGGAATGTGGGCAGTGTGCCCAGGTATGCACCTGTGCTGACTGAACAATCCTCACAAAACTCGCACCCTAGGGAACTGTCAAACCTCTTCATCTTATTTTATGAAATACATCATTTTTAGGCGGTAAAAGTTTCAGACTGGCACATATAATACTATTTACGTGTGCGTATAATATGTGGCATTTGGATTTGTACGTGTGTTTTATGTGTATGGGGAAAGACAGGTCAGGAAGTTCTAAATCAGC
The DNA here is from genome assembly GCF_049354715.1 of Callithrix jacchus. Lineage (NCBI taxonomy): Eukaryota > Metazoa > Chordata > Mammalia > Primates > Cebidae > Callithrix > Callithrix jacchus. The sequence goes on along the minus strand of NC_133521.1, from coordinate 42,570,107 downwards.
AGTTAACAGGTTAACAGGGCACCTGCTGGGACTCCTGTTTTCTGCTCTCTGGATGGATTATTTAAATAATAAGTATAGGCTGGGCACGGTGGCTCACGCCTGTAATCCCAGCACTTTGGGAGGCCGAGGTGGGTGGATCACAAGGTCAACAGATCAAGACCATCCTGGTCAACATGGTGAAACCCCATCTCTACTAAAAATACAAAAAATTAGCTGGGCACGGTGGCGCGTGCCTGTAATCCCAGCTACTCAGGAGGCTGAGGCAGGAGAATTGCCTGAACCCAGGAGGCAGAGGTTGCGGTGAGCCGAGATGGCACCATTGCACTCCAGCCTGGGTAACAAGAGCGAAACTCCGTCTTAAAAAAAAAAGTACATATTTATTCTAGTGTAAGTATTTTTAAAGATAAGAACAAGTGTACCTTGGCATTCAAGGTTCTCCCTGGCCCCTTCTTGGGAAGGGTCTGTGTCCCAATCTCAGTGTGCTGTCTGGGCTGAAGAAGTCAGGAGTGCTGCTTAGAAGCATTGATTGTGGTACAGGTTGCCTAGGTTTGAGTCCCAGCTCTGCCCCTGGTAGGCTGGGTGACCTTGGACAAGTTACTTAACCTCTCTGTGCTTCCCTTTCTTTACTGATAAAGGATAATGACTGGGCATAGTGGCTCACACCTGTAATCCCAGCACTTGGGAGGCCAAGGCAGGCAGATCACAAGGACTAGAGTTTGAGACCAGGTTGGCCAACATGGTGAAACCTTGTCTCTACTAGAAATACAAAAATTAGCCAGGTGTGGTGGCACACACTTGTAATCCCAGCTACTTGGTAAGCTGAGGCAAGAGAATCACGTAAACCCAGGAGTCAGAGTTTGCAGTGAGCTGAGATTGTGCCACTGCACTCCAGCTTGGGCGACAAGAGCAAGACTCCATCTCAAAGAAAGCAACAGGGGTAATGACATATCAGCAGCTCCTCTGCACAGCACAGAGAACCTCACATCCCAGCCTTGGTCCAGCCTGGCTTGGGGGACAGTGCAGAGCTCATCAGATCTGGAAATAACAGCTCAATAATTTCGGTTTCTCAGGATTTCTGGACACATAGTAGTGAGATCTTCAGTCATCTGACGCTGGAGACTCTCGGCGCTGAGCTATCTAACACAGTAGCCACCAGCTGCGGGAGCTCACTGAGACCCAAAATGGGCTCGTCCAAATGGAGATGTGCATAGTGTGAAACACGCACCAGACCTCCAAGGTTTTATACCCAAAAAACAATGTACATTTCTTATTACTACTGATAATTTTCTACTGATCACATATTGAAATAGTATGGATATAGTGGGTAAGTAAAACGTGTCCTAAGATTTCCCTTCTGTCACTTCTTCCTTTGGCTTCTGGAAACTTTAGAATCTCACATGTGCTCAAATCACATCTCCACTGCACTTGCCACAGCAGACTACACCCCTCTGAGGACAGAGATTTTTCTCTCTTCTCTTCCTTGCTGTGTCTCCAGCTCCTACCACAGGCGCTGCCCTGAGTTTTAGGTGAATGAACTTGTGATTCAGATGGAGGTCCACCTATATGTTCCTTTGGATAAAGGTGACAGTTTAAAAACACAAGTGACCAAGAATGCTCACTGTCATGGTTGATGTATTTCCCAATCTCTTGCAAAATCTGTGTTAAAAAATGTTTCTGGTCTAAGAAAAAATTATGAACTAACACTCATCCAGATGTCCAGCATTTCCCCAAGAATATTCAGACACCTTCTTCCTAATACTGACGAAGGTGTCTGAATATTCTTGGGGAAATGCTCTTCCTGATGTCTTTTCTTTCCTTTGCTACCCCGGCGGGCAGGGGTGAGAAAACAGGTGCTTGTCTCTTACGTTGTCTGCACGATGCCTTTCAAAATTTCCAGGAAGTCCTCTCTAGAAGAGGACCATTGCTAAACCAAAACCACTATGAAGCAGAACAGATTTCTGGCCCTGTGTGTGGAGAATTCTGTTCGGAGGGTTTGGTTGCTTGTGTAATTGAAGGACTCCCTACACGTAAAAAACAGGTTGCTGTGAACTGGCCACAGTGTACACAACATCTATGTCTCCCCTGGGACTGCCTGTGACCCCTCCAGGGCCCAGCAGCCATCAGGGACAGAGCCAGCCTTTGGCTCCAGGCTGGATTTCCACAGACCCTATTGGGAACAAGCTCCTGGGAAATTTCCCAGCCCTGAGCTTTGTGTAGAGACAGAGGCTGAGGTCCCATAAAAATAAGGAAAGGACAGGGCATGGCCACGCTCAGCTGTCTCTACAGGATTCTCTTGGGAGCCATGTCACCAAGGAGTCCCCTCTGGGGTAAGACTGGCCCTCTCAATGCTTCCCTGAACGGCCCTCCAAAACAGTGACCCCTGGGCCCCGCCACTGAAATCGTTTCTGTACTGTGTCCTCACAATAGGTGGCAAATCCCATGAAGGGAGAGATCCGCTGTTGTGCTCCCCGTGGGATCCTGGGTGCCTGGGACATTGTCAATGCTCCCTAAGTGCGTGACACCTACATGGACTGAGCATCGGAAGGATGGAGGCAAAGATGAAAGAACGGATTCCTTTGAGACCCTGACCCCTTATGCTGGTCGCTCACTCACGTAGGCCATTTCCTACGACAGAGCCATCTGACCCGATGAGAAAGGAACCATGGCATCTTGAGGTTGTGACAACAGGTGGGGGTTTTATATCATGCTTACTGTGAGCCACTGGCCAAGGGCTTGACACACACTCTCTCACGTAATTCTCATGGTGACTCAACAGACAGAGGAGCTGCCAAGGCTTGGGGAAACTGCCTGACCGAGGTGACCCCGCAGGGGAGTGTAGAGCAGCATCCCCAAAAATATTGGGGTAACTCTCCCAGCTAGCAGTCTGTGGGGGACTCCAGTGCTCACTCCCCTTCTGAGCTTCGAGTTCTGTGGACTTGATCATCTGCATCCCTGGATCCCAGCGCAGGTGCACGATGAATATTCAGTAAATGAATGACTCTTTTTTTTGTTTGTTTTGAGATGGAGTCTCGCTCTGTCACCCAGGCTGGAGTGCAGTGGCACAATCTTGGCTCACTGCAACCTTAACCTCCTGGGTTCTAGCGATTTTCCTGCCTCGGCTTCCCAAGTAGGCAGGATTACAGGTGTGCACCACCATGCTTGGCTAATTTTTGTATTTTTAGTAGAGATGAGGTTTCACCATGTTGGTCAGGCTGGTCTCGAACTCCTGACCCCAGGTGATCCACCCATCTCAGCCTCCCAAAGTGCTGGGTTTACAGGTGTGAGCCACTGAGCCTGGTTGAATGACCCTTAATAGCAAAATAATATGAGAATCAAGGGTACAAAACCTTGGAGATGCGTGTATATTTCACACTGACGCACATCTCCGCATGGACTCAGGATAAGCCCATTTTGACCCAGTGCCTCTCCCACCGCACCCCCTCCCTACCTCCTGAAAAAAAATTTAAAAAGAAGAAAAAGGATAAGCCCATTTTAGGTCTCAGTGAGCACCCAGGGCTGGTGGCTGCTGTCGTGGACAACTCAGTGCTGAGAATCTCAAGGGTCAGGTGACTGAAAATCCCTTTATGTGTCCAGAAATCCTGAGAAACAGAAACTACTGAGCTGCTATTTCCAGATCTAACGGGCTCTGCACTCTCCCTATATGCCAGGCTGGACCAAGACTGGGACGTGAGTGTCAGGTTTGCCAGGTTCGTGTCATTCTTAGAACAGCGGACCTGCTCACACAGAGGCTGCTGGGACCCTCGCAGAGAGTCCGATTCAGCAGTGCGGGGTGGGGCCAGAGGATGTGCTTTTCCAACAAGCTCTGGGTTGATTTGGACATTGCCGGCCTGGGGACCCCATCTGGAGACCTCCTGCCCTGCCCACCACCCCAGGGGGCAGGTAATATGTTTCCCCTTTACAGGTGAGGAAACTGAGGCACAGAAAAGCTGAATCTAAGCATTATCACAGACATCAGTCCACAGGACGAAGGAACACACATTCCACGAAGGAAGAGAAGCCAAGTCCCTACTCCGGAAACGCTGCATAAAATCAGTAAAACCTTTCTAGAGTGCAGAAGGCACCAGTGACATGTGTACCTGGGAGGGATGCCTGCAAGGTATCTACAGAGACAGTGACAGTGGCGATTTGGGTGGGTGTCACAGGAAGAAAGACCGACAACCCCCCACACCCTGGGTGATAGCGGGAGAGGAGCTGCTTCGGGGGGCCTTCTCTCCATCCCTGCCCTCCGAACGCACCCACGAATGGGGCCCCACAGTGAGGCCCCTGTCCCCAGCCCACAGGGCCCTGCCGTGATGCTCTCATGAATCAGCCCGACAGGGAACAAAACCCAGCAGGCTGCGCTGCTCCGGAAGACTGTTTTCTCTTAAGGAAGGTACAAAGAGCTCAATAAATTGATGCCCTGGGATTTCTTTCCAGCCCGGCCAGGAAATTCCTCCTAATCAGCTGCTTCATTACCCTCCCATTAAATCAGTGGAATTTCCCTTCATTAAGCTTTTCCCAAACAAAGCCTGCACGTGCTAAAAGAGAAGGCATGGACGCTGTCTACTTGGGCTCTTCAGGGCTGCCAATGGCAGAGTCATCGGGCAGAGATCCCAGGAAGAACGGGTATCATCTGGGTACAAGTGACGCTGCGGCGTCTTCAGAGACAGGGCAAGCCCAGGAGGCTGGTGGTAGGAGCATGGGCCGTGTCCTAGGGGCAGGAAGGTTTGCACATCTGGGGGCCCAGGGCTCATTACAGCCTTGATTTCATTTCTTCTTTAAAGAGGATACCTCAAATATGAAATCTTCAACATCACCCTGTTATGAGCTCACGTGTGGGCTCTCAAAATCCGTATGTTAAAGTCCTAACTCTCAAGTGCACTTCAGAATGTATTTGGAGATTTTCAAAGAGGCTGGGCACGGTGGCTCACGCCTGTAATCCCAACTCTTTGGGAGGCCAAGGCAGGCGGATCACCTGAGGTCAGGAGTTTGAGACCAGCCTGGCCAACACAGCAAAACCCCATTTCTACCAAAAATACAAAAATTATCCAGGCATGGTGGCACATGCCAGTAGTCCCAGCTACTTGGGAAGTTAAGCCAGGAGAATCGCTTGAACCCAGGAGGCGGAGGCTGCAGTGAGCAGAGATTACACCGTTGTACTCCAGCCTGGGCAGCAAGAGCAAAACAACAAAACAAGATCAGAGACAATCAAGGTAAAATGAGGCCTTGAGGGTGGGCCCTAATCCAAGACACTTGGGGTTCTTAGAAGGGGAGATTAGGGCCCAGCACACACAGGGAGGACCACCTAAAGACACGGGGAAGAAGACAGCTGTCTGCAAGCCAAGGAGAGAGACACCAACCCTGCCGGCACCTTGACTTCAGACTTCCAGTCTCCAGGGCTATGAGAAGCCAGACTCCTGTTGTCGAAGCCTCCTGCCTGGTCTGTGGTCCTCTCTCATAGCAGCCTGAGCTGCCCATCACTCCCCCAAGCAGGATCTGCCCCCAGACGGATGTGACAACCATCCACACTTTATAGATCAGTGAACAGAGGCTGAGGGCCAGTGTCTTCTTAGCAGCTGTAAAGCTCTAGAGAACCCCAGAACTGGGCGTGGGTCTCTCGGACTCCCAGGCCAGGAGCTGGTCTATAAGAGTGAGTGGCGTGAGATAGGGCATGGACTGGCAGCCCCAACGAGGGTGGGGCCCTTTTTGAAGGACACTCTGGAAAGGCCCCACCCAGAAATTTCACTTCTAGGAACTTTTTTCTTTTTTTTCTTTTTTTGAGATAGCATTTTCTTCTTGTCACCCAGCTGGAGTACAATGGTGTAGTCTCATCTTACTGCAACCTCTGCCTCCCGGGTTCAAGCAATTCTGCCTCAGCCGCCCCCCCGAGTAACTGGGATTACAGGCATGCAGCACCACACCCAGCTAATTTTTCTATTTTTAGTAGAGTCGAGGTTTAACTATGTTGGTCAGGCTGGTCTCGAACTGCCAACCTCAGGCGATCCATCTGCCTTGGCCTCCCAAAGTGCTAGGATTACAGGCATGCCCCATTGAGCCTGACCGCCCTGATCTTATATAATTGTGTGTAACTATATTATGACACAGCTTTATATGGCTGGTATGTAACTATCATTTCATCCCATTTTTTGTGGGAAAAAAATGCACGCGTGTACATACACACACACACACACACACACACACACACACAGAAAAACAGCTGGAAGGACGTGCGCTAAGAAGTCTAACAGTGACTCTCCCAGCTGATGGGTTATGGGTGATTATCTTCAGGCTCATCCAATGTTCCTACAGATTTCAAATTTTCTACAAAAATGTTCATTGGTAACAGGGGAAAAAGTTGTTGGTTTTTTTTTTTACTTAATCCCAAATGTGATAATAGGGAAAAACATGCTTATTTTGAAAAACAAGAAAGAGAAAAAAAGGCTCTTACCTGGGCGTCCTGGTAAGGATTTATGCAAGTCTACCCAAATTTTATTCTAAAGGATAACGACTTTGGGCCTCTTCCCAGGCCCGCCGAGGGAACACTTGCAGCCGGGCTTGGGCTTGGGTGTCAAGGGTTGGAGAACACCGTCCTACCTGTTGGACTGAACTCCGTTCCTGAGCGAGCCCACGTAGGTCTTCTTTTTATCCACGGGCATCACATCCACGTAGCCCCCGCTCTCGTCACTGATGACTCCTGCGTGCACGGCCGTCTTACAGATGCTGGAAGTCTGGAGGCACAGAAGCGCTCTGATCAGTGATGGCGATTCCAGCTCATGGGTCAAGCCGCCTGGGGCTCAGCCATGCAGTGCCTGGTGACGTGGCTGGTGGGGTGTCAACCCCATAACCCCTAGGAAATAATCATCACTACCTAGATTCCTCGGTGGTCTCTCCAGAGAGACTTGGCATTCACTCATTTGTTGAACAAGTATTTTTTAAGCACCTATTATACACCAGGCACTAGATTAGGAATTAGGGAAATTTGGCAGGGAACAAGACAAAGACCTCGGCTTCATGGAGCTGAGTGAGCAAATAAATAAATACACAAATGAGGTAGCGTCCGTTATGAAGGAAACAAAACCCACTCGCAAGGCTAAATGCCTGGGTGGAGGGGCTACCTCAGAGTTCAGCACTGCTCGGGGAAGACTGAATGACAGAAAGGAAACAGCAACCACTGTGGGAATGGCTCTGCACAGAGCATCCCAGGGGAGGGAAGGCCTTATGCAAAGGCCCTGGGGTGGGTGTGCACTCAGTATGTCTGAGAGACAGACAGACAGACAGCCAGGGTGGCTGGAATATAGTGAGTCTGGCAGAGTGTGGTGGGAGGGGTGGGCAGGGGCCTTTCATGCCGTGTACACCGGACACAGGGTGGGGTCTGGACTGTTCTAGGTACCAAGGGAGCAGCTGGGTACCACCCAGAGGCAGGAGGTGCTGCTTTCTGACATCATCGAGGAGTTCAGTTCCTGGCTGATAAAACCTTCAAGTTAAACTTACTTTTCTCTTTTCTTTTTGAGACAGAGTCTCACCCTGTTGCCCACACTGGAGTGCAATGGCATGATCGCAGCTCACTGCAACCTCTGCCTCCTGGGTTCAAGCAATTCTCTTGCCTCAGCCTCCTGAGTAGCTGGAACTACAGGCACGCGCCACCATGCCCAGCTAATTTTTGTATTTTAAGTAGAAGTGGGGTTTCACCATGTTGGCCAGGTTGGTCTTGATCTCTTGACCTCATGATCTGCCTGCCTGGGCTTCCCAAAGTGCTGGGATTACAGGCGTGAGCCACTGCATCTGGCCTAAACTTTCATTAGCATCTTAACCTCTCCAGTAGAAAAATGGTCCTCAGGATGGGTTGTCAGAGAGGAACCAATCCACAATTCTCAAAGTTGAGGGCATCTTTCAGCGGCGGGTGACAGCTGGGGCATGCTAAAGATGCAGATTCCTGGGCCTTGCCCTGGCCTACTGATTCATAGCCTCCCGGCCGCGGGCCACAGAGTCAGATGCACACTCAAGGTTACGAAGGGCAGAGGTGCCTCCCTGACCTGGGCTACGATCTGTCCCTCTGGCCTGTGCTGAAATCCGACACTGGCTTTGGTGGTAGTCTCTACCTCTGCTGCACCCCACAGCCACCTGCGGGATATTTCCACGATGACCATGCCCAGTCCCCAACCCCCTCCCACGCTCAGGGGTGCAGCCTGAGAGTTGGCATCTTAAAATCCTCCCCAGCCGGTCCTCCCATGCAGCCAGGGTGGCAGGTGGTGGGCTGAGTAGATTCCCTTGGCATGAACGGCCTCCTTCACAGTGAGCAGGGCTGGCATGGATTCTGAGTGTATGGAATACCAGGCCCTGTACCAACTACCTTTCGATTATTATCTCACTTAATCCTCAAGCAAGGTGACCGGCTACCCTATTCCCACACAGCCTCGGTGAGGTTCAGTGACTTTCCCAAGGCCACACAGGCAGTGAAGGGATTGTGAGACTCCAGCTGGGGTCCGGCTAAGGGTGAAGTCCTCACTTCTGCGGTCAGCAGAACAATGGTACCCAAAGATGTGCACAGCCTAATCCCCTGACTGGTCACTATGGAACCTTGTATAGCAAAAAAGATTTTGGAGACACAGCTAAGTTAAGGACCTTGAGGTGGGGAGAATAGCCTGGATTATCCTGTGGGCCTCATGTCATCCAAGTGGGGGTCCTTAGAAGAGAGAGCTGGGAGGGTCAGAGACAGAAACATGATAAAGACTCTACCAGCCACTGCTGGGTTTTTTGTTTTTTGAGGGGTGTCTCACTCTGCTGCCCAGGCTGGAGGACAGTGATGCCATAATGGCTGACTGCAGCCTCTACCATCCAGGCTCCAGTGATCCTCCCACCTCAGTCTCTCAAGTAGCTGGGACCACAGTTGTGTGCCACAATACCTTGCTAACTTTTAAAAATTATTTGTAGCCAGGAGCAGTGGCTCATGCCTGTAATCCCAGCACTTTGGGAGGCTGAGGCAGGCAGATCACAGGGTCAGGAGATCAAGACCATCCTGGCTAACATGGTGAAACCCCATCTCTACAAAACATAAAAATTAGCTGGACGTGGTGGTACACACCTGTAGTCCCAGCCACACAAGAAGCTGAGGCAGGAGAATCGCTTGAACCTGGGAGGCGGAGGTTGCAGCAAGCTGAGATTGTGCCCACTGCACTCCTGCCTGGGTGACAGAGTGAGACTCCATCTCAAAAATAAACAAATAAATACAAATTATTTCAAGATCTCGCTGTGCTGCCCACACTGGTCCTGAACTCCTGGGCTCAAGCAATCCTCCCGCCTTGGCCTCTCAAAGCATAAGCCACTGCACCCAGCCCCATCTTTATTTCAAAGATGAAAGAAGAGGCCATGAGCCAAGGAATGCAGGTGGCCTCTAGAAGCGGGAAAAGGCAAGAAAACACATTCTCCTCTGAAGCCTCTAGAAGGAACCAGCCCTGCTTCCACCTTGGTTTTAGCTTGGTGATGCCTACATTGGACTTCTGACCTCCAGAACTGTAAAGATAAAAATGGGTGGATCACAAGGTCAGGAGTTCGAGACCAGCCTAGCCAACATGGTGAAACCCCATCTCTACTAAAAATACAAAACTTAGCAGGGTGTGGTGGTAGATGCCCGTAATCGCAGCTACTGGGGAGGCTAAGGCAGGAGAATCGCTTGAACTTGGGAGGTAGAGGTTACAGTGAGCCAAGATTGTACCACTTCCCTCAAGTCTGGGCAACACGGCCTGACTCTGTCACAAAAAAAAAAAAAATTTAAAAACTAGTCAGATGTGGTGGCACGTGCCTGTAGTTCCAGCTACACGAGCAGCTGAGGCGGGAGGATCACTTGACCCAGGAGGTTGAGGCTGCACTGGGCTGTGCTCACACCACTGCACTCCAGCCTGGGCGACAGAGTACGAGACTTCCTCCGAAAAAAAAAAAAACAACGAGCGGAGCCAACATTCCAACATTAACAGTCATAGGCCTGTTCAGAAAAATAAAAAACAAAAGAAAAAAGTGGAGCCAACACACACATTCGTATCAAAGACCTGAAGAGTGGATTTCCTGCTTTCCAGGATCCGTTTACTGAGTAGCCGATGGCTGCTTCTTAAACACCCTCAACTCACATGTCTTCATCTTCAGTGAATAAACGGAATGGATGAAGGCCGGGTTCCTGAACCCAAAGCGGGGTTTTGGGAATCCGGGAGGCCGTGGAGCTGCAGGCAGAAGGCCACGAACCTGCAGGGCTGGTGTTAGTGCAGGGCCCGGGACACCCCTCAGTCCCCGGCAAACCGGGGTGGCCAGCCTCCCTGTGTGAACAAGGATGCGTGTTCCCCCTTTGGAGGAAAGATCCACAACTGCCCAATTCTCAAAGAGCTTTGTGCCCCCCTAAATACTAAGGAGCAGTCACTCTGCATCCATCTCAAAGAAAAGTGAGGAGACTTCTGAAATGAGGTGACAGCTTTAGAATTCCTCTAAAATCGCCGTGCCTGGGTCGAGTTTGCTAAGTGAACACCGTGGCGCTCACTGCTCTTCCCGGCAGGCGAAGCCTCCATGCTTGGTAAGTTCTCACACATGTGCATGTATCAGAATCTATCCCTGCTTCCACCTGAGGGCTGGAGCAGATTTCTAGGCCCTGGCCTCATCGTTCAGGATCAGTGGGGTTGGGTGGAGCCAGAGAAGCTGCATTTCCAACAACAACAAAAAGATTAAATAAGACCTCCAGGCTTTCTGTCTCCCTGGCCATTTCCCAACGGAGCGCCAGGAGGGACCCATCCCTCCGTGTCGCAAACTCAACGTCTAAAATCCCTGGCCAGGGAGGGACACCCTCCGGGCTGAGAGCAGCCCCAGAGGCGGTGCTTTGCCTCAGTCCCTGGAGGATTTCTGGACACCAGTGACAAAGTGTGCTGTGACAACATCAAGCTGCAGGCCGTGACTATGGAAAGCTCACATGCCACCAGCCTCATTATCAATACACATCCCCCACGCAAACACCTTCCCTCCTCTCCCCTTCCTTCCGCCCACACCTTTCCTCTCACCAGGCTTCGGTAAAAGGGACGAAAAGGGTAAAAGGGTAAAAGGGAAAGCAACCACTTTCTTTTCTGAGGGCCTGTTGCAACAGGAATACCTGGTATTTATTAACAATTGCTGTCTGTGAGGCTGGTAACCAACCTGCATGCGACACTTGCTGACTGTGTGACCTGGGATGACCTACGTGAACCCCAGACCCCTGCCTTTCTCCGTATAAAGCAGGGAACGTCACAGGTCACTTCTGTGCACATCTCTTCTAAGCATTTCACATGCACGGACACAGTAATCCCGATAACTCTACCGGGTAGGTATTATCATGATTAATCCCTTTCAACAGACAGGCACACTGATGGGGAGGGGGCTCATGCCTTGCCCCAAATCACTCAGCTGATAAAGATCAGAGGTGGGACTGCCATGTGGGGCCAGCAAGTTGTCCACTGTCCTATCTGGGGTGATGACAGTGAGGAAGAAGAGTGCCACTGTGGAGATTAAATAAGGGCTGGGCTCACGCCTGTAATCCCAGCACTTTGGGAGGCTGAGGCAGGCACATCACTGGAGGTCAGGAGTTCGAGAGCAACCAAGCCAACATGGAGAAACCTCGTCTCTACCAAAAACACAAAGATTAGCCAAGTGTGGAGGTGGGCACCTGTAATACCAGCTACTCAGGAGGCTGAGGCAGGAGAATCGCTTGACACCGGGAGGTGGAGGTTGCAGTGAGCAAAAATCGTGCCACTGTACTGCAGCCTGGGTGATAGAGCGAGACTCTGTTACAAAAGAAAAAGATTAAATAAGACCCCAGGCTTAACGCACGGTGGCACACAGCACAAGCTCAGTAGATGTCAGTCAAGACAAATGCCACTGCCATGATTGTCACGATGGAAAATTCCCAAGGCATTGTCATCACTAGCCCAGTGGTCCTCAACAGGCAGTCCCAGACCAGCAGATTCTCTGGCTCCACCCAGCCCCAGTGATCCTGAAGGCTGAGGGTGAGGCCTAGAAATGTGCTCCAGACCTCAAGCAGGCTTGGGGGTGGATTCTGATACATGCAGGACTGTGAGAGGCATCCAAGCACTGAGCAGGGCGGGTAGGACACAGACTGAGGTTCAGAGGAGGCAAAAGGTTCCCCAGCTTCCCACAACTGGCATGGCATCGCCAGGGCTGGGCTCTCCCAGCCACACCTCAATGCTCCGTCTGCAGCTCGCCACATGGTGAGGGGTCTGCCAGGAAATGCACTCCTGGTGAGCAGGCGGGAGCCGCGGGCATGAACAGGCCGTTAGAAGGTCTGAAGACAACGCCCCCAAATTCAGTCTCTTAACTAAACAGACATTTTCCAAAAGCCATCATCATTTCCCAGAATACAGAGTGACCTAGAAACCAGGGCCAGAAAAGAACCTCTCACACGGAGGTGGCTGTCTTTCCCTCCTTTTCTCCTTCCCTCTTCTCTCCTTCATTCTTTCTTCCTTTTCTTTTTTTTTTTAGAAGAGCTGTTTAAGTGCTGCCTACCGCAGTATCTCCATTTATTGATTCCTCCAGCAAACAGTGATTACGTGTCAAGCCCTGTCATGAGCACTGGGGTCCCAAAAGCTCAAAATCCTAGAGAAACTTGTTAATGAAGACTGCATGTACCGTTTTACCTGCATGCCAGTTCCTGTCAGTGCAATATGAATGCTTTTTTTTTGTTTTTTCAGTAGAGACAGGGTTTCACCATGTTGGTCCCGTGATCTGCCCACCTCGGCCTCCCAAAGTGCTGGGACTACAGGTGTGAGCCCCCGCGCCCAGCCCATAAATGGTATCTTTTGTGTCACGTGTAACATTACTTCGTCTCATTTGGTGTTTAAATTCCACTTTTTCAGAGAGTAATATTTCCACTCTTGCTTCTCATGTGTGTGTATTTGGCTGGGATAGCTTTGCCCAGCTCTTCATTTTTAAATCATTTGAAAACCTCACCCTCTGTCTCTTAATGGTAGAATTTGGTTCAAACATTTGGGGTAATAATCGACGTGTATTATTTTACTCCCTCATACAATTTTTAACTCTTAGAACTTAATTTTAGCCGAATCACTTTCAAGAAGAAAAAGAGACCCATTTAAAGAGGAAAGAAAAAAGATGAGGGGAAGAGCTTAGTCATGAAGCCGGCTCTGACCTTACCGAGCCCAGTGACCTCAGATTTACGGGAATCTGGAACAAATGAAGGCAGGCGGAGGCAAAGGTGGTGGTGGGGTGGAGGGCTGGGGGACAGCTGTAAAGCCCTAGCCGTGTGTGCTGGCTCACTCCTACCTACAATCCCAGCACTTTGGGAGAGCCCAAGGCAAGAGACTCGCTCCAGCCCAGGAGCTCAAAATCAGCCTGGCCAATGTAGTAAGACCCTGTCTCTGTTCAGAAAAAAAAAAAAAAAAAAACATTAGCTGGAGATGAATAATGCTGCCCTAATCATGAAATTTTAAATCTAGAAGATTCCCTGGATGTCATACCAGTTCTGGGTCATTCCACCACAAGGAAACAGCTTGGCAAGATCACACAGCCTGCTGGCAGGAGAACTGGGACCACAATCACCTCATCTGGGTCACCGTGTCCCCAAAGCCCGGACAACCAGAGGGAACAGACTATGCCCTGCAGGATTCACCTACGCAAAACCAGGCTAACGCTCCCTGGTTAAAATTCGGAGGGAAAAATGGAGGAGGAGCTTCGGATAACAAGAGTGGTTACTAACTAGTAGTAGATTAGGGTAGCCTGTATTATTTTCTTTGTGCTTTTAGCTAAGTGTGTGCAAAACTGAGAAGAAATACTGTGAGCGGGCATTTCTTTAAGTGCCTCCGCAGAGCTGGGCAGACGTCTCAATCGTCGGAAAAACGAAGTATCTGAAGCATGGGAATCTTCACACTATTAAAACGCTTAAGGCCAGGCACACCTGAAGCAGGTGGAAGAGCTACTGTCTCTAGAAATGGGGAAATGGGGGCAATGTCTGCAGAAACGAGTGGTCTAAACTTAGATAAGACGTTGGCAGGGTGCGCTGGCTCACACCTGGAATCCCAGCACTTTGGGAGGCAGAGGTGGACAGATCATCTGAGGCTGGGAGTTCCAGACCAGCCTGGCCAATGTGGTGAAGCCCTGTCTCTTCTAAAAATACAAAAATTAGCCAGGTGTGGCGCTGAGCTCTGTAATCCCTGCTACTCAGGAGGGTGAGGTGTGAGAATCATTTGAACTCAGGAGGTGAAGGTTGCGGTGAGCCAAGATCAGTCCGCTGCACTCCAGCCTGGGCAACAGAGTGAGACGCCATCTCGAAATAAATAAATAAATAAACTTAGCTAGGAGGCACTGGAATAAAGTCTCGAGGGTGCAGCCCTCGGCTTGCCTGCTGAGGTCTTAACAGGCTTTGAGGGCAGTCGTTGAAAACGCATCCTACTCACATCTGCATAGATGTTGGTTCCAAACACCGGAGCCCAGTGGGACGGTTGGTCTCTGCAGTGCGCCGGACAATGGACTCTGGAAAACAGGAAACATTTATGTGACGGGTCTGAGCACAGAAAACCAAACTTCTTAAGCTGGCTCTCTTCATTTGAATTCCAAGATTTAAGCATTTAGATGAAAGGAAACTGCCATACAGTTTTCCTCTTTAAGAAAAAAAAAAATTACTTTTCAGCTGAGGTAAAAATATTAATATTTTTGCTTCTATTAAACAGTACAGGGCCAGGCGTGGTGGCTCACGCCCGTAATCCCAGCACTTTGGGAGGCCGAGGCGGGTGGATCACGAGGTCAAGAGATCGAGACCATACTGGTCAACATGGTGAAACCCCATCTCTACTAAAAATACAAAAAATTAGCTGGGCATGGTGGCGCATGCCTGTAATCCCAGCTACTCAGGAGGCTGAGGCAGGAGAATTGCCTGAACCCAGGGGGCGGAGGTGGCGGTGAGCCGAGATCGCGCCATTGCACTCCAGCCTGGGTAACAAGAGTGTAACTCCGTCTCAAAAAAAAAAAACACAAAAAAACAAAAACAGTACAGATAGCACTTTTAAAAACATACATACATATGCCAGGCGCGGTGGCTGACAGCTGTAATCCCAGCACTTTGAGAGGCTGAGGTGGGTGGACCACAGTTCAGGAGTTCAAGACCAGCCTGGCCAATACAGTGAAACCCCATCTCTACTAAAAATACAAAAAAATTAGCTGGGCATGGTGGCGGGAGCCTGTAATCCCAGCTACTTGGGAGGCTGAGGCAGGATTGAATCGCTTGAACCTGGGAGGCGGAGGTTTCAGTGAGCTGAGTGCACTCCAGTCTAGCGACAGAGCAAGACTGTGTCTCTAAAAATAAACACACATACACAAAAGACATGCACAAACCAAAGGTAAAGGGAATAAAATCTCAGAGAGGAGAGTGTGGAACTGTGAGGCCGCCCCTCCCACGCTTGGGTGTTGGCCAGTTCATGCTGTGGGTACATTGTGGAGATTAGTATCGAGAGACTTTTTCTGAGGCCGCTTCCCTGTGTGGAGGAGGAAAGGGTGGAGGGCCCTCACCTCTCTGAGTCACAGAATATTCCAAAGAAGGGACACTGATAACCTGGGGCAGAGGGGTTAGATCACGATGTGTCAGTCACCACAGCCCTACAGATGCCCCAGGGAATAAGGAAAGTGCCTCTAACTGGAAATGGGTGACCCCTGGGCGGTATGACAAACTCAAACCAGGAAAGAGCAGGGCCTTTGTGTAAGGAAAGGTCTTCTGTGTTTCTCAGAAACAGCCCACGTGGGCTGGAGCCCAGGGACCAAGAAACCAAAATGGCAGCCGAAGGCCATCTGGCCCCAGACGGGCAGGATGCGGGGAGGGAAGGAAGCCAGGCAAAGGGGCAGAGAAGTTCAAACAGTTCTGAGGGGCGGGGAGGCAGGGAAATGAGTAGGTAGAAAGAAAGGGTGTATGTGTGGATTGAAGGGGGAAAAAAAAAAAAAAAGGCCAGGCGTGGTGGCTCATGCCTGTGATCCCAGCACTTTGGGAGGCTGAGGCGGGTGGATCACCTGAGGTCGGGAGTGCAAGACCAGCCTGACCAACATGGAGAAATCCTGTCCCTACTAAAAATGCAAAATCAGCCAGGCGTGGTGGCACATGCCTGTAATCCCAGCTACTCCGGAGGCTAAAGCTGGAGAATTGCCTGAACCTGGGAGGCAGAGGTTGCTGTGAGACGAGATCGCGCCATTGCACTCCAGCCTGGGCGACAAGAGCAAAACTCTGTCTCAAAAAAAAAAAAAAGAACTGGGGAGAGTCTAAGAACATTCTCTCCTACTTCTTTTGGAATGTTGAACGCAGGTCAGAAATGAACTTTTTAGATACTGTACTCTGTCATGTTTTTCTGTTTGTATTTTCTGAAATTCTTTCCGTCTTCTTCTAATATTTAGGGAAAATCTATTAAGCCTAAGTGGGATGGTGGCCGAGGGAAAGGAGTCTGGACCCCTCCCCAACTGGTCACCCTCCCGGGGCCTTTCCCTGCTCCAACCTTGGTGTCACCACCTATTGTCCCTTACAGAACTCACAGGCCTCCAGCCCAGGACAAGGGCTCACGAGGCCTCGCCACTCAGCCTCCAGGGCAGCTGTCTTCATCCCCACAGCATTTCCACCCAGGGTCCTGGGACCTCACTATATTTCTCATTCTGCAATGGAGCTAAGTCAGAAAGCGTACTCTGTCTGAAGCACAGCTGAGGATCACAGATGTATCATAGAATCTGAACCCTGGGGAGCATCTATAGAGTGGGTACGCCCCCAAGACCTGTGACATTTTCCATCCGAGAAATCCTCGGCTGATCCAAATAAGAGGGAGTTTCCTGTGTTCTCTTTCCAAGAGGATCTGCCAGGAACGTTAGTGGCACGTGCTGCCAGCACACCCCTTATTTTATGCTGGGAGGCACCGCCCCCCAAGGATCAGTCATTTGGGGTCAGCTGCCTGTAGAACCTACTCCTGGGACAAACCCATTGTCATGTGTCCACAGAATGGAATGCTGCGTGATGATATGAAAGAAAACACCACTGGCACGCTTCCCAGCAGGCTGAGTCTCAAACATATAACGCAGAGCGAGAGAAGCCAGACCCCCAAGGCCACACGCTGCCACGGCGCCATAATCTTGCAGAAAAAAAACAAAATCAGAGCAACAGAAAGAAGCGCCCTGGTGGCAGGGGTGTGGCTGGGAGGTGGAGGGAGAGGGACTGACCACCAGGACAGTGATGATATGGGGTGGCGACAATGTCCTGCACTCGGATGGGTGGCGGCTGTGCAAATGTATACCTTCACCAAAACACATCCTGTACTTCTAATGGGTAGATCATATTGTGTACCTCAATAAAACCAGTTATTTTATTTATTTATTTATGTTGGGACAGAGTTTCACCCTTGTCACTCAGGCTGGAGTGCAGTGGCATGATATCACCTCTCTGCAACCTCTGCCTCCCGGGTTCAAGCGATTCTGCCTCAGCCTCTTGAGTAACTGACATTATAGGCACCTGCCACCACGCCTGGCTAGTTTTTGTATTTTTGGTAGAAATGGGGTTTCAACATGTTGGCCAGGCTGGTCTTTAACTCCTGACCTCAGGTGATCCACGGCCTTGGCCTCCCAAAGTGCTGAGATCACAGGCAGGTGAGAGCGACCCCGCCGCCCCTGTGGCCAAAGCTGATTGTTTTAAAGCTCCCGTTGTTTGTTGTTTTTTTGTTTTTCTGAGACAGGGTCTTGCTCTGTCACCCAAACTGGAGTGCAATACTATGTTCTCCACTCAGTGTAACTGTGCCTCCCAGGTTCAAGCCATTCTGGTACCTCAGCCTCCTGAGTAGCTGGGACTACAGGTGCACGCCACCGCACCTGGCTAATTTTTTGTATTTTTAGTAGGGATGGAGTTTCACCATGTTGGCCAGGCCCGTCATGGACTCCTGGCCCCAGGTGATCCACCCGCCCTGGCCTCCCAAAGTGCTGGGATTATACATATGAGCCACATCACCCAGCCTAAAAAGCTACTTCTAACACCTCCATAGAAAAGATGACAGATCAGGCCCGCCTTACCTTGGGCAGTGGGTCGCTGGCTTTTCAAACGGGCACAGCTGAGCGACAGTGGTGAAGCAATCCAAATCCTGCACTGTGAACAGGAGCAAGGGAGAAAGTGTCAGGTCCCGGCATGCCTGGGCCTCAGGCTACCAGGCTGTGAAATGGGCTACTACACTACCAGGGCCTGTGGGTTCCCTGAGCCCTTGAACAGAACTGGGACTAGGACCCAGTGGGCTCCTTATACCCCATGTAGGGTGCTCGAGAGATGAAACAAAACCCAGGGCCTGCGTGTGTCTGTGGGTTGAGGGCATTGTCACCCCCAGTCATTTCTCTGTCAGGCTGATGGTGCTTTTCATCTGAATGGTGACTGTCTTATTTGGAAGCTTGTCGTGACTTGATTATCTTTGTTTCTTACAACAGGTATTATTCTGAGTATGTAGATGAGGAAAATGAAGCTCAGAGAGCTCGGAATGGTCTCCCGAGGCCTCCCAGGACTGAAGTGGGAGCCCAGGTTTCCCGTGCCCGCTCTAGAGCTCTTTCGGACCTGCTACTGCTAACCATGTCACATCCATCCCTGCCAAGGGGCGAGGAGCTTTTGTCTTCAAGGTCATTAGTTGTGTTTAAATGGAAGAAGTAAGGAAACAGCTCTAACACTGGCCACCTGTGATCTCTGACAGCCTGTCTTTATTTAGTCCAGGGCTAGGTAACCTTTTCCTTTTTCTTTGTTTTTTTTTTTTTTTTTGAGATGGAGTTTTGCTCTTTTTGCCCAGGCTGGAGTGCAATGGCATGATCTCAGCTCACTACAACCTCCACCCCACCGGGTTCAAGTGATTCTCTTGCCTCAGCCTCCTGAGTAGCTGGGATTACAGGTGCCTGCCACTATGCCCAGCTAATTTTTGTATTTTCAGTAGAGACGGGTTTCACCATGTTGGCCAGGCTGGCCTTGAACTCCAGACCTCAGGTGATCCACCCACCTCCGCCTCCCACAGTGCTAGGATTACAGGTGGGAGCCACTGCACCTGGCCTGTTTTTTTTTTTTTTGAGCCGTTGTCTCACTATGTGGCCCAGGCTGGAGTGCAATGGCAAGATCTCAGCTCACTGCAACCTCCACCTCCCGGGTTCAAGTGATTCTCCTGCCTCAGCCTCCTGAATAGCTGGGACTACAGGCGCCCAGTACCACGGCTGGCTAATTTTTGTATTTTTAGTAGAGGTGGGGTTTCACCGTGTTGGCCAGGCTGGTCTGGAACTCCTGACCTCAGGTGATCCAAACTCCTCTCAAAGTGCTGGGATTATAGGCATGAGCCACCATGCGTGGCCAGGTAAATTTTTTCTTAAAGGACTAGAGAGTAAACATACTTGCTTTTGTGCTCCTATGGTAAATGTCAAGATTCATCAGCCCTGGGGTTGTGAGAGAGAGGAGCTATAGATGGTGTGTAAATGAATGGGCATAGCTGTGTTCCAATAAAACTTTATTTACAAAACCAGGCAGCAGGCAGGATTAACTCGAGTCACCCTCCACTGTACCCTGCTGGTCCAGTCTATCACTCGAACAGGCCATGGTTCTATACAGCTGTCTGACAAAGGGCATTGGTTTACTACAACAGGGAACTTCCATTCAATGGGGAGATCGTTCAGATTAAGTTTGGAAAACGTTTAAAGCAAAGGTGTCCAGGCCAGGTGCGGTGACTCATGCCTGTAATCCCAGCACTTTGGGAGGCTGAGGCAGGCGGATCACCTGAGGTCAGGAATTCAAGACCAGCCTGGCCAACGTGGCAAAACCCCATCTCTACTAAAAAAAAAAAAAAAAGTATAAAAATTAGCTGGATATAGTGGCAGGCACCTGTAATCCCAGCTACTCAGGAGGCTGAGGCAGGAGAATTATTTGAACCCACAAGGAGGAGGTTTCAATGAGCCAAGATCATTGCATGAGCCACTGCACTCTAGCCTGGGTGACAGAGTGAGACGCTGTATTAAAAAAAAAAGAAAAACTAGGTGGGGCACAGTGGCTCATACCTGTAATCCCAGCAGTTTGGGAGGTCAAGGTGGGCAGATCATGAGGTCAGAAGTTCAAGACCAGCCTGGCCAACATGGAGAGACCTCATCTCTACTAAAAATACAAAAACTAGCTGGACACGGTGGCATGTTCCTGTAATCCCTGCTACTCGGGAGGCTGAGGCAGGAGGATCGCCTGAACTGGGACCCAGGAGGTGGAGGTTGCAGTGAGCCCAGATTGCTCCATGCACTTCAGCCTGGGCTACAGAGCAAAACTCTGTCTCAAAAAAAAAAAAAAAAAAAAAAAATGCAAGGGTGTCCAGTCTTTTGGCTTCCCTGGGCCACTCTGGAAAAAGAATTATCTTGGGCTACTGCACATAAAATACACTAACACTAAAGAGAATAAGCTACAAAAAAAAAAAAAAGGTCCATGTGTAAATCTCATGTTTACAAATTTGTGTTGGGTCGCATTCAATGGGCCCCAAGCAGCCCATAAACCGTGGGTTGGACAAACTTGATTTAAAGGCACAAAAATGTATTTCGGACACATACATACATGTTTTGAAACAGGGTCTTGCTGTGTCCCCCAGGCTGGAGTGTGATGCCACGATCGTGACTCACGGCAGCTTTCCCCTCCCAGGCTCCAGCAACCCTCCCATCTCAGACTCCGCACTAGCTGAGATACAGGCCTCTGCAATCCTGCCCAGCTAATTTTGTGTATTTTTTTTGTAGAGACAGGGACTTGTGTTGCCAGGGCTGGTTTCAAACTCCCAGGCTCAAGCCATCCTCCTGCCTCAGCCTCCCAAAGTGCTGAGATTACAGATGTGAACTACTGCATCAGTCAGACATGTAATTATTTAAGAAAAAAATCAGGTTACCAAAGTATATGTAATTCTATTTCAAGTTTTAAAAGTCATCAATGTATATATGACCATGTACATACTTTTAATTCATAGAGAAAACAAACTGAAATATTCGCCAAAGTGTTGACTGCTGGAATTCAGGTTATCATTACAAACGGATGTTCCACTCCATGTTTAAATTATCTGGAACAAATTAGGCATTCTTTTTGCAAGAATAAGAAAAGCTATTTTAATAAAGATATCTAGCTAGAACTTCTGCATCGAGGGCAAATGGTGAGAGTTGTTTTCCCCAAGGAAAGGCATGGTTTGCAGGTAGAGCTCTGGGGAGGAAGCTGGAGTGGCTCCTGAATCCCTGCTTGCCCGAGATTATTCCAGTCAAAGGTACAGTGTGGGCAGCTATAATCCATCCCCCTACTTCTGGTTGGAGTGTGTCCCCCCATCGTGCATCCCACCTTCCAAATGAACATACACTGAGCAATGTAAAAAGCTGGGCCAGAATGGCAAGTCAGTGCCACGCGATTCCCTATCCCTCCCTTTCTTGCCCATGGCAGACATTACTAATCTATCAAGCTCTGTTTTCTGCTGAGCCCAGATGGAGGCCTCAGAATCCTTAACACAACACCCCAGGTAGCCATTACCCATTGACAGAAAGTGGCACTCCCAGTGAAACCTCTCAGACACTCTAGCCCTAGCCGTCAGTACGTCTGTGGCATTCAGCTGGCAGCCTCAGCCCTGTGTTTCTGGCTCAGTGATCTTGGGCCAATTTCCAGTCCAGATATTCTTAGAAGCTGGTTCAAGAAATGACCTCTTGAAAAACCCTTGACAATGATGAGAACAGCATTCACGGGCATGACACACATTAAATCAGTGATTAAAGGAAGTGAAATTTCCAGGAAAATCTGAGATAACCCAGGTATGACGGTCACAAAAGAGACTGGCCAGCAGCTTACCTTTAACTTTTGACACCATGAATGAGCCAGAAGATTTGTATTTGCTGTTTAAAAAGAAAAAGCCATTTAGGTAAATGCAAACAGAATTGCTTCTAAAGTGAACACTTGCTCCTGCGCCCATCTTATTTGCAGTCTCGACTGGACACTTTTCTATTTGTTTCCTGTCAGCCTGAGGGCTGTTAGAATGTTCTAGAGCACGGCATCTTAACTTCTGCACCAAGGATGCTTCTGGTAGCCTGGTGAGGCCTATAGACCCTTCTAAGAAGAATGAGTTTTTCAAATGTTTAAGATAAATTTAATCTAAGCACAGCTGCAAGATAGAGGAATTTTAAAAAGATAAATTTAAAACATTACAAAGGAAGTTAGTTATTTTTAATATTATGATCAAATCATAAAAACACATTTGCAGCGGAGCTGTGGGTTTTCTTTTTTCTTTTTTTTTTTGAGATGGAGTCTTACCCTGTCCCCCAGGCTGGAGTGCAGTGGCACTATCTTGACTCACTGCAACCTCTGCCTCAGGCTTAAGCCATTCTCTTGTCTCAGCCTCTTGAGAGTAGCTGGGATTATAGGCGCCTACAACCACGCCCAGCTAATTTTTGTATTTTTAGTCAAGATGGGGTTTTACCACATTGGTCAGGCTGGTCTTGAACTCCTGACCTTAGGTAATCCACCCGCCTCAACCTCCCTAAGTGCTGGGATTACAGGCGTGAGCCACCGTACCCAGCCTGCTTGATACTTTTCGGTTTCCACAACACTGTCATAAACAGGAAAACTTTCACGGAACCCTGATCACAGAACAGTTACCTGAGGGAATGCACACCGTTTCTCTCAGACTTCACGAAAAAGGGGACCTTCCCGTTCCTGGTGATGTCCACTAGGCCTCCCTTGTTGTCCAAGACTCCGTAGTGGATGGCGGCGCGGCATATGCTGGACGACTGGAGGGAGGGGAGGGCAACATCAAAGATAGATTCTCAATTAACGTTTGTCAGCAGTTTTCATCAGAAATACCCAAACGTTTGTCCTCAACTCACTAAAAGCCCAAAGGACGGGCTGAAGTTCACCCCGCTCCTGCTTCTCGCCCCTGTCCATACAGCACATTTGCTTCTGGGCTTGCTTACCTTACAGACTCATCCGAGCTGATTCAAACTAAGAACAGTGACAAACAAAGCCCTTTCTCCACACTCAGTCCAGCGTGGGAACGCTCCATCTAAGACAGAGACCGGCCTGCAGGAGGATCAGTCCCCGAGAGTGGCTTTGCCCGTTTGTCAGCCCTTAAATATACACCTGTACCAGTTCTAGAAACGCCAGGTTTGACTAAGGAGTGGAAAGAAAATCTTTTCCTACTAAAGTCAACCACCTGCTTTAAACATGTGTGATGGGATTCCACACTAGCCACGTAGAGAGGGGCTGGGCACTCACGCTCTCATAGAACAGAGTTCCAAAGATCTTGGCCTTGTGGTTCAGGCAGCCTGCCGGGCACTGGTACCTGGGGAGGAAGAAACCAAGTGGTGCTGAGAGAGAAGCAGGTGGACCAGATCTCACCGTGACTCATCACGCTTTTCACCGCCAGCTCTGTCACTAAATAGAGAAAAGCTTCGCTCTTGCGGATTGCATTGTTTTTGGACAAGTCACGATTTACCCAGGTGCAGCGTGAAGCTCATATTTGCACAGTCACAACGCGGTCATCCGTCTGCCTTGCTTCCAGATCCTCCCCAGGATTCCAAAGCCTGCGGATGCTCACGTCCCTTATGCAGTGTCCCAGTGTTTGTGTATAACCTTGCGTCGTTCCCGTACGCTTTAAAGCATCTCTCGATGATTTACAATAACTACCACAAGGTAAGTGCTGTGTAGGGGCTTGTTACACCACATCGCTTCCAAACTCTGTACCATTCTTATTATTGTACTGCAATACCATATACCTTTTAAAAAAATATATTTTTGATCTGCAGGCAGTTGAATCTGAGGTTGGCTGAATCGGAGGCTGGTTGAATCCATAGAAACAGAAGATCAACCATATATTTTTTCATTAAAAAAAAACAAACAAGGGCAGGCATGGGGGCTTCATGCCTATAATCTCAGCACTTTTGGAGGCCAAGGCAGGCAGATCACCTGAGGTCAGGAGTTCAAGACCAGCCTGGCCAACACAGTAAAACCCCGTCTCTACTAAAAATACAAAAATCAGCTGGATGTGGTGGCAGGCGCCTATGGTTCCAGCTACTCAGAAGGCTGAGGCAGGAAAATCACTTGAACCCAGGAGGCAGAGGTTGTAGTGAGCCAAGATCATGCCACTGCACTCTGGCCTGGGCGACAGAGCAAGACTCTGTCTCAAAAAAAAAAAAAAAAACCAAAACAGCGCCTCACTCCATCACCCAGGCTGGAGTGTATGGCACCATCATAGCTCACTGGAGCCTCAACTTCCTTGGCTCAGGTAATCCTCCCACCTCAGTATCCCAAGTAGCTGGAACTACAGGTGTGCCAACCATACCCAGCTAATTTTGGGAGTTTTGCCATGTTTCCCAGGCTAGTTTCGACCTCCTGGGCTCAAGCGATCCACCCACCTTGGCATCGCAAAATGCTGGGGTTACAGGCACAAGCCACCATGCCTGGCCTGCGAGGACTTTTTAATAGGGTAAAACTCAACGATGGTGGTGGTGTTCGTGGAAGTACAAATCACTCTGATGCTTAAGAAAACCTTTAAGAAAGGCTTGACCATTCATATCCATTAGCTCTTCGGTTTCCCTTGTAAATACATATTCCAAGCAAACAGTCAGAAAGCCAGACCTGCAAGGATATTCCCAACTACTTATTTATTTATTTTTTTTAATTTTTGAGACAGGTTCTCGCTCTGTCACCCAGGCTGGAGTGCAGCGGCGCGATCTCAGCTCACTGCAGCCTCCACCTCCTGGGTTCAAGCGATTCTTGTGCCTCACCCTCCTCAGTAGCTGGGAATATAGGTGTGCGCCACCACACCTGGCTAATTTTTGTATTTTTAGTAGAGAAAGCGTTTCACCATGTTGGCCAGGCTGGCCTCAAACTCCTGGCCTCAAGTGATCCACCCACCCCAGTTCTGTCAAAGTGCTGGGATTGCAGGTGTGAGCTACCACACCTGGCCACAACTGTTTCTAATGGTGAAAAGCTGGAAGTTAGCCAGCAGGTAGCAAAGCAATGGCTAAACATGTTCATGTGCATCTGTGTGGCAGAGCATCATGCAGCCACTAAGCATGAAGTATGTGAGGCATATTTAGTGACTCTGGAAAATACTAAGCTAAAATACATAAGAGGCTGGGCGTGGTGGCTCATGCTGTAATCCCAGCACTTTGGGAGGCCAAGACAGGTGGATCACCTGAGGTCAGGAGTTTGAGACCAGCCTGGCCAACATGGTGAAACCCCATCTCTACCAAAAATACAAAAAATGGGCCAGCCGTGGTGGCACGTGCCTGTAGTCCCAGCTACTTGGGAGGCTCAGGTGAGAGAATCACTTGAACCCAGGAGGCAGAGGTTGCAGTGAGCCAAGAGGGCGCCACTGCACTCCAGCCTTGGAGACAAAGCAAGACTCCAACTTAAAAAAAAAAAAAGACCAGAAAATACATAAACAGCATTAGCCTCATCCGTGCACAGAAAAAAGGACTGGAAGGAAACACATCCAATTGCTACTGGTATTGATGAGATTCCGGGACACATTTTTTTCTTTCTACTTTTTTGTTGTTGTTATTTGCATTCCTGAATCAGTATTAATGAGCATGGATCCCGCTTCAAGTCAGAAATAAAAGAGCCCACTGACTATTATTTTTGTAAAAGCACCATGTACAGAAAAGAGGCATGGCAGACTGTGGGGCAGCTTCTACAGCAGGACTAGGCGTGGTCCTACAGTTGCAGATTGGGGCTAACATTTCTTGACCGGAGGCCTCTAACAGCCTTCTCCCTGCACGGGGGTGCCCCACCCACCCCAGCTCTGGAACTGCCTTGACATTGTCTGACAAGGAACGTTCTCCAACACCTGTTCACTTTTTTAACTCGGTACTACTCAGGTGTGACGGTCTCAAGATGTGCTGAGCGTTCAGAAAGACGCATCACCACAAAAGCACAACTCCAGCTCCTCAGCAGCCCCGGATACGGCAGTGCACACGGTGGATGCCCCTGCCAGGCGATGCCTGCTTCCTCCCAATTCACCCGGCACAGAGACACGCCAATGGCACCCTAACCCTGATCTGGAGGTTCTAGGCACGATTACTCCACTGCTGACTGTTGATCCGTCAGGCTCCTCTCACCACAGTAACACGTGTGAGCGCACTGAGCTGCCTCATCCCGGCTGCTCCAGTCCATCTCATCAGCGTCCTGCTGACACCTAGGTAAGGTGTTCTCCTGGCAAGCAAATCCCAAATCCTTGTGATGTAAAACCGCAGATTCCACCTTCTCTTTTTAACGTGGGCTTTAAATGACTCAATTCAGCTTTCAGCAAACTGAATGAATTTGTAGGAACACAAGCAAGGCCCCCTCCCCCAATGGCACGGTTTTCCCACCTCCACCCTGAGGGTGTGCGAGTGGCGGCTGCACCTGTGGGCTGTTCGCTACCAGGGAGAGCAGCCTGCAGTCACACAGCTAAAACCAAACTCGTTCTTTTGGTTTTTTTTTTTTTTTTTTTGAAATGCAGTCTTGCTCTGTCACCAGGCTGGAGTACAGTGGTGCGATCTCAGCTCACTGCAACCTCCACCTCCCAGGTTCAAGCGAGTCTCCTGCCTCAGCTTCCTCAGTAGCTGGGATTACAGGCACGCGCCACCACGCCCAGCTAATTTTTATATTTTTAGTAGAGATGGGGTTTCACCATGTTGACCAGGACGATCTCGATTTCTCTTTTTTTTTTTTTTTTTTTTGAGATGGAGTTTCGCTCGTTACCCAGGCTGGAGTGCAATGGCGTGATCTCGGCTCACTGCAACCTCCACCTCCTGGGTTCAGGCAATTCTCCTGCTTCAGCCTCCTCAGTAGCTGGGATTACAGGCACGCGCCACCACGCCCAGCTAATTTTTTGTATTTTTAGTAGAGATGGGGTTTCACCATGTTGACCAGGATGGTCTCGATCTCTTGACCTAGTGATCTGCCCACCTCGGACTCTCAAAGTGCTGGGATTACAGGTGTGCGCCACCACGCTGGCCCAAACGCGTTCTTTTTGACAGACAGTGTTCATCATGTGAATGACTGCATCGGCTAAATGGATTTATTCACCTACCACAGGGGACACACCGGTGGCCCGTCTGTCCAGTGGGGCCCACTGGGAGCAGCCCTGCTCAGATCCAGCAGCAGTCCCATAGGATCTGCCAATGCCCGAGGCCAACACATGCCCGGACACTACCCAGCCCTAACCCCTGCTCTGCCTAGTGAAAGCAGCTTGGTAAATTAGCAGCGGCAGGACAGCCCAGCCCAGCCCTGGCTCACCTGTTACACGTGGACCCTTTGCACCTGTCCTTCATCTTGGTGTCACATCTGACGACTTGCGCTAGGAGAGAAATGCAGAAACACACATCACGGCACAAAGCGGGAGGGTAAGAAGACCTTTCCCCACACTGAGAGACATCCCAGAGCATTCTGCAATCCAATCCCTGCTGTCCTAAGAGCAAGGCCCGCCTGATGGTTGCAGGCTTCCACTGGGGGCTCAGGGCTCAGACCCCAGGCCTACCGATCTACAGTAGCAGCGTGACCATGGACAAGTTACTTCCCCTGTCTGAGGTTCATTTCCTGCATATGAACAAGGGGACAGTGACAGTAACCCGCCTTCAATGACTTTTGTGAGCACTGAGTGAGAAAGTGAACCTGGCCTTGGAGGGTGCCTGCACACACTGTGCGCCTGTGGTCCCACAGGGCTCTGCAGAGCAGGACTGACAAGGGGCAGGGAGGCCCCTGCTCCAAGCTTGTGGGGCGGGGGACCCAGCCAGGCTCACCCGAGTCATCCCATCCACTGCCAACATGCCTTCTGCAAAGCTTTTTGCTTTATTTTATGGGGACATATCAGAGTGTCGGAGTCCTGTTATGGTTGGAAAAGGGACTTAACTGTTGTATGTCATTAAGAGAAACAATGGTGCTGTTTTGAACTCCTGGACAGACAAGGGTCTCAGGATATCTCCTGGTGAAAGCAAGCTACAGAATGATTCAACATCACGGCAAAGACGTTTGAAGAGGACAGAGAAACTGGTGGGGCGGGGAGAAGGTACTTATGAAAAGAAGAGAGAGGTTCTAAGGAGGTGAGTATGAGGCTGCTCCTCAAACGGGGCCAGGTGTAGGGACTTTGAGGGTTGCGGGGCAAACAGAGAGCCAAGGGCATCCAGCCCAGGCCCCCAGCCACGCCGAGTGAAAACGCCCCTCCACAGCCCAGGTCCCCAGCCACGCCGAGTGAAAACGCCCCTCCACAGCCCTGGCCCCCAGCCACGCCGAGTGAAAACGCCCCTCCACAGCCCTGGCCTGCAGAAAGGGTGGCTGCGATCGAGGTCCCGCAGTAGTGTCTGGGGAATTGGAAAGGGAGCTGAACTCCACCCTGGGGAGGTGAAGACGGCGAGAACAACAGCTGGAGGAGCTGAGGTGTCCGGGGAGCCCAAAGGGCAGAGGCAAGCAGGGGAACAGTTGATATTTGGGGGATTCCCAGAAGTCTCAGTGAGGGGGAACCATCTCTAGGGGGATTACAGGCAACTCTGCAGTGATCTCAACGTACAGGGAGGCCTCAGCTGGCCCCGGGTGACTCACGTTGCTTTAACTCATCCTCTGGGCAACGCCGATGTGGCATCACTGCCCCCACTTCATGGATGAGCCCACTGAGTCCCAGAGCCGAGACCCGGTGAGGAATGAGTGGAGCCTGCCAGAGCCAGGAGGGACACTGCCTGCCCTCAGCAGGGCCAGCACTTCCCAGAGGAACCCGACTTCAGCCCAGGTCCCTTGTGAAAGGACCAGGGAAGGTCTAACCTTAAAATACCTGCCTGGGGGAAAAACAATGCCACCCAAGCTCGACTCCTGTAATGCTTGCTTTTGAAATGACTTAAAAATATCCCTTTTGAAAAACGTCTTAGGGTTGTGCTCCCATGAGCTTCGCCGCACCCTGTTCCCCAGTGTTTGTGGACTTGGAGACCTAAATCCACTAGCTCCCCTCCAACACCCACCCGTCCCCTTTGGAAGTGGCCAGGAGAGCAGGCGGCTGTAGGCAGTGGCCGGGACTCACTCATGTAGGTGACCACGGAGGCTTTCTTGGGCTTGGTGGGTCTGTTCACCCTCGGCTGGAGCCAAACATGGTTTTCTTCAGGAATGGGAGCTGTTTCCACCTCGTTCATCTCGTCTGTTTCAGGTTTTGGGGTGTGGGTCTCTTCTTAATAGTGGAGAGGAAGGAAAAAAGAAATCACACACTGGGATTCAAGAAAAACGCACTTTGGGGGGAAAAGCCATCTGAAAACTAAACTTGTTTGAGGTTTGGTTTTACAAAGAATCATTTCAGTGGCAAAGACAAAGATACGTTTCAGAACAGAACTGGCCAGGTGGAATTCTCCCAGCCCAGATGGGATGGGGACGTTTTCTGCTCACTGTGTTTGCTCTGGACCCACGATCAGCCAGGCTGCCCAGAGGTTACCAGGCCCCATGCCCACACCAGGCTTATCACGATGGTTTCTTGTCCCATCTCCTCCTCTACTTGACCCTCTGCCCCAGGAAGCGACTTCAAGAAGCTGCCTTAGGCCCGGCGTGGTGACTCATGCCCATAATCCCAGCACTTTGGTAGGCTGAGGTTGGAGGATCACCTGAGGTCAGGAGTTTGAGATCAGCCTCGCCAACATGGCAAAATCCCATTCCTACTAAAAATACAAAAATTAGCTGGGCATGGTGGCAGGCGCTTGTAATCCTAGGTACCTGGGGGGCTGGGGAAAGAGAATTGCTTGAACCCAGGAGGCGGAGGCTGCAGTGAGCTGAGATCATGACATTGCACTAGTGACAAGAGCAAAGCTCCGTCTCAAAAAAAAAAAAAAAAAAAAAGCAGCAGCAGCAGCTGCCTCAACCACTGGCCCAAAGCCGTAGCGGCCCCCGGGCGGTCCCGTGCCCTCGGGTTTACACTGGCGGAGGGGGTCTTCCTCATCACGCTCTCACCATGCTGCACAAAGGCCACCGTCACTGCTCTGAGAACCCAACTGCACGTCATACCAGCACACTTATGTCCATCCCTTCTCTCCCCCTGCGAGTCAGGGCCACTGAACCAGCTCACTCGATCTTCTGTGCTGGAGTTTTGCTGCCCAGTCATGTCAGACTCAACATGTAGAACTATCCAAAGACCCAACTCCTGGTTTTTAAAAAAATGTAGTTCAGCAGGTCCCCATCTTTTCCTCGCTCACGACACTGTACATTATTTCTCCAACTATGACCGTGACCCATGTTTTAAACATTTTAATTAACCAAACGGATTGCACTTATTAACCCTCAGTTAGCTTCTCTTCCAGTTTTCATCCCAAAAGACAACTATAAACTCCTCACCAGCATCTGCAATTAGACCATAAGGAGACCCATCTGTACATTTCAGCTGAAGCAAATAAACTGACTGCTGTTTCCTGATAAGGCCTGAGTTGCCCGATCAAGGGCAAGGTCATGAGCCTCTCTGCTGGCCCCCTTCCCACCTTCATTCACGGCATGCACCTCCCATGCTACAACAGAGGTCTCTGGACCAGAGTGGGAAACCTGTGGCCTCCAAGCTCCCCAAACAAAACAGGTAATAGATGTGTTTGGGGGAAAACAATTTCAAGGAGAATAACTAGAGCACCCTCGCAGGTCTCTTAGTGATTTTGGATTAAAGTCCAAGTTTCAGGGCCAGGCGTGGTGGCTCATACCTGTAATCCCAGCACTTTGGGAGGCCAAGGTGAGAGGAATGCCTGGGGTCAGGAGTTCAAGACCAACATGGCCAAATGGTGAAACCCCATCTCTACTAAAAACACGAAAATTAGCTGGGCATGCTGGTGGGTACCTGTAAACTACTCGGGAGGCTGAGGCAGGGGAACTGCTTGAACCAGGGAGGCGGAGGTTGCAGTGAGCCGAGATCACGCCACTGCACTCCAGCCTGGGCAACAGAGCGAAACTTTGTCTCAAAAAAAAAAAAAAAAAAAAAAAAAAATTCCATCAAGTGTTCCTCAGTTCCGAAGTCTTATTTCCACTCCTTAAAATACATAAGCTTTCTCTGCTGAAGGACAGACCAGGTATTGTGTCTACACAACACCCAACCCCCAAATGAGGGACAAATGAGTGACTCCCTGATGACTTCCCCGGCCAGGGCACCCTGTAGCTGCTTCACTGGCCAATCTCACTACCCTACAACCACTGCCCCAGGCTGGTCCTGTCCCACAGGGGAAGGGACGGGTTTAGGTCAGAAGGTGGGAAGCCATTCTGGTCCCAAGGTCTAATGTTGGACGTGTTCATGGGTCGCCCTATACTGCTCCCCAGCAGCTTGCTCATGGCTGTCATTTCCCCATCACCTGCCCCATCCACCAGCTGCAAACTTCCAGACGCCAGGGGCCAGCCTGCTTCACACCTGGCACCCAGCACACAGCAGCCGCTCAACAAATTCGTCAAATACATGAATTATTGGGCCGGGCACGGTGGCTCACACCTGTAATCCCAGCACTTTGGGAGGCCGAGGTGGGTGAATCACGAGGTCAAGAGATCGAGACCATCCTGGTCAACAAGGTGAAACCCCGTCTCTACTAAAAATACAAAAAATTAGCTGGGCATGGTGGTGCGTGCCTGTAATCCCAGCTACTCAGGAGGCTGAGGCAGGAGAATTGCCTGAACCCAGGAGGCGGAGGTTGCGGTGAGCCGAGATCGCGCCATTGTACTCCAGCCTGGGTAACAAAAGGGAAACTCCATCTCAAAAAAAAAAAAAAAAAAACCCTAATGCATGAATTATCAAACCCCCCAGAGAATCCTGTCACCTAAAGAAAAGAGCGTATGTCCAGCAGAAGAGCTTAAAGACATTCAAGGTGGGAACTCTGGAAACACCTCTGGCAGCAAAAGCTACCAGTGGAAGCTTCAGGAAGACCCCAGGTTGGCACGTCTGTTCTCCCCGTCAATGAGGCCATTCAGGCTTGCCCTCACTGAGAGCGGGAGCTGGCTGGAGGATACGCCGGGTTTTCTTCCACTGGCCTTAGCATGTTTAGACCTCATAATCGCAGCTTTATTTAGCCAAAGAGAGTTTGGTCAAGCGGTCTAAAGCATTTGAGGACTCTCTATTTAAGAAAATGGGCAGACAGGCAGTCCTGGCCCTCACACCCACACAGGAAAAGGGGAAGGCTTCACCCGCAGGATGGGCTGGATCTGAGTACCTCCTAATTAAGGCACCTTGTAGGGCCCAGCACGGGCCTGGGGAAATTCCGTGCAGAGGTCACGGCAAGGTTATTCTATGCTCCATCCCGCTCCGGGCTGGGGGTCTCAGGGCCCAGGGCATTGATTGTTTCACTCTGCAGATTCCCACCTGGTTCTACACAGTGCTGATGTTCACTGAGCACGGGCCAGAGGCCGGCTGGGCCCTCCCCGCGTTTTCTCCCGTCAACCTCACGTTGCCTTCAGAGGCATGACTGGCTGCATTTCACAGGCGAGGAAGCAGGCCCAGAAAGGGTAAGGCCCTGCCCAGGCTCACACCGCTGGGGAGCAGCGGGGATGGGAGTCAAACCGCCTTTCCCGGAAGCCTGTGCCTTCGGTCACCATCACCACACCGGCAGGAGTGGGAGGGGAGAACCCTCTTTTTTTTTTGAGATGGAGTTTCGCTCTTGTTACCCAGGCTTGAGTGCAATGGCGCGATCTCTGCTCACCGCAACCTCCGCCTCCTGGGTTCAGGCAATTCTCCTGCCTCAGCCTCCTGAGTAGCTGGGATTATAGGCACGTGCCACCATGCCCAGCTAATTTTTTGTATTTTTAGTAGAGACGGGGTTTCACCATGTTGACCAGGATGGTCTCGATCTCTTGACCTCGTGATCCACTCACCTCGGCCTCCCAAAGTGCTGGGATTACAGGTGTGAGCCACCGAGCCCGGCCCAGAAACCTCTTTTTTAATATCCTTACGCCTGCTTCTTCTCTGTGAGAGGTCAAGACCTTACCAAGCCCCTGGAAATGCCCCTGGTAAGTAGCTTCTGCAGATAAGCTGCTTCGGAGGAGACGTGCTGCAGAATCGGCTCTGAAAACTGGGATGCCAGCCAAGGGAAGCTGAATATTCCCACCAAAAATTTAAAGAATCAGCACACAGAGCTATGTTGGCAGGGGTAGACTGGCATCTAAGGTATCTGTACACATTCATTCTTTGAAAATGCCCCTCTGTGACTATTGGCATATTTATTCAAACAACACGTAGGGCACCCATGCCATGTGCCCCCGGAGACCCCGGAGTGAGCTGACAGCTGAGGCAACAGGACCATCAAGGTTCCCAAGGAGTCTGGAGGGTGATGAATATAGGCAGGTGCACTGTCTGTGAAGTCCAGGAAGGCTCCCCGGAGGCGAGGGTCACACCAGGACTGCCACACATGACACATGACCCAGAGGACTGGGCACAAACTGATTTGTCATAGCAGATTTTGCAGAAAAGACCCAGATGGTCTGTCTCAGTGTCCAGATCACTGCTTCTTCTGTCCCCGTCCCTGCTGAGGATGTCCCTTGTCCCCAGCAGGCAGAGTCAGCCATGAACAGCTGGCTGGGACAAGAGAGCCTGGCTCCCGAGAGGGTCTGGGACCCCTGATCGAGCCCACCTGTTCTCCACTTCAGAGCCTGCCAGCCTGACCCTGTATCTATCCCACCCTCTCCTGCCAGCGGAGCTAACCCAAACCTCTGCAAGGCCCCTCAGTCATGAGAAGGCTGCTGATGGAGCCATGCAAAAAAACAAGCCTGGGCTCGTGGTCAGCCCCAGCCCAGCCACGCCACACTGGGGACACAACTTCTGGGAGCCCGAGGAAATATCCCAAAACATAAGAAACCTGTGTTTTTATAGTAGCAGAAGACGTGGACACATCCTGATTGGAAACCAATAAAGAAATGGTGAGTGCCTGGAATCCCAGCACTGTGGGAGGCTGAGGAGGAAGGATTGCTTAAGCTGGGAGTTTGAGACCAGCCTGGGCAATATAGTGAGATCCCATCTCTATAAGAAACTTAAAAAATTAGCTGTGGTGGCATGTGCCTGTAGTCCCAGCTACTCGGGAGGCTGAGACAGGAGGATCGCTTGACCCCGGGAGGTAGAGGCTGCAGTGAGCCGAGATTGCGCCCTGCACTCCAGCCTGGGTGACAGAGCAAAAGTTCATCTCACTCCAGCCTGGGCAACAAAGGGAGGCCACGTCTCAAAAAAAAAAAAAAAAAAAAAATGGTGAACTAGGTAGAAAATCACACTGCTTCCAGCAGCTCCAGTTTTGACTGCTGTAGGAGTGGGGGACAGAAACCTTTAGCACAGTTGGGGGAGCATGAGCAAGACATGCCTGATGGGAAGGCCAGAGGGGCAAGAACACAGTAGGAAAGGCCAAACAGCCCGGGAGGAATGATCCTGCCCAGCCATCCTCGTTGCGGGTGCTTCCCGCTAGTGAGTGCATTTGGAATATCACGTTGTTTGCTTTTACTTTCTTGTTCGAATGTCTGTTTTATTGTTTTATTTTTTTAGCGTTGGGGTCTGGCTGCGTGGCCCAGGCTGGAGTGCAGTGGTAACATCACGGCTCGCTGCAGTCTCAAACTCCTGGGCTCAAGTGCTCCTCCCACCTCAGCCTCCTAGGTCATAGCCTGGACCATAGGTGTGCATGACCACACCTGGCTAATTTTCTATTTTACTTTTTGTCGAGATGGGTTCTCGCTATGTACTCCAGGCTGACCTTGAACTCCTGGCCTGTGATAGTTAATACTGAGAGTCAGCTTGATTGGACTGAAGGATGCAGGGTGATCCTGGGTGTGTCTGTGAGGGTGCTGTCAGCGGAGACTAACATTTGAGTCAGTGGACTGGGAAAGGCAGACCCACCCTCAATCTGGGTGGGCACCATCTAATCAGCTCCCAGAGTGGCCAGGATATAAAGCAGGCAGAGCACTGTGAAAAGGCTAGATGGGCTTAGCCTCCCAGCCTCCATCTTTCTCCCGTGCTGGATACTTCCTGCCCTCGAATATCGAACTCCAAGTTCTTCAGCTTTGGGACCTGGACTGGCTTCCTTGCTCCTCGGCTTGCAGACAGCCTATTGTGGGACCTTGTGATTGTGTGACGAGTTTAAACTCCTTAATTAACTCCCCTTTACCTATATATCTACCCTATTCTGCTCCTCTAGAGAACCCTGGCTAATACAGATTTTGGTGCCAGGAGTGGTCCTAGAGGAAGAGAATATTAAGGATGGAGTTCTTTCATTGGTTTCAGGGTCTCTGGAGTTGGCTGCTTAATATGATTAGACCCCAAAATGCTAAAGACTCTACTTCTAATCGTATGGAGAACGCCGACAGTCCTTGGCATGACCTGTTTTAGAAAGTCATGCAGAATAAATGCATTTGACACTCCTGACTCAGTGCTCGAGAGGCGAGTTTAGTGACTCTATACAGAACACCTTTGACCATATACGGAGAACCAAGGGACATAGTGAAGCTGGTTGGTTGCTCCTGAGTTCACTGGGCAAAGTGATGAAAGAAATGGTGACCTCAGGGGTCCTAACTCCCGGCTGCGGAAGCAGATCCTGAGCCTCAAATCTGCTAGGATCCTCCCAAGTACGCCTTATCTCCTGTAGAGGAAGAGCTGAAATTGTGGGAAAACAGACACAGGCTCTTCTCATGCAAGTGGTTGACCTGCAACCAAGGTGTATGCACAGCCTCGCCAGGTGTCCGCTATTAAAGTGAGGACACTGATTGGAAAGGAATGGGAGCCCGCAACTTAGAATGGGGACATGTGGGAGGACCCTGTTGAAGCTGGGGACACTGAGCTTGTAAATGCTGATGAACCTTTTTTTTGCCAGAAGAAACAACCCCCAACCCCAGTAGTGGCAACATCGCCTCCCTGACACATGCCGCCATCAGCCTTCCCACCTCTGTCTAAGGGGATAAACCCTGCACTGCCTGAGGCAACATGATGGCCTCCCCTGAGGCTGATGCCAGGCAAGACAATGTTGATTTGGCTCAGGAGCCACTCCCAACACCCCTGTCTGTTTCCAGATCTGTAACTAAAGTCCTGGTGGGCACCTAGAGGTGAGGTTCAGAGTGGGACACACAGGAGGTGTGCTACACTCAAAAATAACTGCTTGAGTTTTCTAACGTATATAAGCAGAAATCTGGAGAGCAGGCATGGGAATGGATATTAAGGTGTGGGATAATGGTGGAAGGAACAGAGAGTTGGATCAGGCTAAATGTATTGATTTGGGCCCACTAAATAGGGATCCTGCATTTAATGTGGCAGCTAAGGCAGTCATAATAGATTCTTCACTTCTTTATTTGCTGGTTAGCTGAAATGTAGATTAAAAGGTGGCCCACTGAGAGCAAACTGGAAGTGCCTGATCTCCCTCGGTTTACCGTATCGGATGGTGGAGGGGATGAGTCACTTTGGGCCTACGCATCCCAGTGGGGAGAGTCCAGAATATATACTCCTGATGAATGCCTTGTGAAACAGATTTGTAAAGGCAGCGCCTGCATCTGTGAAGAGCCCTGTATGTCAGATCTAATGGTGGGAACTGCAGTCACTCAACTACAAAATTTAAATACAATGGTGGGAATAACTGAATCCCAAGGTGGTAAGGGCCAAGTGGCAGCACTGAATTGTCAAAGGCAAGGTGGGTACAGCTACCATAATGGAAAGCAGAGGCAAAGCAGCAGTCAGAGTAGTTTGACTCGTGTAGAGTTCTGGCACGGGCTAATCAATTGTGCTGCTCCTAGAACTGAAACTGATAGGAAGCCCACTGCATTCCCACTTAATTTACATAAGCAGAAAACTTCTAGGTCCAGTGGACCAAAGACTAATTTGAATTATCAAAACAGAGAATCACGGCCTCTCTATCAATTTCCAGACCTGAGCCAGTTTACGGACCCAGAACCCCTTGAATGAAGGGGAAGCTGGGTCCCCTTGAGGAAGAACCCCACTATGCTACCAAAAATTTATGTTGTTACTCTTTCTCCCATCCTTCCCCAAGGAGACCTCTGCCTTTCATCGGGGTGACTGTGCACTGGGGAAAGGGAAATGATCAGACATTTTGGGGACTACCGGACACTGGCTCTGAGCTGACGTTGGTTCCAGGGGACCCAAAATGTCATCGTGGTCCTCTAGTTAACGTAAGGGCTTACGGAGGTTAGTGATTAATGGAGTTTTAGTTCAGGTCTCGCTTACAGTGGGTCCCTGGACTCATCCTGTGGTCATTTCCCCAGTGCCAGGATGCATAACTGGCATAGACATACTTAGCAGCTGGCAGAAGCCCCACATTGGCTCCCAGACTGGTGAGGTGGGGCCATTATGGTGGGAAAGGCCAAACAGAAGCCGTTAGAGCTGCCTCTCCCTAGAAAAAAGGTAAATCCAAAACACTGTCACATCCCTGGAGGGACTGCACAGATTAGTGCCACCATCAAGGACTTGAAAGACGAAGGGGTGGCGATTCCCACCACATCCCCATTCAACGCTCCCATTTGGCCTGTGCAGGAGACAGATGGATCTTGGAGAATGACAGTGGATTATCATAAGCTTAACCCAGTGGTGACTCCAGCTGCAGCTGCTGCAGCACATGGGGTTTCATTGCTTGAGCAAGTTAACACGTCTCCTGGCACCTGGTGTGCAGCCACTGACTTGGCAAATGCCTTTTTCTCCGTTCCTGTCCATGAGGCCACCAGAAGCAACCTGCCTTCAGCGGCAAGGACAGTGATATGCCTCTACTGTGCTGCCTCAGGGGCATATCAACTCTCTGGCTTTGTGTCGTAATCTGATTCAGAGAGCACTTGACAGCGTTCGCTTCTGCAAGATATCACACTGGTCCCCTGCACTGATGACATCATGCTGGCTGGATCCAGTGAACAGGCAGCAGCAAACACGCCGGACTCACTGGTGAGACATTTGCATGCCGGAGGATGGGAAATAAATTTGACTAAAATTCAGGAAACTTCTACCTTAAAATTTCTAGGGGTCCAGTGGCATGAGGCCTGTGGAGATATTCCTCCTAAGGTGAAGGGTAAGTTACTGCACTTGGCCCCGCCTACAGTCCAGAAAGGGGCACAGCGCCTAGGGGCCTATTTGGATTTTGGAGGCAACACATTCCTCATCTGGGTGTGTTACATTGGCTCATTTATCGACTGACCCAAAAGGCTGCAGTTCTGAGTGGGGTCCAGAATAGGAGAAGGCTCTGCAGCAGGCCCAGGCTGCTGTGTGAGCTGCTCTGACACTTGGGCCACAGGACCCAGCAGCTCCAATGGTGCCTGAGGCGTCAGTGGCAGACAGGGATGCTGTGTGGGCCCTTTGGCAGCCACCACAGGAAAATCACAGCAGAGGCCTCTAGGATTTTAGAGCAAGGCCCTGCCATCTTCTGCAGATAACGACTTTCCTTTTGAGAGAAAGCTCTTGGCCTATTACTGGGCTTTGGTGGAAACTGAACCACTTGATGGCTATGGGTCACCAAGTCACCATGCGACCTGAACTGCCAATCATGAACTGAGTGCTTTGTGACCCATCTAGCCAGAGACCTTGGGCACACAGTAATTATTATTATTATTTTGAGACAGAGTTTCCCTCTTGTTGCCCAGGCTGGAGGGCAATGGCATGATCTCAGCTCATTGCAAATTCCGCCTTAAGAGTTCAAGTGATTTCCCTGCCTCAGCCCCCTGAGTAGCTGGGATTACAAGCATATGCTACCGTGCCTGGCTAATTTTTTTTTTTGTATTTTTAGTAGAGACAGGGTTTCATCATATTGGTCAGGCTGGTCTTGAACTCCCGACCTCAGGTGATCTGTCTGCCTTGGCCTCCCAAAGTATTGGTATTACAGGCATGAGCCCCTGCGCCTGGCCCCCAGCCTATTTGATATAAAACTATGAACACTAACAAGGGTGAGCAGTGCGTCTGCGTTTAATGCCGTGTGCAACATCCGAGGAGCCAGGCACAGAGACGCCCAAGAGAAGCCACGTCTCGGGGTAGTGGGGCTTTCCAGGGGCCTGGAAGCTGAGCCCAGACCCTGGAGGTGAGGCTCAGCTCATCATGGAGCCGAGAGGAATGTGCTAACAGTGTCTTCAGTAAGGCAGGGTAGGGCTGACTTTTACTTCGTTCATTCCCCCATTATATGTAACGCTGTTGCATGACTCAGACTGAGGGCAAATTGTTTGTGAAAGCGTTGGGAGTGAGTTTCCTACCTCGGTAACACAAGTTGTTCTTGCAGCCGCCTCCGTAGCTGGGCGGGCACTCAGAGCAGGGCCGGCCATTCTTATAGGGGGCTTCTCCAATCCAGTTCCCCCTGAGAACAGACCAAAAACAACCATCAGACGGACCCACCACGTGAGGCCCTAGTCCTCTTCCAAGGCCGGCTTGAGTCCCTGACAGGTCAGGGAGGAAGGCGCATGCTGTGTGAAGCAGCAAACGCGGCTGTCCCAGCTCCGCCCCTGTGCACAGAGAGTCTAGAGAATTCCAGAATCCCAGCGAGTCTGCAGAAGTGAGCTACAAGATGCCTTTCCACCCAGTCCCTTTGCCCTGGCTGGCTGTAAGCCCCCAGACACCCCCATGGCCCCGCTTCCATCAACACTGCTCTGGACACTGTCAGGGCCCCCAGATCCCAACACCTTAGCACTGAAAAGCTGCCGGGACCCCCTTTTAAGGCATTTTTCAAATGTGTAAAGCCAGCCTGTGTCGAAGATGGCTTGTGCCTCCCCAGTTCTTACCGCATGCCATCCCTGGTCTGTGTTCCTCACCCCATCTCCCCAGCAACCCAGGAGGGAAGAGCTGGAATTTAATACTTTTGCAGAGAAGGAAACCAAGGCACAGTGAGGTTAAGTGACTTGTTCCAGGTCACAGAGCAAGTGAATGGCGGGCCTGGGATTTGAACCCAGGCTGTCGGGCTCAGAGCCTTATTTAGGCACATTCTACTCTAGGGGCTGGGTCAAAGGTCTCTGTTGGGTCATAATTGCTCTCTGCCTCCCTCTGGAGTTCCCAGGGGCAGGAAAACTGGAGGCTGCACCATAGGTTTTCTCCAGGGGCCAGGTAGCAGTGACGGTCAGAATCCCCAGGCCCTTCCTGCAGCTCCTGGGCTGTGAAGAGCGGGCTCCCCTGGTTGGGCCCCAGGCTGCCAGCCTCCTCCAGCCCCAGCCCCAGGCTCAGTCTCCCTCTCTGTAAAATGGGGACATGGCAGCAGGGGTGCTATGAGACGGTGGGAGTGACCTTGGGAAGCCCTTGGTCACCTGGCTCATGGGGAAGGCCGTGCTCTGAGCACTGGTGAAATCCACAAGCTTGTGGGGGGAATGCTCTGATGCTTTCCAGGGAAGACGGGGAGGGGCCCGGCCAGCATTGGCCAAAGACAATCGGCAGGAAACACGCTGGGTCTGACAGGATCCATCCTTACAAGAACGGTCTAGAACCTCCCATGGCCCCAGAAGCAACCTGGCCTCACCAAGGGGCCTGTATGCCGTGCGGTGTGGCAGGATGGGCTGGGCACTCTCTGGTGCTGACGTGCACACGGCCTCTCCCACGCTCCCACGTTCTGGAGGCAGAACGACTGTGCCCATGCCATGCCACGAGGCATCCCCGCTCAGACACCCTCTGCTCAAATCCCAGAGGACTTCGGGATGACTCCTGGACAAGGACCGCCACCAAAGGACCGAGAGGGCCCAGGGCCCGTCCTCTCTGTGGGTGAAGCCCAGTCGGTTTCTCCGATGACTGTGGCCCTGTCATGGTATGTCCCACTGCTGCTGCCAAGCTTCCCCTTGAGTCTAAGGTTCTCTATTTCCTCAGACAAACCACACCACCGACACTTCCAGCTCAATCCCCCTCTAATCCTCAGGGTTGGCACTGATGGAAGGCCGGCTGGGCACTGGACCCTGCAGATGAATGGCCTCCCTAATTTGTGAGATGGAGTCCTGCTCTGTCACCCAGGCTGGAGGGCAGTGGTGTGACCACAGCTCACTGCAGCCTCAATCTCCTGGGCTCAAGCAATCCTCCCACCTCAGCCTCACAAGCAGTGGGGAATACATGCATGCACTGCCACACCCAGCCTCACAAGCAGCGGGGAATACATGCATGCACCGTCACACCCAGCCTCACAAGCAGCGGGGAATACATGCATGCACCGCCACACCCAGCCTCACAAGCAGCGGGGAATATGTGCATGCACCGCCACACCCAGCCTCACAAGCAGCGGGGAATACGTGCATGAACCGCCACACCCAGCCTCACAAGCAGCGGGGAATACGTGCGTGCACCGCCACACCCAGCCTCACAAGCAGCAGGGAATACATGCATGCACTGCCACACCCAGCCTCACAAGCAGCGGGGAATACATGCATGCACCGTCACACCCAGCCTCACAAGCAGCGGGGAATACATGCATGCACCGCCACACCCAGCCTCACAAGCAGCGGGGAATACGTGCATGCACCGCCACACCCAGCCTCACAAGCAGCGGGGAATACGTGCATGAACCGCCACACCCAGCCTCACAAGCAGCGGGGAATACGTGCGTGCACCGCCACACCCAGCCTCACAAGCAGCGGGGAATACGTGCGTGCACCGCCACACCCAGCCTCACAAGCAGTGGGGAACACATGCGTGCACCGCCACACCCAGCTAACTTCCTCTATTTTTTGTAGAGATGGGGTTTTGCAGTTGCCAAGGCTAGTCTTGAGCTCCTGGGCTCAAGTGATTGTCTTGCCTCAGCCAGAGGAGGCTGGGATTCCAGCATGAGCCACCTCGATGGCCAGTCTCCTTAATTTTGAATAGCACTGTGAAGTACCCACTCTGCTTCCCTCACATGCAAAGCCCTCTGTGTACACACCCACTCCACCCTTGTCAGGCTGGGTATCCCCCTCAAGGGATCTGAGCCCCCACCGCACCCACTGCCACCCTCCCTACCCTGGTGCCTGGGACAGTGTCCTGAACAGCCCAGGGGCTCAGACCCTCTCTCTAAGAAAGAGGCCGTGGACAGCACACAGTGACACACAGTGGTCAAAAGGAAAGAACCGGTGACCACCCACAGGAAACCT
The DNA here is from genome assembly GCF_049354715.1 of Callithrix jacchus. Classification (NCBI taxonomy): domain Eukaryota; kingdom Metazoa; phylum Chordata; class Mammalia; order Primates; family Cebidae; genus Callithrix; species Callithrix jacchus. The sequence goes on along the minus strand of NC_133521.1, from coordinate 42,528,121 downwards.
CACAGATGTGATGTTGAGCAAAAGACCATTTGGGGGCACAGGGAGTGTGCTGTGTGGCCCCCGTCATGTGAGGTCCCACACCACACACCACAGACCCACGGGGAAGATGCGGAACGGTGGTCACTTTGCGGGGCACGAGGAGCCTCTGGGGCATGGGAAACACTGTCGATCCCATCTGGATGGTCGCTACACAGGTAGAGAGCCACTGCCATGGACTGAGTGTATGTGTCTCCCCAAATCCCAGGGTCGAAGCCTGAACCCCGGTGTGACTGTACTTGGAGACAGGGCCTTGAGGAAATTAGCTAAGGTTAAATGAGGTCAACAGGTGAAGGCCTGATCTAATAGGACGGACGTCCTCATGTCTCATCGCCATGTAAGAAGGTGGCCGTCGGTGAGACAGGAAGAGGGCCCCGACCGGAGCCTGACGCTGCCGCACCTTGATCCGGGGGACTTCCGGCTTCCAGAATGGTGAGAGACAAAGGTCTGATGTGGAAGCTGCCGAGGGTAGGGCATCTGTTGCTGCAGCCCCAACAGACTAATGCATTGTGAGAATGTGTTAGGCTGTATGCTTAAGATGAGTATATGGTCAGGCACGGTGGCTCACGGTGCTTATAATCCTGGCACTTTGGGAGGCCAAGGCAGGCAGATCATGAGGTCAGGAGTTTGAGACCAGCCTGGCCAACACAGTGAAACACCGTCTCTACTAAAAATAGAAGAATTAGCTGGGCGTGGTGGCAGGTGCCTGTAATCCCAGCTACTTGGGAGGCTGAGGCAGCAGAATCACTTGACTCCTGGAGGCAGAGGTTGCAGCAAGCCAAGATCACAGGCCACTGCACTCCAGCCTGGGCAAGAGAGCGAGACTCCAGCTCAGGAAAAAAAAAAAAAAAAAAAGATGAGTATATTTTACCATGTATAGATTATTCCTTTTTTTTTGAAAAGGAGTCTAATTCTGTTGTCCAGGCTAGAGTGCAGTGCTGTGATCTCGGCTCACTGCAATCTCCTCCTCCCGGGCTCAAGTGATTCTCTTCCCTCAGACACCCGAGTAGCTGGGACTACAGGCCCACACCACCATGCCCAGCTAATTTTTGTATTTTTAGTAGAGATGGGGTTTCATTATGTTGGCCACCATGGTCTCAGTCTCCTGACCTGATGATCTGCCTGCCTCAGCCTCCTAAAGTGCTGTGATTGCAGGTGTGAGCCACTGCCCCTGGCCAGTTATTACTCTTTTTAAGGAAGCAGGAGGCGGCTACAGAAGGAAAGAATTTCATTTTTGATAGGACCATATAGTGTCTATTTTTTATACAGAGGCAAGTCGAATGATTCCTCACTTCCACCTGCTGCTGAACGGGGAACTGCACCACTTTGGACCAGCCTGCTGCTCTTGCCTGGTGCCTGCGTCCCTCCTGGGCAATGACATACCCTTGGCTTATCCATGTGGGCTGCCCAGTGGCCCTGCCACCGCAGGCGTGCCAGATGGTTTTGGGAGAGCTTCTATTTTTCCTCCCAACCTCAGCAATTCCCCCTTCATCCCACCTTTTCACAACTGCTTCTGACCCAGAACAAATAAATGACTTTTCATTCAGTCACTAAGCAAACATGCCCCGGGGCCCACTCTGAGCAGAGCACAGGGGAGAACAGTGCTGGCCAGCAACGTGCAAACCTCAGGCCGTGAGCAGGGGACGGCTCGCCAAGAATCAGCACATATTTGTCCCATGAGCAAATGGGTCAGGATTGGATACCACATTGATGATGTGAGCTATAGGCAGAGGAGGTACTGTGACTGGGAGGCTACCAGCCGACCCTCTTCAGGGAAACAGAGAAGCTAGGCTTTGCGGGAACGTGTATTTTCTAGGGTGCTGTCTACTGCACGTTTTCAGAGAAAAATAATCATACAGCCAGGGCCGGCCATGCCAGGTGTAAAGCCAGCAGCTATTCCCGCTTCTAACTCTGTTCAGCAGGTCCCAGAGGATGTGTTGAAAAGGCAGTCGGGGCAGTCTTGTCCCCTCGCCTATGATTGGTCTCATTCTGGCCAACATAAGGAGAAAGTGTGTCCGTGTGTGAAAGACCTAAGAAGTGAGGCTTTTTACCATCCTTTCCTCTGCTTGAGGAGATGTGATGTTGGTGCTCTGCAGCCATCTTGGGCCCATGAGGAGAGAATGGCACGACAGGAAGATGAAAAGGACCTGAGTCCTTGTTGTCACTGCTGAGCTATTAAGCTAACTCAGATGCACCAAAGTCCAGACTCCTCGTTATGTGAGATAATAAAGACTTCGCTGCGTAAGCCGGTTTTAACTGGGTGCTCCATGGCAAGCAAACACATCCAAACTCCCACCCATACAAACACGTCAACTTGTCTTACTTGGGAGCATAATTGCAGACGAGGTAGACCGCATTCTCCCAAACCTCTCCCCAGACGGTCATCCTCCGGCAGGTGTTCACAGCACAGCCAATCTTGTTGGTGGTGGCCCAAACAATCTGAAAAGATGACATCTGTTTGTCACAGCTCAAGGGACAAGGCACAAAAGGGTGATGTAATCTGGCCTGGATGGATGTGTAAGGTGCTAGCACTGAAGAGGTTTGTGGTGAAGAGTTGGGGAGGCAGATATTAGTCCCTAGCTCATTGAAGATAAATGGATTTTCTTAAAAAGCAAGCAAGTGGGCCAGGAGCAGCGGCTCACGCCTGTAATCCCAGCACTTTGGGAGGTTGAGGCGGGTGGATCGCGAGGTCAGGAGTTCAAGACCAGCCTGACCAACATGGTGAGGTCAGAACTATTTTTAGTAGAAACCCCTTCTCTATTAAAAATACAAAAATTAGCTGGGCGTGGTGGCACATGCCTGTGATCCCAGCGACTCGGGAGGCTGAGGCAGGAGAATCGCTTGAACCTGGGAGGTGGAGATTGCAGTGAACCAAGATTGCACCACTGCACTCCAGCCTGGGTGACAGAGCGAGACTCCATTTCAAAAAAAAAAAAGCAAGCAAGCAAGCAAACAAACCGCCACACAATGACAATGCCCCAGCAGTGTCAAATTGCCATTAAAGTTGGTTGGGTACAGTAGCTCACACCTGTAATCCCAACTCTTGGGGAAGCTGGAGGAGGAGGCTCGCAGGAGCCCAGGAGTTGGAGACCAGCCTGAACAACATAGCCAGACCCACCTCTACAAAAACTACAAAAATTAGCTGGGCCTGCTAGTGCACACCTGTAGTCCCAGGTACTCAGGAGGCTGAGGTGGGAGGACTGTTTGAGCCCAGGAGCTTGGTGCTGCACTGAGCTAAGGTCATGCCACTGCACTCCAGACCAGGTGGCAGCGAGACCCTGTCTCCAAGCCAAAAAAAAAAGAAGAGTTTGTAGTGCTCACTCTCAGTTTCTGGCCTTGCCAGTAACACACAACTTATTCCACCAGCTGTAGTTGGCATAGAACTGAATTTTTAAAAGTTAAGGCAGTAACAGCACTGAGGTTTTACAGATTTGGTCAGTCCATTAGGGGCAGAGCATAAACGACTGGGATTAGGGTGCAGGGCTGAGGTCGCGGCCAGTCCCCAAGGTACCTGTGTGTAGTGCGTGCACATGGGTCCCGAGCACCTCTCTGGACACCAGGGATTGCACTCGCTCGGGTAGGGGTAGGTGTAGTCCTTCACCTCGTCATACCAGGACTGCACGTGGAACCCGGGAGAGCGATACCTGCAGAGCAGAAACAGCTGCGTCCCAGCCCCTCCTGCCACCCGCCAATGGAGACAGCAGCAGCTATGGGCGGGTAGGAGGGAGGGAGGGCGAGGTGGGGGAACAGCCCCCAATTCCAGCAGCAGCCACGGGCAGGTAGGAGGGAGGGAGGCTGAGGCAAGGGAACAGCCCCCAATTCCAGCAGCACCTGGTACAGGTGCTTAAAACCATTATCAGTGAGGTGCTCACCTGGGGTCTCTATTAGGCTCCCCAGGTGGCCCACATATCACCTGCATGTGCAGGAAACTCTTAACTTAGCTAGCAATGAGTCCTTTTTCATGTCAATTAGGTGTTTGTTTTCAGGTACATTGGAGAAAGAATACCCAGCCCATGAGCCCGTATTTCACAGATATTATTGCCCAGGACCAAACCCGGTTAGGACGTGAGTCCATTTGAGGCTGAACGTGGTAGCTCAAGCCTGTAATCCCAGCACGTTGGGAGGCTGAGGCAAACGATCACCTGAGGTCAAGAGATCGAGACCAGCCTGGCCAACATGGCAAAACCCCGTCTCTACTAAAAAAAATTTAAAAATTATCTGGGTGTGGTAGTGCATGCCTGCAATCCCAGCTACATGGGAGACTGAGGCAGGAGAATCACTTGAATCCGGGAGGTGGAGGTTGCAGTGAGCTGAGATCGCACCACAGCACTCCACCCTGGGCAACAGAGCAAGACCCTGTCTCAAAAAAAAAAAAAGGGTGCCAACCTTGGCAGCTGAGGCTGAAGCAAAGGGGTGGTGGGCACAAAGTGATGACCTCATGGAGGATGTCCAGGGGCAGGTGCAGCTGGTGGCTGCCCCAGGAGCTGTTGATGGTGCCTGGGATTCTTCTTGGCAGGGAGGAGCCCAGGGTGGTGCTCCAGCTGATAAAATCTTAAATAAGAAGTTTCTGGCTGAGTGCAGTGGTTCACGCCTACAATCCCAGTATGTTGGGAGGCCGAGGCAGGTGGATCACTTGAGGTCAGAAGTTCGAGACCAGCCTGGCCAACATAGTGAAACCCTGTCTCTACTAAAAATGCAAAAATAAGCCAGGCATGGTGACACATGCCTGTAATCCCAGGTACTTGAGTGGCTGAGGCAGAGAATTGCTTGAACCGAGGAGGCAGAAGTTGCAGTGAACTGAAGCTGAGATCATGCCACTGCACTACAGCCTGGGAGACACAGGGAGACTCCATCTCAAAAACACAAAAAAAAAGAAAAAAAGAAAAAAGAAAGTTTCTTAGGCCGGACACAGTGACTATCCCTGTAACCCCAGCACTTGGAGATGCTGTGGTAAGCGTATCACTTGAGACCAAGAGTTCGAGACCAGCCTGGCGAACATGGCAAAACCCAGTCTCTACAAAAAACACAAAATTAGCTGGGCGTGGTGGTGTGCATTTCAGCTACTCGGGAGCCTGAGGCAGGAGAATCACTTGAACCTGGAAGGCAGAGGTTGCCGTAAGCCAAGATGGACCATTGCACTTCACCCTGGGCAACAGAGCAAGGCTCCATCTCAAAAAAAAAAAAAAAAAAAAAGAAGTTTCTTAAAGTGTTTGCGCACCTGACTGCAAAGCTCTGTGCACTTGGAGGCTTCTCTTGAATGAGCTTTTGGCTTTGTGTCTGGGTTTTTGGGTCCCCCAGCAGCTGAGGAAAGCAGCTGGCCATGACAACACTGAAACCTGAGGCTGGACGCTCCTCTTCACGGGGCGACAGGGACCCCTTTGCCCTGCCCTCCGAGGCTGGATTTGTTTCCAGCTTTCACTCTTTCCTGCTACAGGGGGTGCCCTCTCTGTGGTTTAGTTCATATTTTTCTATACACAGTCTTTTTTGTGGGGGGAGGTTAGGATTACAGGTGTGAGCCACTGTGCCCGGCCTTTTTTTTTAAACTAGGGGAATAACTAAACTGGGTGCAAGTCCAGTCACACTGTCACCAGCAAGTATAAACAAAGTGGTTTCAATGGAGAAAACGCTCACGGGGGAAATGACCGTTTTTAAGGGCGATGTGGTGAGGGAGGCAGTTCAAGGTCTTGTAACAATTACTGTCTGGGAACCGAGAGACGGCAGCGGGCAGCGGGCAGCGGCGTGCCCTGGGGCACACAGGGAGGAGGTAGGAGCAGAAGGCTGCTGGCCTCTCATCCGCTTTCCCGCAGACTCACACAGACTCAAGGCTGGCGCTGGCATGGCCGTGGGGAAAGGAGCCCACGGCTGCCCCAGGGCACCTTGCAAAGTCGGGGGCTCTTTTGCAAAGCAAGTTAGCAAAATTCCTTAAGAAGGGGGAAGTCTCTGTGCCCTTTGGCCCGTCAGGAGTAATCCTAATGCAAGCCTTCAAGTGAGACAAAGCGAAAGCCCAAACAAAAACGAGCCTGCAAGAGCCGACGTGTCAACTGTGGTCTGTCCACGGAGGGGCCATTAGGGCATTTGCAGGGCGAGGCTCATGACCGCTGTACCCTTGAAAATGTCCCGATATTGTGTGAAAAGGAAAAAAGAAGAAAGAGATTTCAAGGCGATCCAGGCCACAGTCGCAAGGCTGTAAAACTATGTCGGCGCCCAGCCAGGTGCCACAAAGGAGCCCCCGAAAATGCGAAGAGCCAGACCAGCTGGTGGACTACAGACCTCCTCGCTTTAGACACTTTCCTTTCCTATTACTGTAAGATGGTTTTTATAAAAGCTAACTTCAGCAGAGGAAAACCACGGTGAGGACCTGCCTCTGTGCAGTCGCAGCTGCTGATCTGCCGTGACACCTGCCGGGTTTGTCCCGGAAACGCACGGATGCAGAGGAAGGAGTGGCTGCCTGTGGCCGGATGAAACCCGGGCTAGGAAATCCCTCTGTGTGAAGGGAAAGCAAAGCCTCACCTACATTTTTAGAGGCTGTCTAAAGGCATTTTAGAGGCAGTGCAACTTTTCAAGAATTAGGGCAAAACAGACGTTGGTCCACATCCCGGATGGGTCTGAGGATGTGCATTCTGGCCCTGGGCATGGCACACGCACTGGTCTCATGTGGTCATTAGTTGTTGTCCTAGGTGTGGTCAAAGACATTTTTCCACTTTCCCCAATGAGACCAGACCTCAGCCCCCAGGAGGGACTTCCGGCCTCTTTGAGAGCATAGATATGTGGTCCAGGTGACTTTGGGGAAGGCTAGTCGGCTGCATTTAATAGACAAACATCAATGCCTCCTATGGGAGACAAACCACTGCCAGACACAGCAGCCTCAGGGGTCTGCAGAAGTTAATGAGTCCCCTGATGGCTGGATGACACGGGAAAGGCAAAGGGCGTCTTCCCAACACGGTGGAACGAACCTGGCTCAGCCTGAAACAGTGTGCAGAGCCAGACAGAAATGAGCCACCACGAACACAGCAGCTCACCCCACAGGAACAGGGACTCAAGAATGCAGCACAGGAGATGGAATGGAAAACCCAAACTACAGGCTCATGCCTGTCATCCCCACACTGGAGGAGGCCGAGGTGGTGGATCACTTGAGGCCAGGAGTTCGAGACCACCCTGGCCAACATGATGAAACTCTGTCTATTAAAAATAAGAAAAGTAGCCAGGCATGCTGGCACCTGCCTACAGTCGCAGCTAATGGGGAGCTGAGGCTTGACAATCTCTTGAACCTGGGAGGTGGAAGTTGCAGTGAGCCACTGCACTCCATCCTGGATGCCAGAATCAGACCCTGTCTCAAAAAAAGAAGAAAGAAAACCCAAACTATACACTTTAATCAATCCTCAGTGTCTGGGGTCAGCCAACCAAGCTTGAATACATTTTGTCAGTTACTCAGGAGTGTTCCTGGGTGCTGAGCCTCAGTTTACCCGAATATCGATGGGAGGGATGGTGTCTTTGCAGGGTGAACTTGATAATGGGCACAAGTGCTGAGCCTGGCACATGGCAATGGGGACCTTCAGCAGCTGCAGGGGAGCTTGTGGCTCTTACCTGCCCCAGTGGGCGGCCAGGTTCTGCCCGATGGACACCAGAAGACTTGTGGGCCCGTGCTCCCAGATGCACTGGCTGGCCCACGCTGCTGCTGACTTCTCCAGCTCATCATCCCAGGTCTGCAGGAGGAAGAGAAACAGGCACCAGGAGGTGAGGATGAGGGAGGGGCATAAGAAACTTAAATGCAGCAACGCCCCAGCCTGGGTCCCGCTGAGCCCACAGCCAGTGCTCTGTTGCTGTATCTCAGGCTTCCTAAATTAGCCAGGGGGGCGTGGCAGGCCAGAGGTGCCAGCTCCAAACCTGTCCTCAGGCCTCCTGTTGGGCCTCTCACTTGCCAGAGGTCCTGGGCAGATGTCTTCTCTCTGGGCCTCAGTGTCTATGACACAGAAGTGGCCCTGCTGAGTGACCTCTGAAGCTAACACAGCACACTGTGTGGAAGGAAAGGGGGAGGTCAGCAGCCATCTCCAGGAACGGGCTTGGCCTGGGAGCCCATCCCGATGACCACGGCTTCCTCTCCTTACAAGTGTTCCACGCACACCAGGCCTCGGGCTTTACCCCAATCTTTTCATTACATCCTAACAGGGGGCCTCTGAAGTAGACCCTTCTTATCCCCATTTCACAGGCAAGCAAATCAAGGCTTGGAGAAGCATGCCAATTTCCCCGGGTCCCACAGCCAGCTGGCTGCAGAACCAGGACTTAACCCAGGTCTTCAGGACCCTGGAGCCGGAGCTGTCTCCATGTATGCAGCTGTGTGTGGTCCACACAGGTAATAAGTTGATGCTATTCCTAGACCAAGGGCTGGAAATGATAAGTTATCTGTGTGGTGCAGGATCAGCGCTCTGAATGCAGGTCCTGGAATGGCTGTGTGAGCCTAGGCATGCTGTTGCCCTCTCTGAGCCTCACTGTCCTCATCTGTAACGTGGGCATGTCCACAGCCCTCAATGTGCGCAGTCATGGGGATGGGAAACCCAGGAGGGGGTGCCCAGCCCAGGGCCTGGCTGCAGTCAGGGAGGCTTTATCCACATCAGCCGCACTCAGACCTGCAGGGAAAAGCAGCTGAGGTCCCCTGCAGGGGATTTTAGACACTTGCTGGCCACCTGTGGGGCCACATGGCAAGAAGGGCCCTGAGATGAATGGACGCCGCCTTTCAGTTGGAAGATAGAAAGTGCCCGAGATGGACTGGGGCAGTGGCTCATGCCTGTCATCCCAGCACTGTGGGAGGCCGAGGAGGGCAGATTACTTGAGGTCAGGAGTTGGAGACCAGCCTGGCCAACGTGGTGAAACCCGTCTCTACTAAAAATACAAAAATTAGCTAGGCCTGCACGAAATGAGACGAGAGAGAGAGAGAGAGAGAGAGAGAGAGAGAGAGAGAGAGAGAGAGAGAGAGAGAGAGAGAGAAAGAAGAGAGGAGAGAGGAGAGAGAAGGAAGGAAGGAAGGGAAAAGAGAGAGAGAGAGAGAAGGCAGTGCCAGAGATGGACGGCAGGGACGGCCGCAGTGTGGATGTACTCAACACCACAGAATGTCACCTTCAAAATGGTTAAAATGGTCAATTTTATAGTTTGTATATTTTTCCACAATAAAAACAAATTGACAAGTGACATCTTCAGCTTGCCCAGCCCTGCTTACCTCCCAGCACGGCCCATCCTGAATCAGCAGGACCTGGGCAGGGGTCTGGGCAGAGACTCTGAAGACAGGCTCTGCAGCCCAGCCTCCCCAGGAACAACCAGGTGTCCTGGGATAGAACCCCGTGAACAGCGCAAGCATGTCCTTTCTCCTCTTCAGAGGACAGACTCCAGAAAGCCCCGATGGCAGCAGGCAGCTGATGCTTTGCTTCCCCTGCAGTCCTCCGGACCGAAGCTCCAGCTCTGAGCAGGCAGAGGCTGGCCTCCCTCCCTCTGCACACCCAGCCCCAGGTACACAGCAGATGACCGTGGAAGCATCTGCTTAGCCCTGGGAACCCCCAGCAGGAAGTACCTGCCCAACACAACGGCACCCACGCTTCCCTCTCTCCCTCTGTCCCACCAAGACTCCTCAACCGGCACCCACCTTCCCTCTCTCCCTCTGTCCCACCGAGACTCCTCAACCGGCACCCACGCTTCCCTCTCTCCCTCTGTCCCACCAAGACTCCTCAACCGGCACCCACGCTTCCCTCTCTCCCTCTGTCCCACCAAGACTCCTCAACCGGCACCCACCTTCCCTCTCTCCCTCTGTCCCACCGAGACTCCTCAACCGGCACCCACGCTTCCCTCTCTCCCTCTGTCCCACCGAGACTCCTCAACCGGCACCCACGCTTCCCTCTCTCCCTCTGTCCCACCGAGACTCCTCAACCGGCACCCACGCTTCCCTCTCTCCCTCTGTCCCACCGAGACTCCTCAACCGGCACCCACGCTTCCCTCTCTCCCTCTGTCCCACCGAGACTCCTCAACCGGCACCCACGCTTCCCTCTCTCCCTCTGTCCCACCGAGATTCCTCAACCGGCACCCATGCTTCCCTCTCTCCCTCTGTCCCACCGAGACTCCTCAACCGGCACCCACCTTCCCTCTCTCCCTCTGTCCCACCGAGACTCCTCAACCGGCACCCACGCTTCCCTCTCTCCCTCTGTCCCACCGAGACTCCTCAACCGGCACCCACGCTTCCCTCTCTCCCTCTGTCCCACCGAGATTCCTCAACCGGCACCCACGCTTCCCTCTCTCCCTCTGTCCCACCGAGACTCTTCAACTGGCACCCACCTTCCCCTCTCTCCCACTGTCCCACCAAGACTCCTCAACCGCCAAGGGACAACAAACCTTGAGTCTCAGAGAGGTGAAGTAACCTGCCTGAGGTCACACAGCCAGGAAGGCGTTGACAACCCCCTCTTGTCTGGCTACAAAGGGGGCTCTTCCTGCTTTGCATACTGTAACCAAGTGCCAGACCCACCCCGCCAAAATAAGTTACTGAAATATGCTAATGCAACATGCGACATACATATGCAACACACTAAATGATAACAGTGCTAACGTCGCTTAGAACCGCTCATGCGTCACCTCACCACCCCTCCAAACAGCCCTGTGAGAAAGGGGTTCTTGTTCCCATCGTGCAGGTGAGAATATAAACAGACAGGCTAAGCAATCTGCCCGAAGTCACACAGCTGGCCAGGGACAGAGCTGGAGAGGCAGGCGGGCTGGCTCCAGAGCCTGTCCACTCATAATACGTCAGAACAGGCTGCTCAACTCTGGGGTTTTAGAATCCACCTTTCAGTGCTAAGGCTGTTTGGAAGGACTGTGGCGTGAAGCCACAGTGGGCAGGGTTTAGCAGGAAGCCACGCTTCGGAGACGCTCTCTCAAGTCTGCATTGCTATTTGGGTGTGAACAAGAGCAGAGGGGAAGGCAGTACAGGGCTGAAGGCACCGGGCTGAGGGCCGGGGCCTCTGCCTTCCCTGCCTGTTCCAAGGCAGCCTCAGTAACATCCATGAAGGCTCAGCCTCCCCAGCAGGCCAGCCTTTTAGACCAAAGGCCCCAGATCTCAACTCCACTCCTGAAACATCACCAAGTCAGCAAACAGGAAAACATGCAAGGCCCCTGCGGCTGCCGGGCAGCCTGACTTTCCCTGCTGCAAAGAAGCTCCTTCCACTGGTGCTAAGTCTGGCGTGAAACTGGAGGACCCCGCAGTGCAGGGAGAAAAAGACCCGCAGGAACCCGGCCTGCTCCAGACCGGGAGGCAGGAAGCATCTGGGATCCCAGGGGCGGCAGCTCAGTCACGCTCCAGTCCCAGATGCCGACAACCTCTCCAGAGAGACGTGGGGCCTCCTTGCCCCACAAGGACCAAGGCCAAGCCACCAGGGTTGCACGGATGGGACATTTGATGGGTCTCAACGTTCCTGTGGCCCCTTTCCTTTCATTTCTTGTAAAGCAACTCTTCCAACAGCATTTTCCAACCAGCCCCCTCTGCTCTTAGAAATTGGAGGTGAAAAAGAAAAACTAGCATTGGGCACGGTGGCTCATGCCTGTAATCCCAGCACTTTGGGAGGCTGAGGTGGGTGGATTGTTTGAGGTCAGGAGTTCAAGACCAGCCTGGCAAACATGGTGAAACTCTGCCTCTACTAAAAATACAAAAGTTGGCCAGGCATGGTGGTGGGCGCCTGTAATCCCCGCTACTCAGGAGGCTGAGGCAGGAGAATCACTTGAACCTGGGAGGTGGAGATGCAGTGAGCCGAGATCGCGCCATTGGATTCCAGCCTGGGTGACATAGTGAGACCATTGAAAGAAAAAGAAGAAAGGCAGAAAGGGAGGGAGGAAGGGAGGGAGGGAGGGAGGAAGAAAGGAAGGAAGGAGGGAGGGAAGGAAGGAAGGAGGGAGGGAAGGAAGGAAAGAAGGGAGGGAAGGAAAGAAGGGAGGGAAGGAAAGAAGGGAGGGAGGGAGGGTAAGAGGGAGGAAGAAGGGAAGGAAGGAAGGAGGGAAGGAAGGAAGGAAGGAGGGAAGGAAGGGAGGGAAGGAGGGTGGGAGTGTGGGAGGGAGGAAGGGAGGGAGGTGGGAGTGAGGGAGGGAGGGAGGGAGGGAGGGAGGGAGGGAGGGAGGGAGGAAGAGAGGACTTAGAAGAGGAAGGGAGCCTGTTCAGGGGAAAGCAGACAGGAGGGAGAGCTGGTGGTTCTGGGGGAAGGCTTGCAGGTCTTCCAGCTTCTGCTCCACCCCTTCAGAAGCAGCCCCTCGGGCTGGGTGGCTCTGCTCCCAGGAGCCTTCCACACAGTGCCTCCAGAGCTTGGAGCAAGAGAGAAAGCCCAAAGAGAAAGCTCAAAGAGAAAGCATGTGTTGCCCAGACCCATGGACAACGCCTCCCAGGTCTTTGGAGGAGCTCTTGTTCTTCACTCCCCATCTCCCACCGAAGTCCTGCCCCATCACCCCTCACCTGCCCATCACCTGCCTGTCAGAGCCACCTAGCAGCAGCCTTGCTGCCTCCCACTGGGCCCTGCAATCCTCTCCCCTGCACAGGAGATGTCCTTCACTGCTGGCTGAGCTCACGCCTGGAATCCCAGCTCTTTGGGAGGCCGAGGTGGGAGGATCACTTGAGATCAGGGGTTCGTGACCTGCCTGGCCAACATGGTGAAACCCCATCTCTACTAAAAATACAAAAAATTAGCTGGGCATGGTGGTGGGCACATGTAATCCCAGCTACTCAAAAGGCTGAGTCAGAAGAATCACTTGAACCTGGGAGCTCGAGGTTGCAGTGAGCGAAGATGGCACCATTGCACTCCAGCCAGGGTGACAGAGAGAGACTCTGTCTCAAAAGCAAATAAACAACAATGATATATATGTATTAACAGCTACTACGTGCAGGCGGGGCAGCTTTGAATCACAGCCTCACCATTTGTAGCCGCATGGTTTGTGCAAGTCCTTTAAAGGTGAACCTCTCTGAGCCTCAGTTTTCTCCTCCGCAAATTCACGCGAAGACTTTGTTTTCCAGGGTTAAAGAGGACACAGTGCAAGCAGCACAGAATAGCCACTCAACACTCAGGCCATGACCCTCCGTGGCAGCACTGTTGGGGAGACAGGGGTCATCACCTGGGCCAGCTCAGCCTGTGACAAAGGAACGTGACCACAGCTTTAAAGATGCAGATGAGGCTGCATCCTGTCTACCAGAGAAGTCACAGCAGGGACCACGGGTGACAATGTCTGTACCCAAAGTGGCAAAGACTCAGACTCTGGGAGAGATGTGGATTTTTTTTTTTGAGATGAAGTTTTGCTCTTGTTGCCCAGGCTAGAGTACAATGACGCAATCTCAGCTCACAACCTCTGCCTCCCCGGTTCAAGTGATTCTCCTGCCTCAGCCTCCCGAGTAGCTGGGATTATACACATGCGCCACCACGCCTGGCTAATTTTGTATTTTTAGTAGAGATAGGGTTTCTCCATGTTGGTCAGGCTGGTCTCGAACTCCCAACCTCAGGTGATCCACCCACCTTGGTCTCTCAAAGTGCTGGGATTACAGGCGTGCCCAGTCTGTTTTTTGAGACAGGATCTTGCTCTGTCACCCAGGCTGGAGTATAGTGGCACAGTCTCAGCTCACTGTAGCCTCAACCTCCTGGGCTCAAGCGATCCTCATTCAGCACCCACCCCTCAGTAGCTGGAACTACAGGTGTGCACCACTGCGCCCAGCTAACTTTTGGATTTTTTTGTTTTGCCATGTTACCCAGGCTGGAACGTGGGTTTGTTTAAAAAGCCATTCATAGCTGATGGATGGACAACGTGGAGGCTCCTGGTTGGTGAACAAGGAGTGACCCTAGAAGACTGTGTTCCATTTCCCTGTCATTCTGGAAAACCAGCCAGGAAGGAAGTTTCCACACTGGAACTGGGGGATAAATGGCAGCATCCTCCAACCACACCTAGAACACCCATAACAAGCGCTCAGGAGGGTTGACCTTGGCTGTCTTCTGTCAGCATTGGCTCCTTCCTGGTTAGCAAAGACTAGGGGTCAAGGGAGGCAGGGTTAGTCCGTACTGGGCCTTCACAGCCTCAACTCATCTCACCGTAATGGGAACCACGCGAGGAAGTACTCTCAAAAGGGAAAGTGAGACTCACGCTGGCTAAGGAGGTGTCGAGGTCATGCAGCTAGCCTGTGGCAGAGCCGAGATCAGCAGCAGCAGAGCCCGGGCTCCTCCCCACTCTGCCTCCAGGAGGGCCTCCAGGTAGGAAGAGCTGTTCCCAGTGGAGCTACCAAGAGTGACATGAAGGCAGTGAGGGAGGCTCTGCACAGGGAACCCACGTGTATTGTTTTGGCAGCACGTTAAGAGCACAGCCAGAGCCAGACATGGTGGCTCGTGCCTATAATCCTAGCACTTGGAAAGTCTGAGACAGGAGGATGGCTGCAGCCTAGCAGTTCAAGACCAGCCTGAGCAGCAGAGCAAGACCCTCATCTCTACAAAATATTTAAAATCTAGCTGGGCGCTGTGCATGCCTATAGTTCCGGCTACCCGGGAGGCTGAAGCAGGATCGCTTAACCCCAGAAGTCTGAGGTCTCAGGGCATGATGATTGCAGCATTGCACTCCAGCCTCGGTGGCAGAGCGAGACCCTGTCTCAAAACAAACAAACAGAATAGAACAGAGTCAGGACGCTCGCCTGCCAGAGGAGACCCCAAGCCAGCCGTCCCACACTGGCTGGGGATCAGAGCAGGCTGGTGGCCTGGCCCCACCCCCCGTGCCAGCCTCTGTGGGCAGAGCCGGCTCTCACCATGTACTCCATGTTGGAGGCTGGAGGCTGCACCTGGCCCCGAAGCTTGTTGTGAAGCATGAGGATCTCCTCCTTGTCCTCCCTGGGGATGGCCCTGCGGATCCGCGAGTGAGACTCGTTGTGCTGGTATCTGCTAAGCAGCTCCTCTAAGAGAGTGACGTTGGGCAAGAGGTAGCCTTGGGATCCGCAGACCAGGAACAGCAGCCCCAAGGGGACAACACGGCCTAGGACACAGCTCATGGCTCCACTCCTGTGGCAACTATGGCACTAACAGGGAAGCCTGGGCTCCTGGGGCAGAGCTGGGCACTCGAACTCTGAAAGGAAGCAGAGGGTGGTGGGAGAAGTTGCGTTAATAGGAGTCAGTCACAGCGCAGGCTGGAGCAGCGAACACAGCGCGAACGACACTCTCCATTTTGCAGATATGGAAACGGAGGCTCACAGAAGCTGAACAGCCAAGGTCCCACTGACAGGAAGTGGTGGAGCTGGGATTTATGCCAAGGGTTTCCAGCGAGGCGAGCTGTCTGGATTCCAAAGAGGATAACCCAGAACAGGTCCTCCCAGTCTCAAGTTTCCCTTGAGAGAGTCCCTGTATTTTCTAATTCTGAGTCAGCATTGCTTCCTCATTCAGGACTCAGGTGAATCTCTGGCACAAATTAGCTTCTATCTCCTGCCCCCAAGGGGATTGGTAACGTCATTTCCCATCACCAAAGGGTGCTCCGTGACCAACGTTGATAGCAAATGTCTAGTCCCTGTGTAATGAGGCTTGGTTTACCAATAGTGATTGACAGACACATGGCTTCTCTTATCACAGCCCTCGCCGCTTGCCCTGGGCCCACCCACACATCTGTCGCACACTAAGACACAGCTGCCCCGAACAGAGTCCAGCCAAGGACTCAGAGTTTTGTTCCATTAGAAAACCCTTCGTAAGCACCTAGGCAGCCCGGTAGTTTATGTCATTCCCTGTGGGAAATAAAAAACTTTCTCTTCAAAGTTTCCTTTCTTGTTAAGGAATAAATTTGCTGATAACTCTTTGGTAAGCCCTGTCCTATGCAGCTGTGAGACATGCTGTGCTTACATGCACGTAGTCCATTCTATGACCTTGTACTTTAACCAAGATATCTGTGCCGGATGTGCTCACAGGCATGTCCCAGCTCACAGCGTATGCCCTGTACCTGTTTAGAAAAGTTTGAAGTTGTCAGCCAATCAGGTTTTAGTTTAAATTGTATAGTCTGGCTCCAGCCAATGGAAATCAAACACAGCAGTAAGGACAACCCCAAATGTGTACAATGTCTGCTTTTCCTTTGTTCATTGTACTTTCGTGGCAAGATGGCTAGCAAGGGTACCCGTCCTGCAGTCCGGGAAGTAAAAGTTGCTTTTCTAAGAGATCCTCTGTCTCAGTGCTAATTTTTCTTCGTGGCACCAAGCATCTGTTTCCAACATTCTCAATCACCATGACAACCCGTCCCCGTTTTGCAGATAGGAAAGCTGTGGTTTAGTGTGGTGACATGACAAGCCCAGGCCCAGCATCCTGGTAAGCAGAGACACTGAGATTCGAAACGATGATTCCAAAGATCCAGAATGTTCTGGAAGCTACCTTGGCTCCTATATCCCTGAGGGCCAACTATCTCCCCTCCATGATAGGGACACGAACTGCAGACCTCCTCCTCCTGGCTTGCCATCTGAAACATGTATGTTATTGGTCCAAGAAGACAAACAAGGGCTTGAACAAGTGTGTCCACTCACACCCCCCCATCTCCTTTACTCCCAGGGGAGAGGCAGGGCCACCCAGTCACCTCCATCCAGCGGTGTGCTGGACTCTGAGATGAAGTCTAGGGATGCGAAGATGAAGAGGACTCTGCCCCTGGCCTCAAGGAGCGCACACTCAGGTCAGGGAGAGAAGAGGAAACCCGTAGTCCTCACATGGCAGGACAAAGCTGACTATAAAGACAGGGCCGGGCCCTCAGGGGCCAGAGGAAGGGGCTCTGTCTGGAGGCGGGGGGGTGGCCGTGCCTCAAGCTGACCCATTGGAACTCTCCGGGGCTCAGTTCTTCAAATGGGAGTCTTCCCTAATCTTCACGCCCATAGCATTGACCGGTGTTTACCGATCAAGTTGGCTGGGACAGTGCCAGTACAAGGGGAGACATAGATTAAGACCCAGAGGGGATGGAGGCCAAGGTGGGCATCCCAGGAAGCAGAAACGTTGGCACCAGGCAGCAGAGATTGAGCCAAAGAGCTATGGGAACGGTGTGGTTCCCATTCCTGACCCCTGGAAACTCTCCAGGGTCCTGACTGAGGCTGTGCCCCAGACAAAAATAACCCCGTGTGGAGAGGAGAGGCTTGGCTTGCTTTGCAGTGGGCAGACAGGGCTGCCCTCCTCCGAAGCAGAGCCTGAGACTGCGGGGGAGGACCTCTGCATGCTCACTCGTCCCCCTGGGAAGCAGACCAAGAATGCAGAACTTCTCAGGATCCCTGATGACTCCCTCAGGTTAGTCATACTACCATATATGAGCATTCCCAGCTGCAGGCGGCCAGGCTCAAGGAAGAGATGTCAGAAGACTCTGACGCTGGGCTGAGGTTGACAGCGCAGTATCAGCGTCATGGGGCGTCCCCCTGGTGTCTGCACGATGCTCTGCTTGTTTTGCTCCACACTTAGGCCACAGGAGGAGCAGGGACTCCCGAAGGCACGAAGTATGAACTGCTGCTGACGCAACTCTGCTGTGACCCCATGAGATGAACACCCCGTTCTGGTCTAAATCACTGGTAGGTGTCACACAGATGGTTATCAGTAGGGGGACTGGTAAACACAGTGTGCCTCGAATGCGGGGCAAGAGTGCGTGGTGGAATATTACACAGCGGGTAAAAGGGAGGGCTCGGGCCGTGCAAGCATCGGCATGAAGAAATCTCAGCGTAGTGTTGAGTTTCCAAAGCAAGCTGTAGAAGATGCTGCTGCTTCTGCTATCTGTGCATATTTTAAAACATGTAACTATTGTTTGTGTAATTCTAAAGTAATCAACACAGAGCACAGATCCATTTCAGGATGTTTAGCAAGTGACAGCTACACCGGGAAGGCAGCAGGGTACCAACAGCCAGGGGAAGGGTCACGTGGCTCCTCAGCACAGGGCAAAACCGCACGTCACATTACAAGCCAGTGTGGAAACAACGAGGTATAAACACAAAAACTTCTGGGGAAAGAGCCACAGACGCTACAGGTGTACGTTTCCTACCTTCACTAACACAGAGGAAAACTTTCATTCCCATTTGGGTGCTCGCTATGTACTAGCCTCCGAGGAACAGAGGTAAAAAGAGCAACAGGGGCCCTGGGCCGGGGGCCAGGAGCTGGGAGAGGAGAGAAGTCGGGCAGGGATAAAAAGAACACGTTTAATTGCTGCAGTAGAGACACTGGTACAGGCTGCTGAGAGTGGCTAGGATGGAAAGGGGGGCCCGACTCAAGAAACAGAAGAATCCAGAGGATCCCGGTAATTGGAAATGGAGGTGGGGGGTGAATGGACCCTTGTTGTGGCCTGAGACACAGAGGTGCAGGGTCTGAGAGCTGGGGCATGTGGGTGATTTCCCTGTGTGGACAGGGCGGGAAGAGGCGGGTGAGTCCCAAGGAGGGAGGGAGAACAGCCCTGCCCCCTGTACCATTCGAAGGTCGGCAGATGTAAGAGGAGAAGGGCGATGTGGCCAGGGGTGGACACACATGTATATGTACAGATAAACATGTATGTGTGTTTGCGTACATGTGTTTGTATAGGTATAACGGTGTGTATGTGTGCGTCATAAGACCAGCACTGAATTCAGAGAAAGTTCATGGTGGGGACGGACTCTGAAGCAGAGGATGAGAAGCAGGGAAGAGAAAGCGAGAGCCTTCGTCTCTACCTTTAATAGCTTATTCCATTCTTTTCTTGAGACAGGGTCTCGCTCTGTCACCCAGGCTAGAGTACAGTGGCACAATCACAGCTCACTGCAGCCTCGACTTCCTGGGCTCAAGTGATCCTCCCACCTGGGCCACCTGAGGAGCTGGGACTACAGGTGTGTGCCACCAGGCCCAGCTATTTTTTTGTTTATTTTTTGCAGAGATGGGGGCTTCACCATGTTGCTCAGGCTGGTCTTAAACTCCTGGGCTCAAGCAGTCACCTAGCTCAGCCTCCCAAAGGGCTGAGATTATAGGCAGGGGCCACTGCGCCTGGTCTTTATTTCTGTTTTTTAAATTTTAAGCAAACATGGCAAGATGCTGACATCTGTTCATGTTAGGTGACGAGGCGGAGTTGCCAGGAAGTGTGAGATGGCAGCCGCGGAAGCGTCTTCAGGACCTCCGTGGTAGGCCTATGCTTCGTACTTGGCTATTTTCTATTTTTTTTTAAGTATTACAGGCTGAGTATCCCCCCTCCAGAATGCTTGGGTCCGGAAGTGTTTCGGATTTTGGATTTTTCAGATTTTGGCATATTTGCAAGTTCATAATGAGATCTCTTAGGGACGAGACCCAGGCTAAACACGAAATTGGATTATGTTGGAGAGACCCCTTACACACAGCCGAAGGTAATTTCATCCAACACGTCAAAATAATCTGTGCACGGAATAAAGTTTTGCCTGTGTTTTGAGTGCAACCCATCACGTGAGGTCAGGTGTGGAATTTTCCACGTGGCTTCAGGGCAGTGCTCAAAAGTTTTGGATTTTGAAGCATTTCGGATTTTGGATTTTGACGTTAGGGAGGGCCAACCTGTGCTTATCAGAATAAAACAAAACGCCGAAGCGTGAAAACAGGAGACAAATGCTGTCTTCAAATGAGTCCTCTGGCACGTCCCCCTGAAACAGCGTGAGCAATCCCTAGAGATCCACCTTCGTTCTGGATGTTAAAGGGACTTCCATGGCTCAGAGGCTGGTCCTGCTCTAAGGATTCCAAAGAGAATTTATGAAGTCTCAGCTGGAGCTTGAGAGTTGGGAGAACCACGGGATTTAGGCAAACATCCACACTGGAAGAGAATAGAAGGAAAAAGAGAGAAGAACTGGGGGGTGGGGGGGGTAGGGTTCTCCAAGTGCCCTCGTGTGTCCTACAAAAGCCACCGACCTGGGCAAACTCAGGCCTGCCATGTTGGGTGGCTTGCTGAGTACTATTGGGTCTGAAAGTAGTTAGGCCTGACTTCAGCCCAGTGGGCCTGGGGGTGGGGGTCCCTGCTGGGCAGGGGACGAGGCGCCTCCAGATCTGGATGGCTCCTGCCCCATTCGGGCTGCAGAACACAGAAGACTTGAAGCAGCAAAGCAACCATAGGCCAGGCTCGGTGGCTCACGCCTGCAATCCCAGCACTTTGGGAGGGTGAGGCGGGTGGATCACCTGGGAAGCTCGACACCAGCCTGGCCAACATCGTGAAAACCCGTCTCTACTAAAAATACAAAATTGGTCGGGCGTGGTGGCACATGCCTGTAATCCCAGCTACTCAGGAGGCTGAGGCAGGAGAATCGCTTGAACCTGGGAGGCAGAGGTTTCGGTGAGCCAAGATTGCACCATTGCACTCCAGCCTGGGCAACAAGAGCAAAAATCCATCTCAAAGGAAAAAAAAACGGAAAAGTAATCATTAAAGGGCCAGCGCCTCGTTCCAGCCTGTACCCCCAGAGCCCAGTGCTGGGCCACAGGAACGAGCACACAGGAATGGACTGAGCTGTACTTCCCCGAAGTCACACATTGGATCCGTAATGCCCAGGACCTCCGAATGTGACGCATTTGGGGACGGGGCCTGTATGGAGGTGATGAAGGTCACGTGAAGGCACGAGGCTGGGCCCTAACCAAGCTGACTGGTGTTCTTACTAGAAGAGAGTAGGCCAGACTCATGGAGAGGACGATCGCCTAAGGACAGGGAGAAGACGCCATCTGCCAGCCACAGAGAGAGGCCCTGGGAGAAAGCAGCCCGGCCAGCACCTTGTTCTTAGACTTCTGGCTCCAGAACTGTGGGAAACCAAATTCCTATTGTTTAAACCTGCGGTACTTTGCTGTATCCGGCTTAGCAGACCCACACACATCAGATAACACATGGGTGGACAGGACTGCTTCCAAATATGCCCCTGGCTGTTACAAAGAAGGGGCAGGGAAGCCACAGGCAAGTTAGGAGGCCGAGGCCGGGGTCCTGGCCGGAACCTGGCCGTAAGCCATAAGCCAACCGCCTGAGGCCCAGTTCACAGGGGCAGTGCCCACAGCCCTGGCCCACACTGCCCATCCCACCCCCGCTGCCAAGACAGCTCAGTCCGAACCGGGGCTGAAGAACTTCTGCCCCTTTTCCACTGACAAGGAAAACTCTTTCCAGATGGGACAGACCTCCAAGGGCCCCAGGTCACCTGGGCTTGCCAATTCCAAGCCAGCAACCCTCAGGGTGAAGGGGGCCTCGGAGAAGACCTGCCCTTCGCCAGTGGCGGTGTGAGCGCCTGACCTCCGTGACCCCTCCCACCCTCCGTGACCTCCTCTTACCCTCCTGAATTTTCAGAGCGGGGCTCCATCACTCCCACTCTACAGATGAGGAGACTGAAGCCCCTGGAATTTTTTTTTCTTTCTTTGAGACAGAGTTTTGCTCTTGTTGCCCAGGCTGGAGTGCAATGGCACAATCTTGGCTTGCAGCAAACTCTGCCTCCTGGGTTCAAGTGATTCTCCTGCCTCAGCCTTCCAAGAGCTGGAGTTACAGGCATGTGCCACCAAGCCCAGCTAATTGTATTTTTAGTAAAGATGGGGTTTCTCCATGTTGGTCAGGCTGGTCTGGAACTCCCGACCTCAGGTGATCCGCCCGCCTCGGCCTCCCAAAGCGCTGGGATTACAGATGCAAGGCACCGCGGCTGAAGTCCATGGAATTTAAGGAAGCTGCACAGGGCGAGCGGCAAGTCTGGAGCGCAGATGCAGCTCTTCCAATCTCAGGGCCCACGTGTGCCCCGGCGTTGTGGCCTCCTTGCCTCCCCGGAGTGGGTTTCCCACTGGATTTGAAAATCCCAAGCCTCTCCCAACGCATGCAGGGGGAAGGGCTCTCCAAACAAAACAATCGAATTTTGCCCTCAAGTTTTCCACCCTCTTCTGCCTGTTGGGATGGCTGCTGGGCAGGGGAGCTGGGGTACAGACCTCCAGGGTCACGTGGTGCCTCTGCTGATGAGAAGGTACCAATGTGCCACCCCCCATGGCAGACAAAGGCCCTCGCATCATGGCGACATCCCACCAACGCAGACACGCCCACCCTCACTGGTGCTGCCCACTTGCCTTTGACCCAGCTGACCAACCTCTGACCTCGGGCAGATGGTTGCCCCCTGCAGAGCGCTCTCCAGCTGCCCTGGCCCACGCAGTTTTCCTAACATCCTGGAAGAGTTCACGCTTTGACTCCAGCTCTGCTCTCCTAACCCCGGTGCTCCCAGGTGGGGCCGAGTGCACACATCACTCCTAGAGACAAGCCCCTGCATCCTGTCTGCGGCCACTCACTGGTAACGAAATATGTGCTGGGGACCGAGGAACAAAACAGCAGAAAAGCTCTCTGGAAGATTTTGTTCTCTTTTGCCAGAGTTGCAAAACTGAGTCCACAAGACCACAAATCAGATAACGGCTCCAAGTTCTCAGGAGAACTCACCAGATTTCAGCACGCAGCAGAGGCTGGGACGGGAATGGACAGAGCTTTCAGGTCCCAGGGTCAATTGTGAAACCCATGCCTGGCAGATCAAGGCGGCGGGAGCCAAACTCCTCCAGCATCGCCCAGAGCCTTGAGATGCATTTGGACTCTACCAGGGAGGTGGCTGTTTTCAGTCCCATTTTACAGAAAGTGCGACTGAGTCCAGGAGACTGCCATTTAGGAGAATGTGTGGCTACAGTAGGACCAAGACTTGAAATCAAGCTTTCCACAAGTTTGGGGGACTTTCAACACAGCTTGTTTGCACTACGAGCTCTCCACCTGCACCCCTCTACCCTGGCCAAAGCTTGGTGGACATTTAGGGGATCAGCAAACCATGTGTCCAGGTCTAGCGAGGAGTCTCCCTGATGGTTATGTCTTGGGCGCCATCATGCTCCACACTCAGAAGTGAGTGAGGGGGAGGGAGCTGGGCTGAGGCTCATTGCGTCACTGTCCCGGGCTGTGAGTGCTTTGTGTTTAGGAGAATCTGCCAGAAAGATGAATCTTGGGACTTAGCCTGTCAGCCGTCGGCTCCCAGCCTGTGCCAACTCCTGCTTCTGCACACACTGTTCCCACAGCTCATCCCATGACCCCGACGTGCCCCCCTCCTTCACTGGCCCAGGCCAGGGAGGTGAATTCCTGCTCATCGCTAAGACTCAGCCCAAGGATCACGGCTTCCTAGACGCTTCCAGCTAATCAGGCCGCAGACCTGTGCATCTTGTTCTCCGGCCGAAGCGCTGATGTCTAACTCAGTGTTCGATAAATATTTATGGGATGACTGTGTGGCCTGTCCTCCTCCCAGCTAGGTCAGAGAAACCATATAAGGACTACGTCTGATTCGGGCTGCCTCTTTAGTGACTGCAGCATGGGCTCTTGGGGAAGAGAGACCTGGGTTCAATTCCTGAACTTGCCCCTCACTGCCCCTTGACCTTGCCCAAGCCTATGTGGTCTTGGACACAGCACTGAGCTTCTGAGTTCGTGTCTGTAAGGTGGAGCGGAGCGACAGCCCCTGTGGCTGTGAGGAAGGAGCAAGGTCCTGCACGTCGGTCCCCAGTCAGTGCACTGCCTGCTGTAATAATGAGGATGTGCCAGAGCCTCCAAAAACGCATCATGTGGAGGGATCTTAGAAAGCGGGAGTGAATAATGTAGAATGTGACAAAGAGACAATTCTCTTAATATTATTTCAAAGCCCACCTTTGCCTTAACAAAATCCAGTGTATAAAAATCCGGCCGGGCACGGTGGCTCGCGCCCGTAAATCCAGCACTTAGGGAGGCCAGGTGGGCAGATTCACAGTGTGAAGTCACTGAACACGGAGTTTCTAGAAAGATCCAGAAGCACGCGGTCACACAGTCTTTCCATCGCGCAGCTCCCGTAGACAGACGCCGATAATCTCAAGAGCAGAGATCACGGTTAAGTGCAGAAAGAAAGTCACAAGTGATAGTTTTCAGTACGACGTCCATTTTAAATATGACTTTTTTTTTAAGATGGAGTCTCACTCTGTCGCCCAGGCTGGAGTGCAATGGCGCAATCTCGGCTCACCACAACCTCCACCTCCTGGGTTCAGGCAATTCTCCCGCCTCAGCCTCCTGAGTAGCTGGGATTACAGGCACACGCCACCATGCCCAGCTAATTTTTTGTATTTTTAGTGGAGACGGGGTTTCACCATGTTGACCAGGATGGTCTCGATCTCTTGACCTCGTGATCCACCCGCCTCGGCCTCCCAAAATCCTGGGATTACAGGCTTGAGCCACCACGCCCAGCCGACTTTTTTTTTAAGATGGAGTCTCACTCTGTCGCCCAGCCTGGAGTGCAATGCTGCAATCTTGCTGCATCCCAACCTCCCCTGCCTGGATTCAAGCAATTCTCCTATCTCAACCTCCTGAGTAGCTGGGACTACAGGCTTGTGCCACCAAACCTCGCTAATTTTTGTATTTTTAGTAGAGACGGGGTTTCACCATATTGGTTAGGCTGGTCTCGAACTCCTGACCTCAGGTGCTCCACCTGCCTCGGCCTCCCAGAGTACTGGGATTACAGATGTGAGCCACCATGCCCGGACTTTAAATATGACCTAACTAAGTTTTTATAACCTAATGTTTAATGATGGTTGTGTTTAATTGGTTCACAATCCTTCTGAACTCTTATTTTTTACTGATTTTTATTTATTTTTTTGTTTTGAGGCAGGGTCTCACTGTTACCCAGGCTGGAGTGCAGTAGTGCAATCACGGCTCACTGCAGCCTCAAACTCCCAGGCCCCCCGAGTTGCTGGGGCTACGGGTGTGCACCACCAGGCACAGCTAATTTTTTGTTTATAGTACAGAAGGGGTTTCACTCTGTTGCCCGGGCCAGTCTCAAACTCCCGAGCTCAAGTGATCCTCCCACCTCGGCCTCAGAAACTGTGGGGATTCCCGGTGGGAGCCACGATACTGGTCCTGAAAATGTAACTCTCAGCTCTCAAGAGCTGCTATGAGCCGGTCCAAGCTGGCTGCAGTTCACCGCCGGCCGGCACTGAGCCTCGTTCAATCAGCTTTGTGCCCTCAACAAATGTCCATCACCAAACCCCCCACGCCAACGCTGGGTAAGGAAGGGACTGCCACAGGCGTGGCCGGGGGTCTCTACTCCTGCACTGCACATATCATGTGGTCCACGAACTGGTAAGGTCAATTCGACAACAGCCCTCTTTTACAGATCAGGAAACCAAGGCTCAAAAAGCATAAGCAGCTTGGCTGTGGTCATACAGAGGGCCTGAGGACAGTCACTCATTCACCACACGCTGGTTCATGCAGCGACTCTCCAAAAAATATGGACAGTCCTGACCGGTGACCCCACACCCCTCAGCTGAGGCCCACGGTTCACGGAATAGTAGCTGACCCCAAAAGGCTGGGGGCCGGGTGTTCTCTAGGTTCTACTCTTCCTCGGAAGTAGCTAAGGAGAACTCAGACCTGAGCAGGAGGCCCAGGGCAGATCAGAGTCATATCCACAAGCCACCCAGAAATTCTAGGAATGAAGTGGTGGCTGGAAGGAGGGGTACTCTATTCCCCCCGCCTGCATCTCTGGCAGATCCTGGGACTGGGCAGGACATCCCATTAGAAGCGCCTGGGTAAGCACCACACAGTGAGCGGGGCCCTCTCCCCTCCTCACTGCAGCCTGGTGGTTTTCCTTAAACCCTTTCTTGGCAGGATTAGGGCCAGACCCAAGGGTGGCCACAGCCCAGCTCCAGCTCCTCCCGCAGCTGCTGCCTGCACCACTCTGAAGTCCCCATATCCCCAGGACGACCAACGGTCCACTCAGCTTAAAGGCGACAGCAGCCCCACAGGCACCTTCTCTCCTCCTGTCCCCTCAACAAAAGATATATTCTTATGGGGTTTCTGAGACAGTACGTCTGGATGCTTAATGGAGCAGATACAATCTAAACAACGCTTTCCATGGTTTACATACTATGCTAAGAATATACAAAATTTTGGACAAAAAGAAAACAGTCATTCAACAAACTCTTATTTAAAACTGAAAAGCAGGTGCATTGGATGCAAGCCAAGATGATACATAAGAAAAGTCACTTTGGCCGGGCCTGGGCACTCATACCTGTAATCCCAGCACTTTGGGAGACTGAGGCGGGCGGATCACCTGAGGTCGGGAGTTTGAGACCAGCCTGACCAACATGGAGAAACCCTGTCTCTACTAAAAATACAAAATTAGATAGGCGTGGTGGTGTGTGCCTGTAATCCCAAACTACTCGGGAGGTTGAGGCAGGAAATTCACTTGAACCTGGGAGGCGGAGGGTGCAGTGAGCCAAAACTCTGTCTCAAAAAAAAAAAAAGTGACTTTTCTTTTTTTTTTTTTTAAGACGGGGTTTTGCCATGTGCCATGTTGGCCAGGCTGGTCTCAAACTCCTGACCTCAGATGATCCACCTGCCTCAGACTCCCACAGTGCTGGGATTACAGGCGTGAGCCAAGAAAAGTCACTTTTAAGGGACCAGGTAATAAATACATTCTTTAAAAACCAAGGACATAACTCCTGGGACTTCTTTCTCGTTCTTACAGATGTGTGCATGTTTCACCAGAAACAATGTTCCCAGAAAAGCTTTAAAAGATAAACAGCAGGATCCCTCCCTCTCTGAAGAGAAAGGAATTATGGCTTCCCAGAAAGCAATGCGGAAAGGCATAGAGAAGAATGGCAACCCTGGGTTCGAATTCCGCCTCCCCTGCATGCAGCTGAGCACACCTCAACTTCCTAAGCCTCTAATTCCTCACTCATGGTGAGGCCCTGAGTTTCTTCCATGGCTGGGGAGGGAGGGGGCA
Source organism: Callithrix jacchus (assembly GCF_049354715.1). Lineage (NCBI taxonomy): Eukaryota > Metazoa > Chordata > Mammalia > Primates > Cebidae > Callithrix > Callithrix jacchus. Next base: position 42,501,381 of record NC_133521.1, on the reverse strand, counting down.
ACGATCACCCAGGATTATGTTTAGAAACAGCCCAGTGACAAAGTCCCAGGAACTTAATGGTATTTAATGATTTTCCTTCCCTTCTCCTCCTGAGTGAATTCAGGGCCCCAGATCATCTCTGCGCCAGGCTCCCGGGCTAGCAGCCTGGGCCTGTCTCCCTGCCTGAGAAGCATGATTCACTGACGGATGGCATCCTCGAAGGTGAGTCAGGAGCCGGCTGCGGAACCTCCCCATCGCTCTGCAAGTGAACCAGACCAAGTCTGCCCTCAGGACTGGGAGGAGACAGACAGCAGACAGGAAACATGGCAGTGGACAGGTAAATACAGAAGGTGTGAGCAGGCTAGCCCAGGAAACGGTTGGCAAAGATGGTCAGAGGAGAGGGCAGAGCCACTCTGGTTGGGGTAGACAGCAAGTTCCCGCTGAGCTCTTAGAGAAAGGGCACTGTAGGCTGGGCACCGTGGCTCACACCTGTGATGCCAGCACTTCGGGAGGCCGAGGCAGGTGGATCACCTGAGGTCAGAAGTTCAAGACCAGCCTGGCCAACATAGTGAAACCCCATCTCTACTAAAAATACAAAAATTAGCTGGGCATGGTGGCACACGCCTGTAGTCCCAGCTACTTGGCAGGCTGTGGCAGGTGACTTGCTTGAACCTGGGAGGTAGAGGCTGCAGTGAGCTGAGATTATACCACTTCACTCCAGCCTGGGCAACAGAGTGAGACTCTGTCTCAAAAAAAAAAAAAAATGAAAGGGCACTGCCTGGTCACAGTTGAGGCGTGACCGAGGATGGGCAAAAAGCCTGTGAAGCTGGGGAGGAATGGGGTCACGGAGGCAGCCAGGGCCAGGTGGCGAGGGGCCCTGAAGGCCACAGTGAGGACTCTGGGTTTTATTCAAAATGCAGAGGGCCCTGGAGGGAAGGAGGGAAGGCGGTGACAGGGTCTGATTTCTGTCGTGAAAACCCTGTATCACATAACAGCACAGACAAACCCCGCCGACGCGACATTAAACAGACGGGGCCAGACTGTGGCGATTCAACACGCATGGTTTCATTTAGGTCAAGTCCAAACCAGGCCAGACCAGCCCGCACCCTTAGAAGTCCGGAAACGGCTCCGCTTCCGGGGCAGGGAGAGGGGCCTGAGGGCTTTCTGGGGGCCAGCCAGGCTCTGCAGTGACCAGGTGACGGCGCTTTGTGAAAATCGTCTGAGGGGACAGGGACAGCTGTGCCCTCCTCCGTGGTATGTTAAGCATCAACAAAAAATTAACGACAACAAAAAAATGGATGTTGCTCTGACCTGTTTGAAGACAATGAAGAGGGCGGGAGTGGCCCAGGGAGAACACGGCACTATGTGGAAGGGGCTTTCCCTCGGGGGTCTCAGCCATGAAACTGGCCTGGCGCCCCGGCTCAGCAGCCTTCAAAGGGAACTGCGATGTGTCAGAGCCCAGATAAAGTCCGGCCAGCGGCGGGGCCTCCCACACGGACCAGCGCGAGACTCTTCCCAGACAGGGCCCAGTTCATCCCATGTCTGAGAGGGCACTTTGTCCTGCGATGCCAAGGCCCCGCTGAAAATACCTCCTAGTCCCAGAACGGCCCCAGCCTCGCAGGCCCTGAGGAGTAAACAGTGTCTTCAGCGTCAGGGCTGCCCTCCCGGGGAGAACAGGCTGGCTGTGTGGGGACCAGGCCTGGGGTGGGAGGAGGGGCGGCAGGGACGATGGGTACACAGCACAGAGGTGCCGTCAATGCCCTTGAGGAAACAACCCACCCTTCAGGGGTTATAAATAAACGTGCGTGGCTCGCTGTCCCCAGGCATACGGGGGCATGAAATGCGCTCCGAAGAAAGGGTCTGGAATCCTCAGGACACTGGCTCAGGCCCCGGAGCACTGGCGAGTCGCAGCCTCAGCCCAGAGTGCCAGCGGGCTGAGTGTTCTTCCGGAAGAAAGCCTTCTAAATATGCCAACCACCTGTGCTCACGGGGCCCCCTCATTCTGGAGGGAGGTGGTCTTTCAGCTCCCGGGTCCCACCAGGCCCTACAACCAGAACCGTCCACACAGCTCCACACTGACCCCAGGGCCCCAGTGGGGCCCTCCCCGCCCCACCTTTGTGCCAGGACCCGGGGCATGCCTTCCTTAGCTTTCTAGGGCAGTAGCCCCCACACATGAGGCTGGGCAGAAAGGGCTGGATGCTTTGTTACAGCAGGCTGCCAGCCCCGCCCCACAGCTTCTGACCCAGGCGGTCCCCCGTGGAACCTGAAAACCTGCATTTCTAGGAGGACGAAGGCTCTGCTGCTGCCGGGCCAGGAACCCCACTTTTTATTTATTTATTTTGAGACAAGGCCTCACTCTGCTGTCCAGGCTGGAGTGCAGTGACGTGAATACTGCTCACTGCAGCCTCAACCTCCTCAAGTTTCTTACCTCCCAAGAAGCTGGAATTACAGGTGTGCACCACCACGCCTCGCTCAGTTTTTTCTTTTATTTAATTAGTTTATTTATTTATTTTTTGAGACGGAGTTTCGCTCTTGTTACCCAGGCTGGAGTGCAATGGCGCGATCTCGGCTCACCACAACCTCCGCCTCCTGGGTTCAGGCAATTCTCCTGCCTCAGCCTCCTGAGTAGCTGGGATTACAGGCACGCGCCACTGTGCCCAGCTAATTTTTTGTATTTTTAGTAGACAGGGTTTCACCATGTTGACCAGGATGGTCTCGATCTCTTGACCTTGTGATCCACCCGCCTCGGCCTCCCAAAGTGCTGGGATTACAGGCTTGAGCCACCATGCCCGGCCTAATTAGTTTATTTTTATTTATTTATTTGAGATAGAGTGTCGCTCTGTCACCCAGGCTGGAGTGCAGTGGCATGATCTTAGCTCACTGCAACCGCTGCCTCCCAGGCTCAAGTGGTTCTCCTGCCTCAGCCTCTCAAGTAGCTGGGTTTACAGGCGTGCACCACCACGCCCAGCTAATTTTTGTATTTTCAGTAGAAACAAGGTTTTGCCATGTTGGCCAGGCTGGTCTTGAACTCCTGTCCTCAAGAGATCTGCCCGCCTTGGCCTCCAAAGTGCTGGGATTATAGGAGTGCCACCATGCCCGGCATTTTTTCCTTCAGTTTAGAAACATTAGACACATTGAGAGGACAAAGGGTAATTATTAAATTTGTTGTAGAGACAACTGGTAGTGACCCTGCCTCCCCTATTTTTTTGAATAGGGCCCAGGCAGTGCTCCCACCTGGGCCTCCCAAAGGATTAAGGTTACAGGTGTGAGCCACGGTGCTCAGCTATAGGCCCCCACTGGGAAGCACTTCTCTAAATTATAACAGCTTCTCAGTTCTCCTTCCCCACCTTGACCCAGCAGCTCCCAAACCCCGTCCTTCGAATCCTCCCTTCCCAACTTTGTCTACCTTCATGCTGTCTTCCAGTACGAGTACATATTTTGTATTTTATTTAACTTGGCTTGTGTTTTGGGCACCAAGAAATGTAAAAAGGTAACTTTCTATCACTTCCACTGGCAGGGAACCTGATCGCTGGCACTGCGAACAGAAGGCAAGAGCGAAATTAAACACGAGGAATGTAGAAATCGGTTATTTCCTCCCAGCCAGGCGCGGCTACCAGCCAAAGGGCTTTGTTGTAGAGGGTGCTTGCTCTTTGTTGTGAAAAGAGACCGGGGGTGGGAGAGGTGTTAGGGACGCCCCTCCACACCCCCGTGACTTTCACCTTGCCATAAGCAGCAGCAGGACCGAAGGAACAGAGAATGGAAAGAACACCTCTCGGATTGGGGAGGTTTGCTGCTGAATCTGTGCACGTGCTCAGTTGCCTTGGGGACCTCTAGGTATGGGCTCTGCACACTTTGGGGCACACAGTTCATTCTAAAGCGAGCTCTTCTCAAGTGCAATGCCACCGTGCTACCCTCTGTTCATCTCGATGGTGCCCACGAAGTGGTACAGCTCATCACAACACCTGCAGGCCAGACCCTTGCCGCCCTGAGCCCGACGCGTAGACTTCGGGCACAGCAAACTTCCTGTCATTCTCCAAGAGTCCCGGGCCTGTCTCCACCTTCAGGCTTTGGCACACACACGGCGCCTCTGCCTGGTGCACCCTCGCCAGCTCCCGACCCACCTACTCTCATCTTCAAAACCCTGCCTCTTGCCTCTAGGAGTTACCAGGCTGCTCTCAAGTCAGACTCAGAAGATGCCAACTCCATGCCAGCTCCCCAGTCCTATGGGTCTTGGGTTGAGTTTTTTCCCCTTTCAAAAAAATTGGGGGGCAGGTCTACTACCAGATCACTTGATTACAAGCAAAATAGGAGCATGACTTTTTTCCTGGAATGTTGCCATTCTTCTCTCAAAATAAAATACGTTCCAGGAATTGGGATTGAAAATGTGGGATTTCATAATTTGTAATTTTTAAAACGATGGTCCGGAGATTGCGCAATCCTCATCAGGACGTTTTTTCCCTCTGACTCTGTGGTTTTTGTCTAAGCTGACGCAGCACTCCAGACAATCAAAGATAAATCTCTCTCGGCTGGACCATGATGTCCTCGCAGCCTTGAAAGAGGGACACCTGGGTAGAAGGCAGGGCTCCCCCAGGGTGACGTCTCAGGATTCCCTGCCTGCTGCTGCTAGGACCAGGGTGGCATGTCAACACTGCCCACAAATGCCAAATGCCAGGCTTCCCTGCGCCCACGGAGAAGGCCAGCCACGCATTCTGGAGTGACACAGCCTGAGGTGATGCTTCAAGAAGGGAGTCAAAACAGAGGCCACCGTCTCCTCAATGAGTCAAACAGAAAGTTCCCATGTGACCCAGCAGTTCTCTCCCAGGTAAACACCCGAGAGATATGAAAACATACACCCACGGGATACCTTGTACACAAATGTTCACGCAGAAACCTTCAGCCAAAGGTAGAAACAGCAGCCCAGGTTTCCTTCAGTGGAAGAATGGATAGACAAAATGTGGTCTATTAATACAATGGAATATCACTTAGCCATAAAAAGGAATGAAGTCTAACACGAATTACAACATGGATGAACCCTGAAACCATGCTGCTGAGTGAGAGAAGCCAGACACAAAAGGCCACACGTTGTATGAGCCTATTTATATGAAATGTTCAGAATAAGCAAGTTGATAGAGACAGAAAGGAGATTAGTGGCTGCCAGAGGGGCTGAAGGGAGGAGAATGGGGAGTGACGCCCAGAGAGAACGGGGTTTCCTTACGGGATGATGAAATGTTCTGGAAGGAGCGGGGGTAGTTGCACAATGCTGCAGTGTCCTAAATGCCACTGAACTGTACACTTCGAAATGGGTTAAATGGTAAATTCTATGTTTATGTGTATTTTTACCACAATACATTTTTTTCAGGGAAAAGAAAAAAAGAACATGTTCCGTCCTATCAGCCACCACCCAGATCTTCCTGTCCCTTGCCTGTCCCAGAACTAGGCGTGCTCTATTTAAGACTTTACAAGGTGCTCTGGGTTCCCGTCCCATGAAGGTCTGAGTATCTGTTCCGCTCAATGAACTGAAGACCAAGTGAAATAAATTATGCCCAGATTGAATTTTCCTTTCTTGACAAGTCATCAGCCCCTTTGAGGAATCCTGGGTTTGCACATCTGGGACTGATCAAAAACCAGTGCGTTTGCAACAAAAAAGAAAGAGAGAGAAAGAAAGAAAGAGAGAGAGAGAGAAGGAGAGAGAGAGAGAGAAAGAGAAGGAGAGAGAGAGAGAGAAAGAAAGAAAGCAAGAAAGAAGAAAGAAAGAAAGAAAGAAAGAAAGAAAGAAAGAAAGAAAGAAAGAAAGAAAGAAAGAAAAGAAAAGAAAGAAAGAGCGAGCCTCCTGGGTCAGGCACAGGCAGACATGCAGGCACCTCCCACACACAGCAAATGACGCCGGTGACAGAGGAATGAAAAGTTCCAGTTCCCACAGGCCAAAGAGGTCAGTGCTCTGCCTCCAAAAACTTTCAAATGCAGCCTACAAAGGGCCAGATACTTAACTTGGGGTCTTTGGAGGGATGAAGTGCAGGGGCTTTAAGGGACCTAGAGGTCTTCTTCCCTCGCTCAGGCCTTCCCAGTCAAGCCAACTCTCCTCTCCAGGCCGGAGGGAGGACTCTGGGAGCCACCACTGATCTGGGCTCTCAGACAGGGTTCTCAGGGCATTGGTACCCATACCTGCCAGCAGGGTTGAGCCCAAGCCCAGGGTCAATTTATCCCCTTCCAGCCTCACCCCAGTCGGAACCAGAGACCCAGATCCCTGCCAACGTTAAAAAAGCCCCACATGGCACGAGAAGCCTAGTAGCCAGCTCTGCCGTGACAGCTATGTGGCCGGTGATTAGATGGGCACCTCCCCCTAGAATCTGGCACAGGGCCCAGCCAGGACGGCAGCTGTACCCACCCTGGCTGTGTCATGTTGGGCACACACCTTAGTAATTCTGAGCCTCGACTTACTCCTTGTAAAAAGCACCCAGCTCATAGAACAGGCAGTGAGCTCTTCCATGGCACCCCTGCGCATGTCTGGTCTGTAGCAAGCACCATATAAATGTCAGCTGCTTGTATGATTACAAACGGTGTTATTACTATTCCTGCTCTTACACCTTAAGAGACTCTGCAAAAATCAAAATCGCCTTCTTGGTTTCTCCTCCCTGGGTACATGGTCCAGCAGTTTCACCTGGACCTCCTCTAAGATGAAACGTGTGTGTTTCAGGTCAGGTGAAGGTCAGGTTCACATGTGGAGGTGGCAGTGGGCAGACAAGTGTCTCAAAGAAAGCAGTGTCAAGAGTACAGATGGGACCCCCGGGGGGGCGACAGCATTCCATATCAGCGGGGGAACCTTAGGTAGGCACTTCACCTTGCTGAGCCTCAGTTTCCTCAGCTGTGAAGTGGGCATCAAGAGGCCTACCGCCCAGGGGTGTTGCAGCGATGACAGGAGAGGTAAAGTGAATGGGCAACACCCACACCTGCTCCTTCTCCTGAGTGGAAACAGCCAGAACAGGGGCAGAAGCAGAAAATCAGGTGCATGCAACCTGGACCCAGGATCCCTGGGACCAGACAGCGGACAGTCACAACTCATGGCCTCAGTCTACCGGAGAGGGCCACGCCCCAGTCCTGTTCTGCAGGCTCTCTTCACCATCACACTCCACACCCGGGATGGGGAAAGCAGGCTTACCCCATTCTACCAGGGCAAGGGGTCCAAAGGCCAAAAGAGGAAACTCACAGCCCCACTCTTAGCTGCAAGGCAAGCCAGGCATTGCACAGGTTCCCAGATGCTTCTCTCAGCCAGAGCAGCAACTCGCATTTTGGCTGAGAGACGCCCAATTCAAGTTGGACTGCGAGGAGCAGGCATCAGCAAAGTCTGCCCTGGCTTGTCCACCAGCCCAGCCTTAGCAAGGGAGGCTCTGGGTCTGCACCACGTGAGGCACCAGCCCTGGCTCTGTGGGATGGCTGATCTCCCCCACACTCCAGAGCGAGCCCCCAGCTTCCAGAGTAACTCTCCCCACGCAGGAGTTATGCGGGTGCGCACTCTGGCTAAAGAGACCCAGAAACGTGTCCCCCCAAACTGCAGAACCGTGACATGGCCCCACGTCTCTACACATCCATTTGAAGCTCTGGAGACAGGCAGAGCTGGGTTCCAGCCTGACCCTCAGCATCTTCATCTGAAATATGGTAAGGCTACCTTGCAAATGAAATCATAGAGGGGCGTGACCCTCTAAACTGCAGCGCTGCGTGCACATGCCACGGGGTCACCCTGGCTCTCCTGCCACGAGTAGGACACATTCTAATGTCTGCCCTAGCCTTGTCATCAGCTTTCCAGTTACTGACACCCCCTGCAAACACAGGAATGCAACAAATGCTAGTGAACCGCACAAGGAAGGCAAGAGAGTAAACAGCCTCCTAGGAGAAGGGGTCTGCACCCATATCATTGTTGAATCCCGGCTCCCCGGCGTCCTGGCTGTAAGGTCCTGGGCAAATGAGTTGTTCTCCCTGAGCCTCAGTTTCTCCATCTGCAAAAGGGCATGCCGCAAAGCTAGGTTCCGCAGTGCAAGCAGAGCACTCAGCGTGGTGCCCACACACAGTCAGCCCTGCGAGGTGGCATCTGCTCTAGTTACTCCAGCTTCTCTGAAGGGTAATAGTTTGCAAAAGGGAGAGGGGCACGGAAGTCACACTTACTCCTCAGGGCTCCAATTACCAGCTCGCTGGCGTCTCCCGCGTCGAGCAGCGGTAGCGGCGCCGACAGCACGGGCAGGGCAGGCACAGCGGGCACAGCGGGCAGACAGCTCAACACGGACAGCTGGATACGCCCAGGGATGCGAGTGGGTGCCGGGGTTCAGCGCACGGCCTCTTGTAGGCTGCCAGGAGTCCCCGAGGCCACGCCCCCAGGTGGCCGGCAGCGCTGATAGGACAGAGCAGCTCCGGCCCTGCCCCCCCGGCCACGCCCCACAGGCTCCACGGGCTGAAAGGAGGCGGGGGCGAGGCGCGGGCGCCGGGTGGGCGAGCAGGGCGGGGCCGCTCGCCTCCTGGGCCGGCTGGGGACAGGGACGCCCTCAGCTTCATTGGCCACACAAGTGTAGCTTTCACTGAGCGCTTGCTTTGTGCCTGGCGCGGTGCCAAGCACTTTCCACCAGGGGCTTGCAAATTTACCAAATCCCAGCTCTCTACAGCTCAACTGGAAAATGGGACTTGAGAGGCGACCTCCCAGGATTTTAGCAAATGAAATCCGCAAGGGCTGGGCGCTGTGAACTGTGGCGCCCTGCAGAGTACACGGTTGCTGAGTTGACTCCCGCCCTCTACACGTGCTTCGAAAACTGACCCACACTCTTCCCAATTTGCAGAGGAAGAAAGGAAGGCTTACCACAGGATGGGGGCGCTAGCACGGGGGTCCAGGCTCTGCGCTTTACTTTCATTACCCCCAGGAATCCGGCAGGTGGAAATCATCCGATTTCACAGATCCAGTAGCTGAGGCTTAGAGAAGAGCATGCCCCAAGTCCGGTGGCTAGCAGTGCAGCCCGGGAACCTATTTTGCCCCAAGGCATTTAGCATTCTTAACCTATGCAGGTATATGCGTAAATCATCCTTGAGCCAGACAAAATCACCTTTGTAAATCCATGTTCCTTAAGAATTGACGGACTCCCCCAGCCTCCTCCCTCAGTCACAGAATGTGGACCTGTATGCAGGCATGGTGGGTGCCGGGGCCTAAGGGCACTGCTCATCTTTGGACCGAGACATCAGAATTAGCTCCTTCAGCATTCAGTCGTTCCCCAAATACCCATGGAGTCACTCTGTGTGAGCCATGTGCTATGCAGCAGGGACAAACAAGACACCTTTGCGATCTCAGAATCTGCAGCCCCCGCGAGTCAGGCACATGGTAGAAACAAGGATTGGGAATGAGTGGGACAAGGGCTATGGAAGGCTGCCTGTGTGACATGGACTCCTACTGGGAGGCTTTGTCCAAGATTTCGGTGCGGCTCAAAGGCAGATACGGAATAGTATAGATTGGCCCGGGGCGGTGGTTCATGCCTGTAATCCCAGCACTGTGGGAGGCTGAGGTGCCTACCTCACCTGAGGTCAGGAGTTTGAGACCAGCTTGGCCAACATGGTGAAACCCTGTCTCTACTAAAAATACAAAAATTAGTGGGGCATGGTGGTGCATGCCTGTAGTCCCAGCTACTGGGGAGGCTGAGGCAGGAGAATCACTTGAACCTGGGGGGCATAGGTTGCAGTGAACCAAGATCACGACACTGCATTCCAGCCTGGGAGACAAGAACAAAACTCCATCTTAAAAAAATAATAATAGTGATTCCTCAAGGATCTAGAAATAGAAATTCCATTTGACCCAGCAATCCCAAAAGAACTATAAATCGTTCTACTATGAAGACATATGCACATGTATGTTTATTGCAGCCCTGTGTACAATACCAAAGACCTGGAACCAACCCAAATGCCCATCAATGATAGACCGGACAAAGAAAATGTGGTACATATACACCATGGAATACTATGCAGCCATAAAAAACGATGAGTTCGTGTCATTTGTAGGGACTTGGATGAATCTGGAAACCATCATTCTGAACAACTGACACAAGAACAGAAAGCAAAACACTGTATGTTCTCACTCATAGGCGGGTGTCGAACAATGAGAACATGTGGACTCAGGGAGAGGAGCATCACACACTGGGGGCAGTTGGGAGGATAGGGAGAGACAGTGGGGGGTGGGAAAGAAGGGGAGGGTGGGGAGTGATAACATGGGGGGAAATGCCAGATACAGTATTCAACTAAAGTAAAATAAATAAATTTTAAAAATATATATATTATAACAATGCAGATATTCTCTGTTACATTTCTCTTTCTTTCTCTCCTCTCTCTCTCTCTTCTATCTCTTCTCAGTCTTTGAAGCATCATTCTTCAGATCTACTCACTGGCGTGCAGTCACATCCAACACATATTAAGCACCTACTATGTGCTGAGCTGTTTCGAGCACTGGAGAGTTTTCAGTGGTGAATAACACTGTTCTGAAACAATGGTCCTTGGATTGACAAAGGACAAAGCCAAGGGGAGAAGAGATCTGTGTTGACAGATGCCTTTGGGGCCTGGCACGATGGCTCTGGCCCGTATTCCCAGCACTTTGGCAGGTGGATCACTTGAGCTCAGAACCAGCCTGGGCAACATGGCGAAATCCTGTCTCTACAAAAATTAGACAGCGTGGTGGGATGTGCCTGTGGTTACAGCTACTCCGGAGGCTGAGATGGGAGGATTGCTTGAGCCTGGGAGGCAGAGGCTGCAGTGAGCTGAAATCAAATCACTGTACTCCAGCCTGGCTGACAGAGCAAGCCCCTGTATCAAAACAAAACAAAACAAAAACAACAGCAAAACCAATGCCTCTGAGTACCCGGCCCAAAGCACTATACAGCCAAATCCTGCCACCCCAGCAACCCTCCAGGCTGGTAGCGTTATTAGCCCCATTTTTCCAATAAGGGAACTGAGCACAGAGAATGTAAGTCACCTCCCTGAGGCCACACAGCTTCTGAATGGAGGATTTGAGATTTGAATTCACATTCTCACCCACTCGGCTGCCATTGCCCATGACCAGGAAACCTTGGGTGCAGGGGAACGGAACAAACTGGGTCCCCACTTCATCCTCACTCCAGCAAAGGGGAAGCTACACAGAATCAGCCTTTTCTTTCTTTCTTTTTCTTTTCTTTTTTTTTTTTTTTTTTTTTGAGATGGAGTTTCGCTCTTGTTATCCAGGCTGGAGTGCAATAGCGCGATCTCGGCTCACCACAACCTCCGCCTCCTGGGTTCAGGCGATTGTCCTGCCTCAGCCTCCCAGGTAGCTGGGACTACAGGCATGAGCCACCATGCCCAGCTAATTTTTTCTATTTTTAGTAGAGATGGGGTTTCACCATGTTGACCAGAATGGTCTCGATCTCTTGACCTGGTGATCCACCCGCCTCGTCCTCCCAAAGTGCTGGAGAATCAGCCTTTTCATAGGCCCAGCATATGGATGGGGGGGCCGGTGCTCAATAGTGAAATGTTTGCCGCTTTGCTTATCCAACACTCATCTCCTAACAGATCCTTTGTCCGGCAACCTGCAGGCTCCTCACCAGCCCGGCATGGCCCTGCGGAGACCCAGCCCAGCCCCGACGCTCCAAGGACACCGGTGGCAAAGTTGCAACCAGAGACCACCGCTATGCAGGCTGCAGCTGCTGTCCGGGCTGCGTCATCCCTGGGGCAGACTGAGGCCTTGGCTTGCTGATTTGTGCCATCATCCGGTATCAGGCTCAGTTCAAATCCCCGCTCCCGCCCTTCCAAGCTGTTGGCCTTGAGCAAGTCACTTCATAGCTCTGTGTTGTGTGCCCCATCTGTGAAGTGAATGTGGTAATGATGGCATCTCTCTGTGTGGGCATAAACGGTTAATAGATGGGAAATAATACGCGGCCTGACGCAGGAAGTGTCGGTTAATACCATTAGCATTAGAGCCAGCAAAGCAGAAAAAGAGAGAGGAGTTCAGTGGCGATCAACTTTTCCATCATGTTGCAATCCCAGAACCTAATCACCAAAAAAAAAAAAAAAAAAAAAAATGTGTTTCATGGGCAAGGGGGATCCCTGGGAAGTCCAAATGGGAGAGCACCAAGTTGTACTGAGGAAAGCAGCAAGACAGCCAGTCCCGGCCTAAGCGACCCCCCCGGGATGGGACTGGTCACTGATACCCTTGGAAATCCCAGCAAAGGATCCTATGTTGCTACCCAGGCAGTGAGTTAAATTTTGGACGGTTTGAGGCAAAGGAAAATAATCATCCGTCTGGTCACAATGAAGCCCAACCTGAAAAAACGAACAGACAGGCCTGGTGGGGCCACCCTAGAGGGCCCAGCCCTCTGCCCACTCTCTCTCGGGACCCAGATGGGCCGATGGAAGGGCCACATGCCCATCTGCAGAACGGTGGGTGGGGCCGGTGGTTATAAGTGTTACTTACGTGATGTCAAGATCAGGGTCTCTCTTTCCTCTCAGTGTGGCTGCTGCAGGGCTTCTGTCCTCACACCAATTTCTTATTCACCATTTATTTTATTCCATGAACTGGACATAAAGAGCAAAGGCTGTGGAGTCCCAGTTTCTCAATGGTTCCTGCCACACCCATTCAGCAGCTGCAGAATGTCACCAGCCCACGGTCTGGCATCAAAGACCACTAAAAGCCTGGGCAACATGATGACACCCCATCTCTACAAAAAGTACAAAACTCATCCAGGCATGGTGGTGCACGCCTGTAGCCCCAGGCACTCGGGAGGCTGAGGTGGGAGGATTGCTTGAACTCAGGAGGTCAAGGCTGCAGTGAGCCGTGACTGCACCACTGCACTGTACACTCCAGCCTGGGCAACAAAGCCAGATCCTGTCTCAAGGGAAAATCAAAACAAAACCAAAAAACCCACTAACAATTTGAGGCGAGGGGACATCGGGGTGCCTTTTTATGATGGGTGATGTGTGATACAGCGCATCTTTCCAAGCGTTTTCGGAAGACGTGGAAAAGCTGTGCTACCTCTGTATTAACAGGTGCTAATCACGATCCTCAAAGGCGCTCCATGGGACCCACTCCTCTCCCCTTGTTGGAGAGGAAGGGGCAAAGGTGACATCTTGTACGTCTTACACCGGCAGGTCATTCTTCGGGGGCGGTGGGGACTCTACTAGTGGGGAGCTCTGGGGTGGGGTCCTGATCAGTTGGAGTTGCTAGTAACAGAAATCCACTCGAGTCAGCGGAAGCAGAGAAGGGGACTGCTTGGGAGGACACCGGGCTATTTCAGAACCAAAGGACAAGTAAAGGGAACCCTGGGGAGGCACCAGGCCCTCTGGCAGCAGTTTCTGCCTATTTCTTCCCTCTGTGCACAGAGCTCCCTTCTCCCTCTATAGCCAGGCCTCACCTATGCCCTGTGGACATGGCGATCCCATCAGCATGGGGGGTTGGATCTTCTCTGTCCCAGGGCCCAGCTCAGGCTGTGCCTCACCACCTCCCACTTCAACTTCCTAGACAGAGAATCTAATTGTCTGTTGGGAGCAGGTTTCTACCTGCAGTTCAACTGAGTGAGACCGACAGATGTTATCAGGCTGCACAAACGTGATGGGACAGTGCTGTGAGCTGGTGGGCTTGATGAAGCACAGATTCTGTGCAGGGTCTGTAGACACAGCCGGAAAAAAAGCCCAAAACTGAGTGGAACAACAGCTTTGGGTAAATAATCTACATCTAGGACTGAAGCCGACTGTCCCCCTTCCATCCATGTCCCCACAGATCCCAGCCATCTCTGTGAAGGCCAACCTGACTTCCCACAGCCACACCTGTGCCTTTGCTGGCGGGCTGCCCCTGGTCTGTCTGAACCCACACAGCCCAGGAGCATGGTGGCCCCTGAGTGCTAGGATTTAATATCCCCTGGGGCCACGGCTAACAACAGCAAATGGGGCTGGGGATATAAATACCCCAGATTTCTCGTCGTTAGCTGGGATGATTCAGAGCTGTTTCTCGGAGTTTCCCAGAGATTTTCCAGCTGGCCACATGGCAGCAGGCTTACTAACCCACCCCTTCCCTGGATCATTCACCCATCCCTTCCCTATGTTTTTTGCACCTCTCAAATAGACTGCCTGCCCTCAAATCCTCAGCTCAAGGTCTGCTTCTGGAAACCCAAACTAAGTCAAGGACCCCAAAGTTTGCAAAGAGGGTCTCAGGAGTCACTGCTGTTCTCACAGGCGACCGTGCATTCGTCCATGTAGCCAATGAATGTGTGTTGAGAGAAATAGGAGGACACCGAGGAAGAATGCAGCAACAGAGGAGAGGACATTTTACAAGGAGAGCCTGGGAAGCCAAAGGCGGAGCTGTGTTATTATCATTATTATTATTAATTATTTGAGACAGGGTCTCCCTTTCACCCAGGCAGAGTACAGTGGCATGATCATGGGCTCACTGCAGCCCCGACCTCCTGGCCTCCCAAAGTGCTGGAATTACAGGCGTGAGCCACCACACCTGGCTGGTATTATTTAACTATATACAAGCTATGACTCACGTAGGAAAAGTGAACACCTAATTCCAGAATATGATGGGCACCCATAGTTTAGGGCAAATTAAAGGAAAATTTTCATCCAACAGCAGACAACAAATTTATCTAACACGGGTTACCCCATCAGAAGTAATACAGGTAGAAAATGTAAATAGATTTTTAAAAATAAATTAATGACAAGGGCAGTGAACTTCTTTTTGATGACCTTCAAGGAGGACTTTCTCTGGACCAGGCGTTACAAGGGAAAAGAGAGGAGTAAGGCAGATGTGAGACAGAGATTTTGATGAAGGGACCCTGGGTGACCAGCAGACGCTGTCCTCTGGGCTAAATGCAGTAACAGAAGGATCCAAGGGAGGGACCAGCTTCAGGCATGCCTCATCCCAGGGCCTCAAACACGACAGTCATCATCTCCCTGCCCTCCCATCTCCCCTCTCCTCCCTGGTTCTACCTAGCCTGGCCATATTCCCTCCTATTACTCTGGGAGGCATAGACGGTGGTCCCTGGCAGCTATCGACTCAACCTCTCCAGCTCTGTGACCAGCAGGGCCGGGACCACCTGACTTTGCTGCAAATCGAGAAACGAAATCCCAGGGAAAGGCACTGATTGGCTGGCTCGGGTCACATGCCCTTTCTGGCAGATGACGTCATGCCCCATCCTGGTTCTCACACCCTGACTTCCCACCACCAGTGCGTGCGTTCAGACCGAGTGCTTTTTCTGTGCATGGGAACCCACGGCGGGCTGGAATCAATGTGGGTCACGCCACTCATCAGCAGCCTCAACCAGTGATTTCACAGGCATGGGGGCACACACTCCCCGGCTCCCTCACCTCTTGGGGGGACCCTGGGGTGTGCTCCACAGTGGCTCCCTGAGTCCCCCGTGGGATTGAGCTCCAGGGTCCCGCAAGGCTGCTGACTCCATAGTCCACCCTCGACTGGCTGCCTTTCCTGTCTCAGAATCTGTTTGGGAGGGAACCCAACTTGAGACATCCAGCCATTGGAACAAGCCCCTGGCCATGGCCAGGTAAAGGGACCCTGTGACTGGCCGACCTGGGTCACGTGCTCCCTGCCGGGGTGACATAATCTGAGTGAGGGAAGAGCTGCTCCCCTAAGGAAGGAGGGCTGGGCAGAGAGATGGGCAAGACAGATGGATCTAGAAGCATGCACAAGAGACAGGCTCCGGGCTCTCCGGGCAAGAATGGTGTGTGCAGACTGGAGGCAGGAAGGCAGGCATGTGAGAACATCAGGATGGAGGTGAGGCTGGAGAGGTGGATGCCTGCAAAGCATTTTACACTTGAACCTTCACTAGAGTGAAGCCTGCAAATGAATTTAGACTCAAACCTGTGGGGAACAGAGAATGAGGAGCCCCAGAAAGGCAAGACTTCCATTTTGAACAGATCCTGGGGGGCCTGTGGGGAGGGTGATCTGGAGGGAGAGCTCCTGGTGTCAAAGAGCATGACAGCCTGTCCCCCAGAACAGCATGCTTCCTCTGTGGGCAGCTGGTGAGCCCCAGCCTGCCCAGAGAATGGCCTTACCCAGGGAGGCTTCATTTGGTGCGCAGCTCAGGGAGCAGCAGAGACACTGGCCTGCTGAGGCTGTCTCGGGGATGCCGGGACAGACTACGGCCACCGCATGCTGCTCACTGCCTGGGTAACACATGGGAGGGAACTGGGTCACCTATGGAAGCTTTACAGGAATCCTGAATCCCATCCTCGTGTCAATGCTGTGAGATAGGGTCTGCAGGATCTCCATTTAGCCGAGGAGAAAACTGGGATTCCAACACCTCCAGCAAGTGCCAAGGACGGCAAGAGACACCGAGGTTGAACCCAATGGGCTCCGAAACCCGACCTTTTCACAATTCTGTCATGTGCTCATTTATTACTTGTAGGTCAAGTGCAGTGCTCTCTCTCCCAGAATCTATTCAGGTCCTGAGTTCCCACTGTGAGCTTTCTGCTAGACAGGGACACCTGCTCAGGCAATGAGGGGATCAGAAGGGAGGTGTCCTCTTGAATTCTTTGGTTAGAAATTACTGTAATATTCATGGAGGCTTTAGCCACAAGGCTTAGGATGGAAATGCTTTTATGGTTTTAATAGTATAAAAAATTATCTGCTGGGCATGATGGCTCATGTCTGTAATTCCAGCACTTTGGGAGGCCGAGGTGAACGGATCATAAGGTCAGGAGATCGAGACCATCCTGGCCAACATGGTTAAACCCTGTCTCTACTAAAAATGCAAAAACTAGCTGGGCATGATGGCAGATGCCTGTAATCCCAGCTACTGGGGAAACTGAGGCAGCAGAATTGCTTGAACCCAGGAGGCAGAGGTTGCAGTGAGCCGAGATTGCACCACTGCACTCTAGCCTGGTGACAGAGGGAGACTCCATCTCAAAGAAAAAAAAATTATCCCAGAATGCTCATGAATCCTTCCTTGCAAAGCCAAGGAAAGGTCTATAAAAAGCGCTGAGGTCGCCAAGTCATCAACACCCAGGGTGGGAGCTGGTGGCTGCACTGTGACTGTAAGGCCAGCTTCCCAGGCCTCCATCTCACTGTCAGGTCCCTTCTACCACAAAAGTCTCCGGCAGTGGCGCAGACGGTTCAAGTTGCCTCCCAGTGTCTTCCCTGCATTCTTCCTTAATAACAGGAAGATTCCTGACTTCTAAATGTGTGAGCTGTACTCAACTAAAGATGATACTCCCCGGCCTGCCTCACAGCTTCTCCTGCCCATAGAAATAAGTTTTACTCACGCCTGTAATCCCAGCACTTTGGGAGTCCAAGGCGGGTGGATCACGAGGTCAAGAGATCAAGACCATCCCGGTCAACATGGTGAAACTCCATCTCTACTAAAAATACAAAAAATTAGCTGGGCATGGTGGTGCGTACCTGTAATCCCGGCTACTCAGGAGGCTGAGGCAGGAGAATTGCCTGAACCCAGGAGGCGGAGGTTGCGGTGAGCCGAGATCGCGCCATTGTACTCCAGCCTGGGTAACAAGAGTGAAACTTCGTATCAAAAAAAAAAAAAAAGAAATAAGTTTTAGCCAAAGGAAGTGAGTGAGACAGTCATGTATGACTTCTAGGACATCTCTTTAAAGGAAGGAGGAGGTGTGTCCTTCATGTTGTCCTTCCACCTTCCTGCCTGGAATAAGGGCATGATGTCTGGAACAAAGCAGCCGCGTTGGGCCATGAGGTGCCTTGGGAACAAAAGGCATAAATGGTGGATCTTGAATCCCTGACACTACAGGTCTCTCTACCAGGCCCACTGCCTATGTCACACTGCTTTTATATAAAGGAGAGATACATTTCTATCCCCATTTAGGTAGGGGAGAAGAGGAATGGTGTTTGCTACCCGCAGTGGCTAAACCTGATACACCTTTAGTTTAAAAGTGAAAATAGACCAGGCACGGTAGCTCACACCTAGAATCTCAGCACTTTGGGAGGCTGAGGCAGGAGGATCACTTGAGGCCAGGAGTTCAAGAACAGCCTGGACAACACAGTGAGACCCCATCTCTACACAAAATTAATTAGCTGGGTGTGGTGACATGTGCCTGTTGCCAGGTAAATGACAGTGTTCCTTTCTTAGGACTTCCCATCTACTTGGAAGGCTGAGGTGGGAGGACCGCTTGAGTCTGGGAGGTCGAGACTGCAGTCCCGCCAGTCTCGGGAGGTCCCCTGCACTCCCGCCAGGGCAACTACGTGGAAAATAAAAGTGAAAATAGATCTAAAGTTAGAACAAGGGCGTTTTTTTGTTAATGTGTCTTGGCTTTCTTTCCTTTGAATCCTCCATCTGGCCCTCTTCACCCTTGGGGGAAAACCACAGAACGGAAGGATGATTGCATCTCTACGAGAAGCGGGGCCGGGGGAGCCCCATTGCGCAGTGTCGTAAGAGACTCCTTGCTGAGGCCGCTTTGTAACCACCACGCCGGACAGCCCAAGATCAAATCTGAAGCACACCTGGATTCCCGCCATCCCCCAAGTTCCTGCCTTTCTTCTTCCTTTATTATCCAAGCTTAGGAGTCCGAGAACCCAGTTGATGACCTGGGAGTGGGAATTCTGCAGAAAAACAGCCCCCTTTGGCAAATGCTGCTGCTGTGACCACTTTTTCCCCTGGCAGACAGCCAGGAGGCTTCTCCAGAGGAGACAGGGCCCTGGGCTTCACATCCAGGGTGTGGTTTCTGGAAGATTCTAAACCTGTCAGGACAAGAAGAAGCCAGGCCTCTGGTTGCTGCTGGTCCTGCAGATGGTGTCCCCAGCTTCAGGGTGCGCGCTGGGGCCTCTGTGTGAGCCTAGACCCCTCTGCACCAGCCTGGGAAAAAACGGAAACTTCTCCCGCCACGCCCCTGGTGAGGACCCAGCAGCACCCACGCGGGGTCCCCAGGGCCTCTGCTGGGCGTGAACCCCAGCTCCAATGCTTCCTGGCTTCAGACCCTGGACACGTGCCTTGGCTCCTCTGCACCTCAGTGTTGCGTCTTTAAAATGGAATAGTAAGACCCCCTTCCTAACATGGGTGTGCCAGGCGGGTGCACTATTGGAAGCTCTCGTCGTTAGTCATCTCCCTTCCATCTTTGCTCTCCGAGTCGTCAGCACGCCAGCCTCTGTAAACACTGTGACTGCTGTCGCCCTGCTATCAGCTGCTGTGATCACCCCCACCCCAGAAAAAAATTAAATAAGTAGAGCTTCCGGTCAAAGCTTAAGCAAGTACATGACAAGCATTCCTTTCTAAGGCATAATGAATTATCCCCAAATGGGTGAATTAAACCAGCAGAAATGTTTCACTCCTGGTTCCGGAAGCCAGAAGTGAAGTCAAGATACCACCAGGGCTGTGCCCCCTCTCAAGGTTCTGGGGGAGGCCCCCTGCCTCTGCTGGCTAGTGGTGGCGACTGTAGACCCCTGGAGATTCCTGGAGTTCCCTGGAGATCCCTGCAGACCCCTGGAGTTCCCTGGAGATCCTGCTCTTCCCTGCAGACCCCTGGAGTTTCCTGCAGACCCTGGAGTTCCCTGGAGATCCCTGGAGTTCCCTGGGGTTCCCTGGAGATCCCTGGAGTTCTCTGGAAACTCCTGGAGTTCCCTGGGGTTCCCTGGAGATCCCTGAAGTTCTCTGGAAACCCCTGGAGTTCTCTGGAGATCCCTGGAGTTCTCTGGAGTTCCCTGGAGATCCCTGGAGTTCTCTGGAGTTCCCTGGAGTTCTCTGGAAACCCCTGGAGTTCCCTGGAGATCCCTGGAGTTCTCTGGAGACCTCTGGAGTTCCCTGGAGACCCCTGGAGTTCTCTGGAGACCCCTGGAGTTCCCTGGAGATCCTTGGAGTTCTCTGGAGATCTCTGGAGTTCCCTGGAGTTCCCTGGAGATACCCACAGACCCCCAGAGATCCCTGGAGTTCCCTGGAGATCCTTGGAGTTTTCTGGAGTTCTCGGCAGACCCCTGGAGATCCCTGGAGATCCTTTGAGTTCCCTGGAGATCCTTGGAGTTTTCTGGAGACCCCTGCAGACCCCTGGAGTTCCCTGCAGAGCCCTGGAGGTCCCTGGAGTTCCCTGGAGTTCCTGCAAAGCCCTGGAGGTCCCTGAAGTTCCTGTCGAGCCCTGGAGGTCCCTGCAGAGCCCTGGAGTTCCCTGGCTCCTCCTCCAGTCTCCATCTCTGTGGGCACTGCATTTCTCTCCTTCGTGTCTGTCCATGTCTTCCCTTCTTACAGACACATCAATCATTAGACCCTAATCCAATGTGACCTCACCTTAACTAAATATACCTGCAAAGACCCTCTTTCCAAAACCACCTTCTGAGGATCAGGGGACATGAATTTTGGGAGGCCACCATCCAACCCAGTACAACGAGTTCAAATAAAATAGGTAAATGCTTGAGCACATAGTGAATCTTATTAAGGTTTAAATAAAGATCAATATTAACAACAATAGGATGTTTATTGCCAGGATAAACGATAACGGGGCATGGCACCCACCCTCTCCAAAACAAAACCTGTAATCCTAGCACTTAGGAGGCTGAAGCGGGTGGATCGCTTGAGATCAGGAGTTTGAGACCCACCTGGCCAACATGGTGAAACCCTGTCTTTACTAAAAATACAAAAAATTAGCGAGGCATGGTGGCGCATGATTGTTATCCCAGCTACTCGGGGGGCTGAGGCGAGAGAATCTGGGAGGTAGAGGTTGCAGTGACCTAAGATTGCACATTGCACTCCAGCCTGGGCAACAAGAGATGAACTTCATCTCAAAGAAAAAAAAAAGTCTCAGGCCAGATGTGGTGGCTCAGCCTATAATCTCAGCACTTTGGGAAGCCAAGGCAAGAGGATCACTTGAGGCCATGGGTTCAAGACCAGCCTGGGCAACATAGCAAGACCTCATCTCTACAAAAAACAAAAAATTAGCTGGGTGTGGTAGTGCATGCCTGTAGTCCCAGATATTTGGCAGGCTGACGTGGGAGAATCACTTGAGCCCAGGAGGCAGAGGTTGCAATGAGCTGAAATCACGACACGTACTCCACTCCAGCCTGGGCAATAGAGAAAGATCCTGTCTCAAAAAAAAAAAAAAAAGTCTTCTGTCATGCCTGGCGGCAGAGGCCACCCTGGCATGTGACAGTCTTGATTCATGCACCTGCATTTGTGTGTCCTTTTATCACAAGGGCTTGAGCGTCTGCCCGGTGACGGGCCCTGTTCTGCAGAGCCACGCCACTCTGACGCCCTTCCAGGCACCCTCTCCACTCTCCAGCGCTTCCTTGGCAGGGGCTTAGCCTGTTTCTCTGCCCTGCTAAGGGTCTGTGGAGGGCGGAATAATGGTGCCCCATCTAGGCCTGTTCCTGATTCCTGGAGCCTGTGAATGTGCCCTCACATGAGGCGTTCGGCTCCTGGGGCTGCTGGAACTAAGTACCAGAAACAGGGGGCTTCAAACCACGCAAATGCATTCTCCCATAGTCCTGCAGGGCAAGAGTCCAAGATCAAGGTGTCGATGGGGCCATGCTCCCCATAGGCCCTAGGGAGGATCCGTCTGTGCCTGTCTCAGCTTCTGGTGGCCAGCAATGCCCGATGTCCCCGGCCGTGACCATTCGAATCTCCGACTCCCTCTTCACATGGCCCACCTTCCCCATGAATCTGTGTCCCTCCTTTCCTCTTATGAAGACATCAGTCACTAGATTAGGGCCCATCCCAGTCGAGTGTGATGTCTTCTCAACATGATTACATCTGCAGAGACCCTAGTTCTAAATAAGGTCCCATTCCAAGGTCCCAGGTGGACGTGGATTCTGGGGAAGTGCTATTCGACCCAGCACTCACTGTAACAGGGCCTCAGCAGAAGTGATTCTGTTAAGGGTGATAATGCAGGAAGAGCGGCCTGGATTCTCCCTCAGGCCCCATGGAATCACAAGTGTCCCTTGGAAGAAGTGGGGAGGCCGGAGGGTCAGGGTCCGAGGAGAAAGTGCTGAGATGATGGAAGCAGAGGTTGGAGTGATGCCCTCTGAGGGTGGATGAAGAGGCCACGAGCCCAGGAGTACAGGCAGCCTCTAGACACTAGAAAGGTCAAGGAGAAGATTCTCCCCTGAAGCCTCCAGCAGGAGCCAGCCCTGTCCACAGCTTGACTTTAGCCCAGTGAGACTGATCTGAGACTTCTGACCTCCAGAACCGGAAAGAGGATACTTACGCCGTTTTCAGTCACTAAGCTTGTGTCACTTGTCACCGCAGCCATGGGAAACCATACGGATCCAATGAGGAGCTGTGTCTGTGACAGGGCATCAGCACTCCAAGGAGTGCCGTGAATGAGCTCGAGGGCACATTCTGTCCCTGCAGAGCAGCTGGGGCCTGGCAGCCAGCTGCTCCCAGACCACACATGCTCCGCACAGCCCTGAGTCATCTGGCCTGAAGGTGCTTCCTTAGAGCCTCTTTAACGGAAATGGCCTGTGTTCAACCCGCTTATTTTTCTAGCAAATTGATGAATAGTTCCCAGATGCAGAATTGGACAGTGGCCAGTTTCAGGCTGTGCGTGGCTCGGGAGGACCCATGCAAGTGCCTCCAGGGAGTTCTCTAGCCTGATGGCGTCACTGCATTCCCGCTGTCCCCACCACCAGGGGAGCCCAAATACCTGCAGAAGCTCTGGGCAGACCCAGGCAGTGGACAGAAGCCCAGTCACCCTTAGCATCCCATGAACCAGTGCTTGGATTTGTCATCTCAGCGAGTCCCACTTGGGTATCTGAAAATGCAGCGTCTTTGTTTTCCTAACAGTATGGCTGAGGGCTGGGGTAGTACTTAACCTTAACCTTGACAACAAGACATCTCTGTCTTTTTTTGGCCGGGGGGGACAGAGTCTCTATCTGTTGCCCAGGCTGGAGTGCAGTGGCGCAATCTTGGCTTCGGGACTGCAACCTCTGCCTTCAGGACTCAAGCAATTCTCGTGCCTCAGCCTCCCCAGTACCTGGGATTACAGGCATGCAGCACCATGCCGGGCTAATTGTTTTATTTTTAGTGGAGACAGTGTTTCACCATGTTGGCCAGGCTGGTTTCAGACTCCTGACCACAAGTGATCCACCCACCTCTGCCTCCTGAAGTGCTGGTATTGCAGCCTCGGTCTCTCTATATCACCTCTGTTCATTTGCAGGCATCGCTGCAGCGGCTGGTCCGTCCATGTGAACTCGGAGCCATGTAGGGCCCTCGCTTTCCCCACTTCTTTTCCTCCCCGGTTAGGGTCTTCACAGTTTTGCAAGGAGGCAAAGGAGGAGCCCACCCATGGATCTTTTTACACTCCCGGAGCTGTAAATAGTTTCCCAGGGCTGCCCTAACGAACTGCTGCAAACTGCGTGGCTAACAACAGAGAAGGGTTCTCTCCAGTTCTGGAGGCCAGAGGTCTGAAAGCAAAGCGTCTGCAGAGCTGAGAGAGGGAGGATCCTTCCTGCGTCTTCCAGCTTCTAGGGGCCCCAGCATTCCTTGGCTTGTGGCCCCATCACTCCCATCGCTGCCTCTGTCCTCACGTAGCCTTCTCTTCTTATAAGGACATTTATAATCATAAACCTATGTGTGACCACTTGAGGCACACATGGTCATCTAGGATGGCCTCATCTCAAGAGCTTCTATTGATTACAGCCAAGATTCTTTTCCTTTTTCTTTTCTTTTTTTTTTTTTGAGATTGAGTCTCACTCCATCACCTAGGCTGGAGTGCAGCGGTGCGATCTTGGCTCACTGCAACCTCCACCTCCCAGGTTCAAACGATTCTCCTGCCTCAGCCTCCTGAGTAGCTGGGATTACATGTGTATACCACCAAGTACGGCTAACTTTTCCATTTTTAGTAGAGACAGGGTTTCACCATGCTGGCCAGGCTGGTCTCAGACTCCTGACCTCAGAGGATCCACCCGTCTTGGCCACCCAAGTGCTGGGATTACAGGCATGAACCACTGCACCTGGCCAGAGTCTTTTTCCAAATAAGGTCACATTTATAGGTTCTGGGCATTAGGGCTTCGGTATATCATTTTGGGAGCCACCACTGAACCCACTCCGGCAAGCTTGGACTTACCAGGCAACACCAGCCTGCAGGGATTGGGTGCCGCCCATGCCGGGGTGCTCCACTGTGCACGGGGCTCCCCTCCACCTTGCATCTGAGGGCTGCCTCTTAACACCTTTGTTCTCAGCCTCCTCCTTAACCTGCCTCCTCCCTTGACTGCAGGGTCCCTACCAGGAGCGGAAGCTCTTTCCACCAGTCCCCTCGCCTCGCTGGAGCTGAGAGTGAGGGTTTTCCGCCTTCTTATGTGGTGGGGCATCCCTTCCGTGAGGCGCTGAGCTTTACATCCCCTCTGGCTGATGACAAGTTTGAAGTTCAATAGGCCTGACCTTCTTTTTTTTCTTTTAAAATTTTCTCTGGCTTTTTAAAAACGATGGTTTTTTAAAACTTTTCAGTTCACGGGGGGCTGTCGCATAGACTATTTCATCACCCCGGTATTAAGCCCCAAACCCATTCGTTCTTTTCCTGACCTCCTCCTTCCTCCCAGCCTCCACCCTCCCATCAGCCCCAGTGTGTGCTGTTCCCTCCTCTGTGTCCATGCATTCTCATCATTCAGCTCCCACTTATCAGTGAGAACGTGAGGTATTTGTTTTTCGGTTCCTCTGTTACTTTGCTGAAGACCATGGGCTGCCTCTTGATGCAAAAGGGGCACGAAGGATGTGGGCAACCCTGTTCCCCTCTCCATTTCTTCCCAGGGCTCTTGTGTCGCTGAGAACTCTACAAGCTAAACAGGATGCTTTCTTGGCTGGGCACAGGGGCTCACGCCTGTAATCCCAGCAATTTGGGAGTCCAAGGAGGGCGGATCACCAGGTCAGAAGACTGAGGTCAATTGACTAACATAACGAAACCCCATCTCTATTAGAAATACAAAAATTAGCCGGATGTGGTGGTGCGTGCCTGCAGTCCCAGCTACTTGAGAGGCTGAGGCAGGAGAATCACTTGAACCTGGGAGGCGGAGGTTACAGTAAGCCAAGATCACACCACTGCACTCCAATCTGGGCGACAGAGCGAGACTCCATCTTGAAAAAAAAAAAAAAAACCATGATACTTTCGTGCTGAGGTCCTGCTAAGCTCTCCTAGCTCCCCTGAGGCAGATAGGGGCTCCAGCTGTGGAGGAAAAAGGTCGGCTAGCCCAAAATTCAAACAAGGAAAAGACATCCATGTGTTCTAAGAAAGAGGACCCCTGACCTCCACCAACCTGAGCAATGTCACCAGCAGGAGGCCTCAGAAGCATTTTTAACATCAACCTTATAGGAGGTGGGGTTTATACACAAGAACGTGCACCCATTTAAGTGGACAGCTGGATGAGAAATAGATGTCTACACCTGCCCAACTACCACCATGATACAAAATGTTCCCATCACCCCCACGCCCCACCCCAGTTACTCCACACCTTCCATCTGCTTCCCACCTCCCCCAGCAACCCCGGACCTACTTTCTGTTGCTTTGCTATAGACTTGCTTGCCTGTTCTAGAATGTTCTGTAACTAAAAGCATATGGCATGGTCAAGTGCTCTTGACTCCTCCCTACCCCTCCTGCTCCCCTGAAACTGGTCCACATCTGCCCACTTCACACAGGCAGAAGGCACATCAGCCCTCCTTTCTCCTGCAGCCCATCCGCCATTTTGGTTGCGGGCTCTGGACTCACCCTAGCGGGAGGCTCTGTGACCCAGTGGCCAGCTGTCCCCCTCCCGAGTTTGGATTCTAGCTCCCATTTTCTCATTTGAGATGCTGAGCGTGTTGCTCAGGCTCTCCAGGGCTTGCTGCACTTCAGAATCAAACAATAACACTAAAAGTCAGCCTTCCAGCTGGGTACGGTGGCTCACACCTGTAATCCCAGCACTTTGGAAGGTTGAGGTGGACAAATCACCTGAGGTCAGGAGATCGAGACCAGCCTGGCCAACATGGTGAAATCCTGTCTCTACTAAAAATACAAACATTAGCTGGGTGGGGTGGCCCATGTCTGTAATTGCAGCTACTCGGGAGGCTGAGGCAGGAGAATCCCTTGAACCCTGGAGATGGGTTGCAGTGAGCCCAGATCACATCACTGCACTCCAGCCTGGGCAACAGAGCAAGACTGTCTCAAAAAAAAAAAAAAAAAAAAAAAAAAAAAAACCATTTCCCATGGGTGAGCGCAATGAGCTCCCAGCTGGTCAAGCCTGGCCAATGAGGAAAGATTTTTAAATAAATGCAAATATATTTCTTTGTATGCTAAAATTAATCATGCCTATTTAACTAGGTTACTGTGAGGTTAAAATTGGGCATGTAAAATGCCTGGTTTTTTTTTAAAGAAAAACATACATATGTTAATTGTTTTAATTGTTCCTTTTCTCTGGTCTCCACTTGGCAGCCAGATTCGTTACCTGAACACCCAAGTGTGACCAGACACCTCCCTGCCTATTAATGACCTTGGTTAGCTCCATTCCTGGCAACTGTCTGTTTTTCTCTCTCTACTGCACCCAACTCCCTGCCCCACCCAGCTGCCAATACAATACTCCAGGCTTCAGCAGCACTAAGCTTTCTCCTGCTCTCTGAACCCACAGGGGCCTTTCGTGCCACTGGGCCTTTGCACATGCTCTCTCTCTCCACCAGGGAAACCCCACCTTTCAAAACCCAGCACCGATGTCACCTCCTCTGTGAAGGTGTGTGGTAGGCACTGCTTCTATCTTACGTCTTCCTTAACAACAACTCGCTATCATGCAAACTGCTTTGCTCACCAGTTAAAATGAACGAGGTGAATTGAATGATAAGTCCTAGTTCTCCACTCTGCTGTCTGTTCTACAGCCCCATGGCCTCAGGGCCTACCGTGGCCGCATGGTGGGCAGAGAATGTTTCCTACCTCTTAATTTTGAGCTTAGCCATGAGACTTGCTCTGACTAATGGGCTTCCTCCATGGCCACAAGGAGAAAATGCCTCAGGTAATCCACTGGTCGCAGAACAAAGTGTGGAGTAGAGCTGGATCCATCCTGCAGCTTCAGCCCAGCATAGCCCAGGTGACCCCCATTTCCCAGATGATTTGCAGACATCAAGAATAAAGCCACAGAGTTAGGAATGGTTTGTTACTTAGCATCACTGTGTAAATAGCTAGCTGTGACGATTGTTTCATCTCCTCTTTTACTTCAAGCATCTATAAGCTGGAGACCATGTCCCACTCCCTGGGTATCCCCAGCACCAGCACAAGGCTGATACTTGAAGGGGAAGGAAATTTCAGAGGCCCCTGTGAAATACTGATTGTTAACTTCAGCCAGCAGGAAAAAAGACAGAACAGGAAATCCAAGCACTGACAGGCCCTCCCTAAGACAGCCTAGAGGCCAAGATCCTAGGCCTGATAATTGGACAGCACGGGTCAGAATTCCAGCAACTTCCTTCAGTTCACTAAGATGCCATTTCATCAGTCACCGAGGGGAGCTGAGAATCTTGTCAGCCTCACGGTGCTGCTGGGAGGAATGAATGAACGACTGCAGGCAAAGCTCTGTATGTAGTGCTCGGCACATTGTCAGTTTCTCAAAGATACTTGATAATTGATACTGGAGAGACATGCAAAGTAACCGAAGAACTGCGCTTGGCAATGACAAGGACTGGAAAGCACTCGGTAATGAAAAGTAGCCACTGGAGAGGGAAGTTTGGGAGCAGGATACACAGCTTCGGCGAGAGGGCTTAGCACGAGGATAAGGAAGGTGAACACACCATTCCTGGCGGAATGCTCACCTTCAGGATCTTTTGTGACCTTCCGCGACCTCACATCTCCTGAATTTCCAGGACTATCAAATTTCCTCCTTTGATGATTCAAATCAGTTGTGAGCTTGGGAAAAAAAAATACTTAACTTCTAGTCTAGGTTTAATTCTGTTTCCTAATGGTAACCAAAGGTAAATCTGAACATGCTTTTTTTTTGAGACAGAGTTTCGCTCTTGTTACCCAGGCTGGAGTGCAATGGCACGATCTCGGCTCACCACAACCTCCGCCTCCTGGGTTCAGGCAATTCTCCTGCCTCAGCTTCCTGAGTAGCTAGGATTACAGGCACGCACCACCATGCCCAGCTAATTTTTGTATTTTTAGTAGAGACGGGGTTTCACCTTGTTGACCAGGATGGTCTCGATCTCTTGACCTCGTGATCCACCCGCCTCGGCCTCCCAAAGTGCTGGGATTATAGGCGTGAGCCACCGCGCCCGGCCTAACATGCTCTTTTTTTTGGAGATGGGATCTTGCTCTGTTGCCAGGCTGGAGTGCAGTGATGCAATCTTGGCTCACTGCAACCTCCACCTCTCAGGTTCAAGCAATTCCCCTGCCTCAGCCTCCCAAGTAGCTGGGATTACAGGCGCCCACCACCACCACGCCTGGCTAATTTTTGTATTTTAGTAGAGACAGGGTTTCACCATGTTGGCCAGGATGGTCTCGATCTCCCGACCTCATGATCTGCCCGCCTGGGCCTCCCGAAGTGCTGGGATTACAGGTGTGGGCCACCGCGCCCAGCACGTGCATTTTTAAACTGGTCTTTTCCTTAACCATTCATCTCATGATTGGCTTCATTATTTTAGAAAAATCATCTATGTTCTGTACATCCCTAATGAAACTTCAACTTTTTAAATATCTGCAAGCAAATAATATAGATAAATTGGAATCAGACAGGCAATGCAACTCATCTAAAACAAGACAAGAAAAACAGGGAGAAAGTAATGAAGAAGAGAGAAGACAAATGGAAAACAGGAGGCGTGACGGCAGGTTTCCACCGACTGTATCAACTTTCAGCGTAAACGTTCTAAACATGCCAATAAAATGTAAGACTGTCGGATTGTATGAAAAAGCAAGGCCCAACTCTATACTATCTACAAGCAACCAACTTTAACTACAGACATATAAATAGATTAAAAGTAAAGAGGGTGGATCATGAGGTCAAGAGATCGAGACCATCCTGGTCAACATGGTGAAACCCCGTCTCTGCTAAAAATACAAAAACTTAGCTGGGCATGGTGGCGCGTGCTATAATCCCAGCTACTCAGGAAGCTGAGGCAGGAGAATTGCCTGAACCCAGGAGGCGGAGGTTGCAGTGAGCTGAG
Organism: Callithrix jacchus; assembly: GCF_049354715.1. NCBI lineage: Eukaryota > Metazoa > Chordata > Mammalia > Primates > Cebidae > Callithrix > Callithrix jacchus. The sequence goes on along the minus strand of NC_133521.1, from coordinate 42,472,357 downwards.
ATCGTGCCATTGCACTCCAGCCTGGGCGACAGAGCAAGCCTCTATCTCAAAAACAAAACAAAGCAAAAAGAATACAGGCCTAGAAACAGACCCACATGGTCAACTTTTTTGCAAGGGGCAGAGGCAAATTCAACAGGGAAAGGAAAGTATTTTCAACACATGGAAGGAACATCTTTTTTTCTTTTTTCCACATAAGGAAAAACGAAAGTTTCTAAAAGGGTGGCAAGTCAGCACAGCTCAGGGAGTCTAGATGAAGTTTAAGGCCCAGGTGCCTCCAACTTCACCCTCCTCCCCAGGGCCCTTTATCCAGGCAATTATTTCTATTTATTCCCTCCTAATTTCCCTTCCTTTGGCAAGAGCCCAGAAACTAAATCTCTCTGCTTCTCCCTTGAGGTTTTCCTTCCTCCAGGGATCCCCCTCCACCCTTCCCTTTTATGAAGACAGTTTCTGCTGACTCCAGCCACTAGCTGTAGAGTGTGGAGCCTAGGAATTTCTTCCTGAGAGTTCTTCAGTCCTGTTCCTCTGGTCTTCCTTTAAAAGAAGAGGGTGTCTAAAGGCCAGAAAACCTGGTAGGGAGGCTCTCTCCCACATCAAGGGGTAACCCTAAAATGAAGCCTTGGTTTGAAGACAGCAGGAGAGGCTGGCTCTCCTTCACACAGGGCTGAAGTCTGGTACTTGGAATGGTAAAACTGGATCAGGGTGCTGTTGCCTCAGGGTAGACCCAGCTCAAGAGGAGAGTGAAGCAGCTGCTTCACTCAGAGAATCTGGGTAATTACTCAGAGAATCTGGGTAATTAGTTTATCCTTTGCCTGGCCCTCACCATTCACCAGAAATCCTGCCCAATCTTAATTCTAAGAAATCCTGCCCAATCTTAGAATTCTAAGATGATTCCATAGATACTCTCCCGTGGAATCATAGGAACGCATATCATTCAGATGCAAAAAAATTGCCTTTGATCTTTACCTCCTGCCATACAAAAGCTAACTCAGTCAAATCAGAGCTCTAAATGTAAAGGCAAACAGTATAAAACTTCCAGTAGAAGACACAGAAGAACATTTATGAGCTGGGGTTAGGCAAAGATTTCTTGAGTTTATAATGGGTACAGAAATCGGCTGGGTGCAATGGCTCACACCTGTAATCCCAGCTATTTAGGAGGCTGAGGTGGAAGGATTGTTGGAGCCTGGGGGTCCGAGGCTGCAGTGAGCTGAGAATGAGTCACTGCACTCAAGCCTGTGTGACAAGGCAAGACACTGTCATGAATAAAAGCGTAAGCGTGCCTGCAGCTACAGGTCAAGTGCCTCTGACGCAGCCGCCTGCCTGGATAGGGTCCCAGGCCAGCCTCCTGTGGCTGGTTTCAGAGATGAATTTGAATGACAGGGAGTCAGAGAGTTTCCACCTCATTTCCAGCACTAAGTAAGGGGTGGGAACAAACTGGGACCTCTCTGAGTCAGTCTGGCTTCCCAGGGCGCAGACAAGATCAGCTGAAGAGAAGGTTAGAAAGTTCCCATGAGTGACGCAGTCCTGCTGCATCTTCAGAAGGAGCTGGCGTCTCGGAGCCAGAGAGATGGCAGCTCTCCACGCAGAAAGACGACTCTGCCTTCCCAGAACTCCTCATCAGAACAGAACGCTCTAAATGTGCAGACTTTTCAAGGAAACCGTTTCTTTACTGAGATTTCCCACCACGAAGTCGCAGTCATCTGAGAGCACGAACTCAGCCTTTTCATGAGCTTTCCGTGAAGGGTGTCTGCTGGCACCGTGGCTGGATGTGTCACGGTGAGGAAGCGCTATCCAAATGGGCGCAGGCTGGAATCCTTGCTTGTGCCCCTGGAGTCTCTTCCCTCCTCTGGGACTCACTTTCGTCCTCTGTAAATGAGAATAAGAAACACCATCAGCCTCACAGGGCTGCAGAGATAAATGAGTCGTCGTAGAATGTGCTTCACGGATGCTAAGTGCTTAACGGTCAGTGTGCAAGTTTCATCTGTAGGAGCTCCAGCTGTTGTTGTTGTTGTTGTTATTATTATTTTTGAGATGGAGTTTCTCCATGTTGGTCAGGCCAGTCTCAAACTCCTGACATCAAGTGATCCACCTGCCTCGGCCTCCCAAAGTGCTGGGATTACAGGCTTGAGCCACCGCGCCCGGCTGCTATTGTGATTATTAATATTAAATAATAATGTTTAGAATACAGATTCTTGGCTGTGCACGCTTTGCCCAGGCACTTTCACTCCCTGGATGAGGGGTGCCCTGCTGACTGAGAGCCCCAGAGCCCTCCCAGCATTGACTGGGCTGGCTGGGGTTCCACTCACATCAGGGCCTTGTGTCCCGAGCCGCAGGGGTGCAGGAGTGACCCTCAGCTCTGCCCCCTTAACCCCGTGCTCTTCCCCCTGCCACCAAGGCTTCTCCCTGTGTTATAGGGTCCAGGGCAGGTTCCCATGTTTCCAATAAAGAGCAGCACTGACTCCAGCAAAATACCCAAAACGCAGAAGGAAGGTGAGGCGCACACATGTACCCCAGGGAGCTGAAGCCTTGGCGGGGACTCCCATGCCACTGTAAGGAGGAAGTTCCTGCTGCCTTCCCGGGTCCCTGTGAAGTCAGGATGCGCTCTCAGCCACCATTGGCTCCCACACAGGTCCGTGTCAGGAAAAGGAAAATGGTGGAGGTTTGGCTCGACAGAATGGGTAAGCCTGTTCCTGTCCTGTTTACCCTGCACCTGCCACTAAATGCAATGAAAATCCTGAAGAGCGAGCAGGAGCTGCCCTTGGGGCCTCGGGAGAGTACACGCCGCAGACAGATGCAGGGGAAGGCACCAGAAATCAGCACCCGCCGGCCTGCGGAGCTCCCAGGCTCTTCCCTCCCAGCTTAAACCCCAAGGCAACTGGAAACTTTCCTAAAGAGCATCTTCAGGCCCAGATGCTGGAAAATCCCACCAAAAAACACCTAAAGAATAACGAGCTGGAGAGAAAAGGGTACTTCCCCGTCCGTTTATGAGGACCGCAAATTACCCCATGCCAAAACCACACAAAAGACATGCGTGCGTGCTGACCAGTGTCCATCAGGAGCAGAGACATGAGAGTCTTCACCAATCTACTGGCAAGTCGTGTTCAGCAACATATTTATTTGCTAATATTTTGGTCATAGATCATACAACCCCATTACCAAGTGGGGTTTATCTGGGGAAGGCAAGGCTGGTGGAAGGTTTTAAAACATCAGTCAAGGTTGGGTACAGTGGTTCATGCCTGTAATCCCAGCACTTTGAGAGGCTGATGTGGGAGGATCACCTGAAGCCAGGAGTTTGAGACCAGCCCGGGCAACATAGCAAGACGCCATCTGTACAAAAACATTTTTAAAGTGAGCTGAGCACACACCTGTAGTCCCAGGTACCTGGAGGGGCTGAGGCCGGAGGATTGCTTGAGCCCAGGACCTCGAGGCTGCAGTGAGTGGTGTCACTGCACTCCAGCCTGGCTGACAGAGTGAAACACTGTCTCTAAAATAAATTTTTTTAATAAAATAAATTTATTAAAAAAATGAATGTAATCCATCGTATTAACAGACTAAATAAGAAAAACCACATAATGATATAAATTGATGCAGAAAATACATCTGCCAAAGTTTGACACCCATTCATGATAACAACTCTCAGAAAACTGGGGTAGAACAAGAGCAGAAGGCCACTGCCTTGATCTCTTATTTATGTATTTATTTTTGAGACAGAGTTTCACTCTTGCTGCCCAGGCTGGACTGCAATGGTGTGATTTCAGCTCACTGCAACCTCTGTCTCCTAGGTTTAAGCAATTCTCCTGCCCCAGCCTCCCAAGTAGCTGGGATTATAGGCATCTGACACCATGCCTGGCTAATTTTTTGTATTTTTAGTAGAGACAGGATTTCACCATGTTGGGCAGGCTGGTCTTGAATTCTTGACCTCAGGTGATCCACCCACCTCGGCCTCCCAAAGTGCTGGGATTACAGGCCTGGGTCACCGTGTCTGGCCTCCTTAATCTTATAAAAGGTATCCAAAGAACCCTCCAGCTAGCATCGGACTGACTTCATGGGCAGAGAGAGAGAATGCTTCCCCGAGGTCAGGAAAAGAAACTCTTGCCTTTCCCATTCCACAACTCACCTGGAGGCCTAGTCAATGAAATACAATAAGAAAAAAGAAATCCAAGGCACGTAGACCTGAAAGGCAAGAATAAAACTGTCCTTATTTGCATATAACATAATTGTCTATGTAAAAAACCTCTTTTAATAGAAATCTATGTAAAAAATCTTTTTTAATAGAAATCTATTTAAAAACCTTAGGCTGGGCCCGGGCGTGGTGGCTCACACCTGTAATTCCAGCACTTTTGGGAGGCCGAGGCAGGTGGATCACTTGAGCTCAGGAGTTTGAGACCAGCCTGGCCAATATGGTGAGACTCCATCTCTACCAAAAAAAAAAAAAAATTAGCTAGGCATGGTGGTGCATGCCTCTGGTCTCCGCTACTTGGGAGGCTGAGGTGGGAGGACTGCTTGAACCCAGGAAGTCAAGGCTGCAGCCAGCCATGATTGTGCCCACCCTAGCCTGGGTGACAGACTGTTAATATAATGGATTACATTGTTCAATTTTTTTATTTTTATAAATTTACATTATTTTTTACTTTTTTTTTTTTTTTAGAGAGAGACAGAGTCTCGCTGTCTTGCCCAGGCTGAAGTGCAATGGTGCCACTCACTGTGGCCTCAAACTCCTACATTCAAGCAAGACCCTCTCCAAATGAACAATCAAACACGCTTATCGGCTGGGCACAGTGGCTCACGCCTGTAATTCCAGCACTTTGGGAGGCCAAGGCGGGTGGATCACAAGGTCAGGAGTTCAAGACCAGCCTAGCCAACATGGTGAAACCCCATCTCTACTAAAATTACAAAAATAAGCCAGACACAGTGGCAAGTGCCTGTAATCTTAACTACTTGGGTGGCTGAGGAAGGAGAATCACTTGAACCAGGGAGGTGGAGGTTGCAGTGAGCCAAGATCATGCCATTGCACTCCAGCCTGAGTGACAGAGAAAAGCTCCATCCCCGCCCCCCACCAAAAAAAGCTTATCAAAATAATAACTTTAACAAGCTCTCAGGACATAAGGCCAACAGATGAAAAAAATCAATCATATTTCTATATACTAGCAATAAAAAATAGATAAATGATAAAAAATGTTAAACCCATTTCCAGTAGCTCTCAGAAATGAAATACCCAGCTACAAATCTAACAAAACTCAAGCATGACCTGTATGCTTTATTAAAATGCTGACAAAAGAAATCAGAGTCCTAAATAGAGAGAGATACCGTGTTTATGGATTGGAAGGCTCAAATATAGCTCTGCTGTCAATTATCCCCAAGTTGATGTAAATCTATGTAAAAAATCTATGTAAGAAATCTATGTAAAAAAGAGGTTTAACACAATTCTAGTCAAAATTCCAGCATGACTTTTTGTAGATGACAGTAAAAATTGATGTGGAAAGCCAAAGGACCTAGAATAGAAAAAATGATTTTGAAAAAAAAAAAAAAAAAAAGAATTCAACACCTGTTGCCCAGCCAGTCCCTCCTCTGTGCTCTGCTAGCCCTGGGCTCTGTTCTGTGCCTCAGAGCCCCCGCCCTCCCCCCACCCCACCTTGTCCCAGTTACCCATGTCTTGCTTTCTCATATTGGCTGCAAACTCTTTAAGACAAGAGCTGGCTGGGCACAGTGGCTCAAGCCTGTAATCCCAACACTTTGGGAGGCTGAGGCAGGTGGATCACAAGGTCAGGAGTTCGAGATCAACCTGACCAACATGGGGAAACTCCGTCTCTACTAAAAATACAAAAATTAGCTGGGCATGGTGGTACATGCCTGTAATCCCAGCTACTCAGGAAGCTGAGGCAGGGGAATTGCCTGAACCCAAGAGGCGGAGGTTGCAGTGAGCCAAGATTGTGCCACTGCACTCCAGCCTGGGCAACAGAGTGAGACTTCGTCTCAAAAAGAAAAAGACAAGAGCTGTCAAAATTCTCACCTCCTTTCATGTTTGATCTCCCTGAAACCACAGGCAATGCCTGGCACAGACGTGGGGTTCAGTAAGTGGTTGATGAATGAATAATAAAATGCACTTGGCAATTGGCCCAAGATCTGATTCTGGTAATGGTTGACAGTGGACTTGGGACAAGTACTTCAGGGGGGTGACAAAAGCTTGTTTGTGTGGTAAAGACCTCGGCCAGACCAGCTCCCTGGTAATCCCGAGCTCCTTGCTTCAGCCTCAGTCATCCTGGTAGACCGAGAAGGCTTCTGTAGATGTAGCTATTAACTATCAATTAGGAATCAGGCTGGAGCCGTGGAGGGTTTGGAAAAATGTTTTCAGATTATTTTCCAAGTGTTTGATGAAACCTCAAGATATGCTTCCCAGACATACTTTCCCCTGAAACTGGAAACCCGTGAGTATTTAAAGGAGAATTTAATCCTCGGGGTTAGAGCTTGCCTTTGCTGTGCTCATCTGAATGGAATGGCACACGGTGCCCAGGAGGTCTGTGCCCCTGTATTTTACATGCGGAATTAGATGCTTGCATTTCGAGTGCGTGCAACTGAATCTCACATTAATCCTCAAACCAGTACTTGAGTTTCAAGAGGGTATAAACTTGGCAAATGTGCCTCTCAATTACTGGAACCAAGACAGGCCTGCTGGGTTGTAACAAGGCCCAACCGCAGGCCTCAGAGAACCCGGGACCCTTGGTCTTCAGAGAAGTGGAGGATGAGAGAGAGACATGGCGTCCCTGGGGTTTCAACACGCAGGCATAAAGACACGGAAGGAGAAGAGTTTCCTGTTTAAAACGTAAAAGCGTCCATCATGGCCGGGTGTGGTGGCTCATGCCTGTAATCCCAGCACTTTGGGAGGCCAAGGCAGGTGGATCATGAGGTCAGGAGATGGAGCCCTGCCAGGCCAACATGTTGAAAGCCCGTCTCTACTAAAAATACGAAAAACAAGCTGGGCGTGATGCACCCTGGGCAGGGTGCACGTCTATAGTCCCAGCTACTCAGGAGGCTGAGGCAGGAGAATAGCTTGAACCCGGGAGGCAGAAGTTGCAGTGAGCCAAAATCGCACCACTGCACTCCAGCCAGACAGAGCGAGACTCTGTCTCAAAAACAAAAACAACCTTTCCTTTGCAGAGAATTGGGAATGCACAGACAAACAGAAAGATTGAGAGCACAGAACCCCACAAAGACAACCCTTGGAGCCCGAGTGCAGCGGCTGTAATCTCAGCACTTTGGGAGGCGGAGGCAGCAGATCACCTGAGGTTAGGAGTTCAAGACCAGCCTGGACAACATAGCAAAACCCTAAAAATACAAAATACTAAAAATACAAAAATCAGCCAGGTGTGGTAGCCGGCGCCTATAATCCCAGCTACTCGGGAGGCTGAGGCAGAAGAATCACTTGAACCCGGGAGGCAGAAGTTGCAGTGAGCCGAGATAGTGCCGCTGCACTCCAGCCTGGGCAACAGAGTGAGACGCCATCTCAACAACAAACAAACCTGACCGAAGCTCCCTGACTCTCAGGGTTCCTGTGGGAGCGGAACTGCAAGCACTGTGCATGGTGGCACTCCTGCTAACAGGCACCTGCCTGGGACCCCGCAGCCCCACTCAGGAGGAGGCACCCAAGAGAAAGAGGGCACAGGCCCTCCATGAGGCGTGCTGGGGATGCGCTTAACCGCCCTAACGGCAAGCAGCAGACTCCATCAGCCGTGGAACGGACAAGCACATCATGGCACGTCCAGCATAGGGAACGTTACTCCGAAGTGAGAAAGCAAAACTAACTCCTGGCACCCACCACCGCTGGAGGGATTTCAGAGAAGCAGTGCAGAGAGAAGGACACGGAGGGCAGGACACGTGGTACCGTGCCACGGAGAGGAAGCGCAGAAGTCTCAGCCACCCACACTGTGGTTTCCAGCCAGGGTGACTGTGGCCCCAGGGTGTATTTGGCAATGTCTGGATACATGCTTGGTTATCACAATGGAGGGGGTGGGTGCATCTAGTAGGTCGAGCCAGGGAGGCTTGAAACCCCCTGTAGTGCACACGGAAGCCACCACCCCACAGAATTATTGGCCCCAAATGGCAAATAGTGCTGAGGTTGAGAAGCTAATGCATGACAACAGGTGTCAGGTTAGCATTAGGGACGGGGAAAGTGGGAGGGAGCGAGCTCGGGGTCCCCGGGGTATGGAAATGCTCTGTACACTTACACACATCTAAATGTGTGAAAAGCCACTGAGCTGTACACAATTTGTGTGCTTTGCCACACACACACACCCAGATCCAGATCATTCCCCAGCAAAGCCGTGGCTCATGGTTTCGTGTTCTATCACCGCCCGCGCCCCTCTCATTTAAATAGGACAGAACATCTGAGTCAATGCATCTCTTTTACCGAGTGAAATGAAAGGGTTGGGCTCGCGGGTATTCCAGGGCAAATCTGAACCATATGAACATGCAGACTCATGGTAGACACTGGGCTCTTTCACAACTTCCTCCAGCCTGCCGCCGCCGCGGTGAGCGAGCACACGCAGGCAGCAGCCTTTACGGGCGTCCGAGGCTTTATGGCTCTGGCATCACTGCCGTCGAGAGCTCATCATTTCCGTGAAAAAGGTCCCGGGCCCAGCCCGTCCCTGATGCTCCGTCAGCCGCAAACCTGCCTCAGGATGTCAACAACTGGGCAGCGTCCAGAGACCCAGGGGCTCCTCGGCTCAGTGGGCCAGTGGGTCAGTCCCAAGGAGCTGCCTGTGGTTTGTGCTTGCCTTCTGAGCATGACCCGACTCGGTCTAGTCCAGGGCAAAACTGAGTGTGAGTAACGCCCTGGCCAGACGCTGCAGAAGATGGCTTGCTGTGGCTCCCACTGCTTGGAGAAAAAGCAATTTTGGAAGCTTTGACCCAAGAGGTGGAATGGCTGCTTATTTATTCTCATTTTTTTTTGGTGACAGAGTCTCGCTTTGTTGTCCAGGCTGGAGTGCAGCGGCGCAATCTCAGCTCACAGCAACCTCAGCCTCCCAGGTGCAAGCGATTTTTCTACCTCTGCTTCCAGGGTACCTGAGATTACAGGTGCACGCCACCACTCCTGGCTAATTTTTGTATTTTTCATAGAGATGGGAAGGTGCTGGGATTACAGGAGTGAGCCACCACGCCCGACCTTATTCTTGTTTTCTTTCAGTGAATTTTATTTTGTCTTTGGTTCATTTTATGTATTGTCACCATGAGGATTAACGAGACCAGAACACTGAAACAGACTTGGCTTCAGGAGGAAAAGACTTAGAAGTCAAAGTCAAGGTGGCTTTTCTGTGTAACCTTCAGGCCCTGAAGACCTGAGCCATGCAGCTTGGGAACGTCAAACGGGCTTTCAGGCCGCATAGAAGGCACCTTCACATTTCCAAAAAAGAATTTCTAAAATGCAACCATATCTCAACACTGAAACTTTCAGAATTCCAGGGTAAACTTTGCTTTAAATGTAAATTGCAGAAAAGAAATAACAACCAATTCCCAGTAGAGATGAGAGGGCCAGAGTTGAGGACGTTGATTTCAGGCGCTGGTGGTGACCAAGAACAGCCTGGCATCGTGGCCCGGCTGTCACTGCAGGGCTGACTCCTGGAGAAGATGAGGCCAGACCAAAGCCACCCCCACCCACTCCACCTCCCTGCTGATTCTTTCTCACTCTGCCCTCTCTTCTCGGCTGCTTCTCCCCTCTACATTTTCCTTTTATTATTATTATTATTTTTAGTAGAGACAAAGTCTCACTATGTCGCCCTGGCTGGTGTCAAACTCCTGGGCTCAAGTGATTTTCCTGCCTAGGCCTCCCGGAGTGTTGGGATTATAGGTGTGAGTCGCCTGCCCAGCCTCATGTTTTCCTTCTCCTGACCTTCTCTTCCATTTCCTTTACCTGCCCAGCCTTACCATTTCCATCCCCTAACTGGCCTCAGTATGGAGTCCAAGCATACTCTCAGTTGTGCGCTGCATTTACCAAATGAAGTGGGTACTTTCTTCTCGGTTATAAACGTGGGTGGGTTGAAGCTTTATCGGTCTATTCCTTTGCAAACAAATCTTAGCTTGCTCCAAATCTGAGGTTGGATGCTGGCTCTGAACGGTTCTTCTTGTACATCAGTGACTGTTCGTTTTTTAAAAAGTCCCCTTGTAATGGAAATTAGAGGACTTATGGGAAGGCAGAGGGGGTGCGCACCGCAGCCAGCTCTGGAGGACGTGCGCACCGCAGCCAGCTCTGGAGGACGCGTCTAAGTAAAAGGAGGACAGCAGAGGGAAAGGCTTCCTAGCTACTCCAGGGTAATTGGCTCTGGCACAGTCCTCACCCGGCTGCCCAACACTCTTGTGCTGTTTCTTGGTGGAAACTTAGGAGTGAATGTCTCTCTACTCTGGTGGTCTCTGACCAGACAGAAGGCACTATCCAAATGCTGAACCGGCGCTGTCTGGCTTGAACAGAGCACCCGGAACCCAGCAGGGCCAGGATTCTAACGAGGGACAGGGCAGGCAGGGGCACAGGTCCAGGCAGGAGTGTGACCAAGGTCATGAAGGCTGGCTGGCTGCCTGGAGTCGAAGCCCCAGCCCCACGCACTACTGGGTGCTCCCTCAGGGCCTGCCTGCCAGAGGTCCCTGGTATTCTTCCTGCCCAGGAGGGCATGACCAGCAGGCAGCTGTGATCATCACTCACACACACCTGTGGGCTCACCACAAAGCTGACCTGGAATTCTGAAGGTTTCAGTGCTGAGATATGGGTTGCATTTTAGAAATTCATTTTGGAAATGTGAAGGTGTCTTCTATGTGGCCTGAAAGCCCATTTGACGTTTATAAGCTGTATGGCTCAGATCTTTAGTGCCTGCATTCACTGGGCATGGCCTGCAGCCTCTCCTCCCCTTGAGGACCGCCAGGGTCCCCATGACTGAGCCTCAGCTGTGCTAATGGATCACACATGCCGCTACCTTGCTTACTCCTGCCCCTGGGCCTGGGTGGCAGTGCCACTCCCAGCCACTACCCAGAGGAGGTAACCAGGCCACCTGCCCAACGTCATGTGGCTGGTTCACAGCAGGTGAGGTTGGAATGCAGGCACCTCACTGTTTAATCACTGGGCTACTTTGCTCTTTTTTTGAGACAGAGTCTCGCTCTGTCACCCAGGCTGGAGTGCAGTAGCTCGATCTCGGCTCACCACAACCTCTGCCTCCCAGGTTCAAGTGATTCTCCTGCCTCAGCCTCCCGAGTAGCTGGGATTACAGCACCAGCCACCATGCCCAGCTAATTTTTTTTGTATTTTTGGTAGAGACAGGGTTTCACCATGTTGGTCAGGCTGGTCTTGAACTCCTGGCCTCAGGTGATCCATCCACCTCGGCCACCCATAGAGCTGGGATTACAGGCGTGAGCCACTGCCCAGCCATTTTTTTTTTTTTTTTTTTTTGCTTTAATACTACAAGCACTGAGACCTCGTGCACATCTTTTTCCTTCTGTTTCTCTTCAATATCCACTGGGCTCCGTCTGATCAAGCAGGGGATGCTGCAGGGAACGGAAACCGGGTATGAAAGGGTGTGAACACAGAGGAGGGGCCCCAAGCACAGGTTCTGGGCAGGCACCAAGTCCCCAACTACACCATGTAGACAGCAGCTCTGCTTGGGCTTGGCAGGCGAGCAAATGCCAGGCCCAAGCTCAGAAGCAGGACTGGCCCACAGAAAGCCCTGTGTGTTCGCTGTTCATCTCTCTCCAGTGAAATGTGCCACGTTAAGCCAGGGGAGAAAGCGTCCTGGAGAGGGGACGGAGGTGCTGGCGGAGGAGGCCACAGGACACCCTAAGGGCGGCCACCGAGGCTGCTGCTCCCCTGTGGCTCAACACCTGGACATCCACGGACACATTCCTGGATATCGATGGACTAGCATGGCCACAGGCCAGGTGGCATCCTTCTCAGTCACAGCAGAGGGCCCCACTGGAGGCTGCACTCCTGTGCTGTGAGCTGTGGCCTCCCAGTGTGGCACGGAGCACTTGAAGCCACAGAAAACAGGAATAGCTTTCTAGAGAGTGAACTTTACTCACGGCAAAGTTAATATCTTTTTCAAAAACTGGACAATTCGCTTTTTTTTGAGACCGAGTCTTGCAATCTTGGCTCACTGCAACCTCCGCCTCCTGGGTTCAAATGCTTTGCCTGCCTCAGCCTCCCGAGTAGCTGGGATTGCAGGTGCATGCCACCATGGCCGGCTAATTTTTGTATTTTTACCATGTAGGCCAGGCTGGTCTCCATCTCCTGAGTTCAGCAGTCGGCCCACCTCAGCCTCCCAAAGTGCTGGGATTACAGGCGTGAGCCACCCCACTGCCAAAAATGTGACATTTCACATCACTGTATTAACCCTCATGGGGCGCCGCCCACCTGCCAGGAGGCCAAGGGTACATATTTCAATGAAAAATTGAGGCACTGACTTCCCTCTGCAGAGCCCAGGAGTAAACTGTGTGTGATAAAATAAGACTAGAAAGTCAGGGTCTCTTACCAGCCCCAAGTGTAGCAGATGCTCTGCTTTCAGCAGCAGTACATAAAAGGTTGCCCGTGCAGACAGAGACGGACAGGTCGGCAGTGCCGAGTCCCAGACCCGTGCCTTCCGCTGGAAACAGAATGAACGAGGCGGAGACGGGGTCCTGAGATCTGGAAGTCAGTCTGTCCCTTACACGGGAGGCTTTCAGTCTTTTAAAGCAGAGGACTAATTTTTTTTTTTTTTTTTTTGTTAAATCAAACAGAGAATACCAAAAGGCTCAGAAAATATGCAAAAATAATTGCTTTCTTTGAAGGACAGGTAGGAAGTCCAAGGTCACGTTTACTGGACCCAGCCCAAGAAACCCGAGGCTAGACCTCAGAAACCAGGGATGTGGCCTGATCCCACAAAGCAAAACGTGCTCCAGAGGTGAAGATGTTAAAGAGCAAAGCAAACAATAGGGGAAAAAGAAAAAGACACGGAGTTAGACTGTCTAGTTCTCAAATGTGCCAAGAGGAGCACAGGCATCCCTCGATCTGAAAGTTCCTATCAGGGGACTTTTCAAATACACAAACACCATGGAGCAGTGTGTTGGTTTGAAACAGGTGGCAGAAATGAAGCTTCCCTAGCATTTTCATCATTAGAAAACCAAACAATAAACACTTTCCCTCAAAACAGAGCAAGAACGTAAATAGGAGTCTATGAGAAAATGATAAAGCTTTTACAGGCCCTCCATGGTGGCTCACGCCTGCAATCCCAGCACTTTGGGAGTTCGAGGTGGGTGGATCCCTTGAGGTGAGGAGTTCAAGACCAGCCTGTCCAACATGGTGAAACCCCATCTCTACTAAAAATACAAAAATTCACTGGCTGCTCTGCCTACAGAGCAGCCATTCTTTATTCCTTTACTCTCTTAATAAACTTGCTTTCACTTAAAAAAAAATTAGCTGGGTGTGGTGGCATGCACCTGTAATCCCAGCTACTAGGGAGGCCAAGGAGGGAGAATCACTTGAACTCGGTAGGCAAAGGTTGCAGTGAGCCAAGACCACACCACTGCCCTCCAGCCTGGGCGACAGAGCAAGGCTCTGTCTCAAAAAAAAAAAAAAAAAAAAAAGTGTTTACATAAAAATATCTTAGGCTGGGCGTGGTGGCTCACACCTGTAATCCCAGCACTTTGGGAGGCTTAGGCAGGCAGATCACGAGATCAAAAGATTGAGACCATCCTGGCCAAGATGGTGAAAGCCCATCTCTACTAAAAATACAAAATTAGCCAGGCGTGGCTGTACGTGCCTGTAGTCCTAACTACTTGGGAGGCTGAGGCAGGAGAATTGCTTGAACCCAGCAGGCAGAGGTTGCAGAGCTGAGATCACGCCACTACAGTCCAACCTGGTGACAAAGCAAGACTCGGTCTCAAAAAAAAAATCTTAAGTATATTACTCAGTGTGAAATTTTAGAGTCAAAATAAAATAGTTGGTAAATGCTACAGCAGCAAGCACTGTGTAAAGTCCCTGGTGCAAATGCAGCGCAGGGGTTTAAAGGTTTGCTTACCAGTGCTTTCCAAGGAAAGGCCACTCGTCACCATACTACTGTGCTCAGCAACTCAGCACCTAGCAAGTGACCCCGTATCCGGACCACAGTCCACCAGGAGACACGATGAAGCCTGGGAAACAGAATGCATGTACAACCAAGAAGCAACATGCAATTTCAATCCCACTGGAAAATGTACACCTGCTAATTACAATGACGGAGCATCCTTGTTGAGGTGGGGGATGAGGAAAGGGAAGGAAACAGCCAGAAAAGGCAGTGAAGCATTTGCTCACTTGTCCACCTGTTTATTCTGGTTTTTTTTTTTTTTTTATTTGAGATGGAGTTTTGCTCTTGTTGCCCACGCTAGAGTGCGATGGTGCAATCTCAGCTCACTGCAACCTCTGCCTCCCAGGTTCAAGCGATTCCCCTGCCTGAGCCTCCTGGGTAGCTAGGACTACAGACGTGTGCCACCACGCCCGGCTAATTTTTTGTATTTTAGTAGAGACAGGATCTCACCATGTTGGCCAGGATGGTCTCGATCTCCTGAACTCGTGATCTGCCTGCCTCGGCCTCCCAAAGTACTGGTATTACAGGCGTGAGCCACCAGGCCTGGCCCCATCTGTTTATTCTTTAAAGGAACATCCCGATGAGGTAAAGCCAGCAGATGCTATCGGGTGTATTTCACTTTCAAGCAAGTTAATTTTTCCCCAAAAGGTGTAAATAAGCTAGTCCAAAAGACGAACACCAAAACAAACAAAAACGACAAAAAAAAAAAAACCCAGTTCCTAGGAAGCCAGCACCAACATCTGAACCGGCCAGAACAGCGTCCGCTCGGTGGCGTGCCTGGCTGATTTTAA